>NW_017804131.1:6278180-6300393 GCF_001625305.1 Branchiostoma belcheri
ACCTCAAAATGATTAGATTTTCGGGCCCCCTGGCGGCTTGTCATGGTACTGCAGCAGAACTTACCGGTTTTGATATCTCATGATACAGACAAGCTAGGGTAACCAAATTTGGATGGTAGATAGCTCTTGTGCTGGGGATTAAAGTGACATGAGTTTGAGCCCCCTAGTTGCTTGCTCTAGAACTGCAGGGGGGTTTAAAGGACAAATGTTTAAAAGAGGATAACTCAAGAACCGTTTGATGGATCATCGTGAATTTTGGTATGTAGGTAGCTTAAGTGATGCTTGACATAATGACATTACAATTATGCAAATATGAATGTAATTTGCATAATTAATGAGGAAATTCTCTAAATCAGCTGCATTCCATTATTGGAAGTCCAAGCTTGTAACATATGTTATTAAGGTTCCGGGTCGGAGTTTAATTCTGACCAGAGTCTAAGTAAGTGCGCAGTAAATCGCCGGAAACGTGACTTTGAATGGTATGTTTTGGCCGCGATATCCCTGAAATCGTAATATCTGTGTACAGATATTTGTATTTTCTGTAAAGCCTGTTAGTTGTAGCCTTTATAGGTGGCGTAATGTTGGTGGTCCAGCGAAGACTTCCTGGTATTCGTCCGCGCGGATGGTAATGTGGCCTTTTCGCCTGACCGCCGGGATTGTACGTTCTATATGCGTTATGGGTGTGTTCGGGCCATCGAAGATAGCGATAAACTTATCGCATCGATTTTAATTAAATTCAAATTTTGGAAACACTAGGTTCTGAGCTTCTTCGAGTACTAAGCCGTTACCCTGGGAAAATTCGTTTTTTCCATGCAGCCGTGGTTAAAAATGACGAAAAAAATTACCCCTTTTTTAAAAATGTACTTTGATGTGCCTTAATTACCCCTAAATAAATTGGGCGCAGAAAATATCAATCAACTGTATTGATAAGCGGCACGGCACCCCTTTCCACCAAAAGAGTGAAAAATTCCGACCCGCGTTTAGTACAGAAATGACAGCTCGTCGGGCTGAGGGTGTCAAATTGCTCGAAATACGGAGGGAAACTCCGGTCCGAGACCTTAAGAACGAGAGAAACACAGGCAGATATTGATTATGCAAATGAAGACTTAATTTGCATAATTAATGAGAAAATGATATAATTGCATGGTGGTAACTGCCTGGAATTTCATACTTGGGGTGTTTGAAAGTTAAGTGAAGGTGAACATAATTAAACATAACTTACTCAAATATGGACCACATTTGCATAATTTATGAGGAAATGCTATGATGGCATTCTTTGTTAAGATAAGACTGTCTTTTGGTGTAGAATATGATCAACAGATATAATTCATGCAATTGAGGATCCTATTTGCATAATCAGGGGGATTAATATATAATTTCTTATTCATAAAGGCTAACTTCATTTGGCGAAGGTATGAGATCGTGGAACTCTAGTTTCTGTTTGCACAAGTCGCGGTAGAAGAGGTTTCTTTTATCTATTAATTATTTATCTCTTCCATCTTTTGGCATGAAAGAATTAAAATGCTTAACTAATAGGAGATATTGCTTGCAAGGAAAAAAACCTAAAGGTTTGAATCTGACGGAAAATGACTCTAACATATTTCACAGCTGCAGGGAAGAATGAGAACATCAGAAGGTTTAAGTACAAGGAGGTAGTGTACTGTAAGCAACGAAACCACTGCCACTCCCGATCTTTAATGGGCAGACACCACATTTGCGTTGCGCAGTAGAGGCCTCAAAATGGGAACAACGATTGTAGTGCCTAGTTAATACCTTTGAAAATCCTTTATTCTCTTGAAAATTTTGGTCCATTTTGGAGATTTTTGGGCTGGAAGGCACAGGTAGGGTCTAAACGTTCCTACTTTGGTGAAGTTTTGTTTATTTCACCAGTTTAGTACGTGGGCGTAATGAGAGATGTGAGTGGTTAGGTCTTGTCTGGCCAGGCGGATGGATACCATAGAAAATGTAGGTCGAGGTTTTGTTACTATCATCAGCTGTGGCGGGAATTTAAGGTGGTCGACCCCCTGTTTCCTTTCTATTTTTGGGAATCAGACCCTTGTGGCTACCTGGTGCAGGAAAATTTTTGAGATTGAAGTATGGGCAAGTACTTTCATGAGGACTTCTAATAGTGTATTTAAGCATGTGTTCCTATGGATAAATCTAATAGTACTATCTGCCCTAATCTAACGGAAGAATTACTCGGAAGGCTTGAACCCAGAGTACTCTCCGCTGAAATCGTGGTTCTCGTTCCCAACCAAGACCGGGTGGAACACGCACAGGGCCTCGATGTCTTCGTGCACGATCATGTGGTGTGGATCGTGCGCGTTCATGCTGTAGACGGTTCCGTTCGTAGCATCTATACGTGTCTCCGCCTCCTTCGCCCCCTCTTCCCACGTGTAGGTAGCTCTACCTAGAAGACAAGAGTGTATAGATGGGTACAGTATCCTTTTTAGTTGAAAAGTACGCGTATTTTTCAACTAAAAAGAATAACATCTGCGTCCATAAAGTCACCAGGGTCCATAATATCGCCACCTTGAGAAACAGTGTGCTTAAAGATATTTTTCTGCAACATACTTTTGGTATGCACTCCTTCATACATCAAATGTACATACCTAGGGTATGTTGCAGTAAAAATATCTTTAAGCACACTATTTCTCAAGGTGTGGCGATATTATGGACCCTGGTGATATTATGGAAACAGATTTTACATGTACTCTGTGTGATGTCAAAAGTTGACTTTTCTTGCTTTCCCTTTGAGATTTTGAATTAGTTACATGGTGCCAACAAAAACTAATACAGCGCAGCAAATCAGATGACAATGCAATGCAAATCCTCCCTTGACCAAAAATGCCCCCTATCAATCTCATACTCAATTGCAGGCTACGAATACCTTTCACGTAGTAAGCAGACTCAACGTGGTGTTTGTAGCACAGCGCATTTCTTGCACCGGCCTGTCCAAATGTGTTGTGCACGCTGATCGGGAAACCGTCCGACTTCTTCAGGAACCTTCGGCTGTGCCCTCGGCCCCAGTCGATGTCCCGATCGGTGCCGACGATCTCCGAAAGAGACCGAGCCACGGCCCGATCCACCGACGGCTCGACGTCATCACAGAAGATGCAGAAGAGGCGAAGCTTTTCTCCAGATGTGACTTTAACCTAAAGCAGATATCAAAATATTCAAAAATCTAACTAATCCAAATGCTTGTGCTTATGTTGTTTTCTTATGTTGTGTTCAGTAAATTTGTATTTATGTTTTCAATTGCTTCTTATATATAGAATCATCTTGATAGAAGTATCTTTTCATTCAAACCAAGAATACCATCCGGATTTTGCTCCACTACGCTAGAAAAAAATAATGATTTTTCTAGCGGAGCAACATATGGATGGTACCCAGGCTAGAAAACTCCCATTTTGTGCATTTAATATACCCACAATATCTTGTATCCTACTAACTGGTTGAATAGGACATTTATGGGCATTTGATGAATGTATCTTAGCAAAACTGGGGCAGGTTGATTTACGATTGACAGAAAAGGGGGCGTTATTTGCCTCAGAGAGAGAGACCCAGTTTAAGGAACAGTGCGCAAGGACACATATTGATCAATGATTGAAAAGGGCAAGGCCACACATAATGGTGACAAAATGGCGGCCGTTCCAGGGGTGCCAGAGTATACAATGCAATTTCACGGAATACAGTGCAATTTTACGGAATACAGTGCTACTTTTACTAGTAAAATTGCACTGTATACTAATACGATTGCACTGTATTCCGTAAAATTGCACTGTATACTAAAACGATTGTACTGTATTCCGTAATACTAGTAAAATTGTCTGTATTCCGTAAAATTGCAATGTATACTCCCCTGGTTTCGCATCGAGGTAGTTTGTTTAGTATCTCCATACCATGCATTTCATGATTCAGGTTTCCCCGAAAATTCTCCGTTAGACATGTTTTCATCTGTAGTTACATCATTTCACATCCACTTTTTTTTCACGTTTTTGTTCCAAATTTACAAAAAAAAGTCACACAACCGGAGCCGCTAGATTTACGATTTTACGGCATACACAAAAGCCATATTCGGTACCAAATAAGGAATCCGTTCTCAATGTATGGACAAATCCCATGTGTTAGCGATCTGTCTTAGCAGGTGGGTTCCCAGTAACCGGCCCCATCTCGTGGTGAGGGCGGCATGCCCGTCCTTAGCTGACCGCAGAGACTTTGTTCCCTTCCCAAGGTTTTGTTTGAAGAGGTGAAAGTCTCGAAGACAGCCATGTCAGAATACCTTGTGTGTTAACCCTACTGAAAATGATATCCCTGTCGGTGTCTATAGCAGAGAACATAGGCAAATGCATATTACAATTATATAGATTTATGGCAAAGCACCTAAAACTATCACCAGTATTTTCTTACAAAGATCAAATACCGTGTGGTCAATGTGAGCAAACAAAAAGTGAAGGGGGTCAGGACAATGGCAACCGGCCATATTAGGAGTGCAGTCAAAACTAATCCACAATCGCAACCCCGTATAATGCTTTTTGAGTGATGTGCTTACCGTACAGGTTATACCGGATGAAAACGCCACGACAACGTCAGGAGAGAACTCGTACACTCGCCCTTTAGACGCCGTGCCTGTCCCACTACCCGACACGCAGTAATACACATGGTTCAGGAGGGGGGAGGGGGGCGATGTCAGGCACACCGTCTCGCCCGGCTGGAGAAAGACATCGTAGGCGGTGTAGTTCATCCCATCCTCCGTGGCGACAAGCTGCTTGCCTCGGAGATTCTGATTCGGTAGAGGGACCTCTACAAGGTCGATGGAATGGCGAACGATCATGTTTATGTACCACAAATGACGAGTCGACCTTTCGCAAATACAGAGTGTAGGTCACGGGGTGACCTGGTGCGCCAGATACGAAGGTCAAGAAACGAGGGAAAGCCGGGTCAGCATCTTGATTCCATGTGGCACATCTAGACTGGGTTCCAGACCCATAGCACACTGGACACAAGATATTTTGTGTCCAGTGCAGTGCTATGGGTCTAGAACCTAGGCTAGGCACATGCGGAACCTAATTTTATCTGGGGATCAGAGGAGGTGGTGTTCACACCAGAGATGATTGGGATATTTCGTGTATACAATATCATTCGTGTCATTTACCCGAGTTATTTCGACCAAGATAAAGTACCAGGTTATGAATTGATATCAGCAAAGATGAAAATTATACTTTTTTCTAGTATGGTGATTTCTTCTATTTCTTTGTTGGAAATTTAATTATACTATAATAAATATAATAAAAATTGGCATTTTTTAGACATCTGTATGTGATTTGTGTATCTGCACTTGTTTTTGTATTGTCCCTGTTTTCATATGGGCCTCCGACCTGAAGCAAAGAATAAAATAAGATAAAACAAAAATAAAAATAAATTACCACAGATGAATCACTTACTTTTGCATTTAATCACATGGTCACGGCAAGTACAAAGGTATTTACTGACAACACACACAAAACGTAAGTTTTAATGTTTTCACTAGTCTAAACCGTTACACAGCAGATATGGGTGTTACCAACTGCTAATTCCGTTGTAGATTAAATTCATAATAGTTAGTATGATACATGGAAAGATCTAGAATTTCCATTGTACGGACTTGTACATAGTTGTACAGACCGTGTACATAATGGCATGTTGGTATATATAATACTTACACGACACACGAACACCTCAAGTTAAACTTTCAAAAGAGTCATACACTTTTAGCACTGTTTGTAGATGCGATCTTCAAACATAGTAGAATAAACATGCCATTGCATTTTTTGCCTTAACCAAATTCGTAGGAAAGGAGCATCTGTCGTAGGAAAGGAACAAATATTGGAGTGCGAAGGTCTCAAAACAGTCGATAAGTACAAGTTTACAGGTACAACTATACAAGTATACTTGACAAAATGTCAGAATTGGTTAACAGTCGCAACTTCAAAGCCACATCACAACTTAAAGGCGGTTTGCAGTCTCCGGTATATCACTCCGCATGGCATGAGGCTCACTAGAAATAATGAAAATGCGGCATTTAGCTATAGGGAAAACGTTGTTTAAATCTAATAATGGAAACATAACGTTAATATACTAATGTACAATAAATAAAAGATAAATCTAAAAAGAATTGTAATTTCATCCAACAAATAACTGATAATGTTCTAGTCGGTTGCTTATTTCTAACTACTAGGTCATCATAAATGTCTCATAATCAAAGTATTGTGTGCAACATGTATACTGAATTACTAGGTAAGCGCGACATCTGTATATGCACAAAGTTTAGGCCAGACATTGATAGTGGCAACTGTAAAACAATAACACAATTCAAACGAACGTCTTTCTACCTGAAGTGGTACTCCGAAGTGGTTAAAAGAAACGCTGAAGAACGCTGTTGTCGGTAGAGTTGATGCCCCACGCCATCTCAGACCTCGGGTTCGCCTCCACCTGCTTCAGGTTTACCGGGGCCTGGCGCCAACCGGTCCCTGTAGGGGTACTGGCACTTATTCCTGAGGGAAAGAAATTAAAGTCCTCTCTGTTTCATCGAGAAAAGCAATTTATTTTCTATGTAGGGAATCATTTTTGAACTGGACAACCAGAGATCCTTTGTGCTGATTGGCTATTTCAGTTAGTAAAGCTATAATACTATTTTATATTAGATCGTTATTAGATACCGACTATACATTCAAAGATATCATATCATACTACACTGCTGTAAATCACATGAGAATATATCATAATCATAATAATATCATATGACATCATCAAAATCATATCACACTAGAATGCATATCGCACCATATTATATCATTATGTAAACGTTATTGTACATGGAATGTGGATTATCTTTCTTTCTTAGGCTTTCTTTCTTTCTTTCTTTCTTTTTTGTGCCCACGATCATGATAATGATCATTCTGACATACTCATTCACACCTAGGCGCAGTGAGGAAAGTCGTGTAAAGTGCCTTTCTCAAGGGCACAAGATTGGTGGCATGTCAGGACTCGAACTCCGGACCTCTTGGTTCCGAGTCGAGCACTGTGCCGTTATTTATTTATTTATTTTTTTTAATTTTATTAGTTTGCACATTAACAGAACAGACAATAATACAAAACAAGGATAAAACAGGTGCAGGAGGAGGGGAGAAGCATGGAATGTTACTCCACACGACCCCACTGATTATGAACTGGACCCTTAAAACAAACCCTCTTACCTTCCCTGATGAAGACGTCGTTGTTGTTGTCCACTCCCCAGACGACGTTTTCTCCTGACGACACCTGTTTCAGCTGCTTCCCCTGGATGTGGACCCAAGTGGTACCCGCAGACCCCTCGTTCCCGTACGTCCCGACGCGGTAGAACACGTTGTTGTGCACGTTCACACCCCACACGCCAGCGGGACCGACTGACACGAATTTCAGCCTGCCTGAAATCATTTGCCAGCCTGCACCTGTGGTAATAATAGTGGTGGTTACTCGACATACGGTACAGCAGTCATCCTCAACTGAGGTGAAGCATGATGCTTTTCCTAGTATCTTTGTTAAGTGCGATGCAGAAGTGACCGGGGGTGCCAAAGTATACAGTGCAATTTTACGGAATACAGTGAAATTTTACTAGTGTACATATAATACAGTACAATGGTATTAGTATAAAGTGCAATTTTATGGAATACAGTGCAATCGTATTAGTATACAGTGCAATTTTACTAGTATACAGTGCAATTTTACTAGTAAAGTTGCACTAATACGATTGCACTGTATTCCGTAAAATTGCACTATATACTAATACGATTGTACTGTATTCCGTAGAGTTGCACTGTATTCCGTAGAGCTGCATTGCATTCTATTGAGTTGCATTGCATTCTATAGAATTGCACTGTATTCCGTAAAACTGCACTGTATACTCTGGCACCCCTGAACAAGGGACATGCACGTAAAGATTTCGTAAAAATTCAAGAACTACAGAAAAAGCAAGGATGTGGGCCGAGCCTGAGAGACCTACCAGGATAGCAGCAAGAAAGTTCAATATAATTAATTTGAATAGAAGAAGGCACACTGTGAGACAGCTACGTTAATTTACCTGTTGGTGTGCATTTGGTGACCCATGTCCGGCGGTAGATGTAGTCACCCGAATTGACGCCCCACACTGAGTACGCCTCAGCGTTACTACTGACGTCTATTTGCTTCAGTCCTCCGGCAATCTGCTGCCAGCTGGTTCCAGTCGGGTTACTGGATGTTATACCTGATTGGGAACAAATTATCTGTATACATTGCTCCTCAAATGCAGTGGAAGACGAAATTCATTTCATCTCTAACTGTCCATTTTATGACGACATCAGAAAACAATTATTTAGCACCGTGTCCCTTACTTCCCCAGCATTCCCTACCACACACACAAAAACAATGTTACTACGAGTACTAAAATCAAAGAACCCACATATTATAGAAGAAGTGGGTAAATTCGTGTTCCATTGCCTAAAAGGAAGAAGTCAAACCCAGTAAAACTAGTACCATGTATGCTGTAGAATATAGTATAATGCTAGACGTAGATATAGTCTCACATACCACTGCATTTTCTTTCTTATGTTAACGTTGTTTGTAACTGCAATTAGCCCTCGGGCAAGTATTTGCAATAAACTTTTATTATCAAAGTCAACTTGGGTTTCCTACTACGGTATCTTTTCCTTTGTACTGCAGCAGAAATTATTATAGTAGGGAAACACAGTCTCACACATGAGCATATAATACATGTACAAGCACAGATTCAAGCCAGATACTGACCAGTTCGAATGAAGATTCGGTCAGAGCTGTCGACGCCCCAGACATCTCGGCCCGCCGCGATCTGCTTCAAACTGCCGTCGACGCTCACCCACTCGGTGCCCGAAGAACCTTCATTGTGGAACGTTCCCGAGCGGTAGTAGACGCCGTTGTCTTGGTCCACTGCCCAGACCCCCTTCCACCCCGCGGACACGAACTTCATCGGTGAACCGTCAATTTGCCTCCACCTGGCCGCTGAAATAGACATCAACATGAAACAAGAAGCATCGACATCTTTAATGTTGACAATGTCAACAAGCACTGCGCCACAGTAACTATAGTTTTGTTTTCAATCTAAACCCCCGATTACATATACATGAGGACTTTCTGCGACCGTGGCACCGTATGCGAGATTGAAGGGGAAGCGGATGCAAGAGCTCGAAAATCATACTATTGCATTTGAAGCCTACGAAATACATGTGCATATTGCGGGAAAAACATATTATGTGCATCTTACGATGTATGTGGTTGTATCTTTACCAGCGTTATTGAGAAGAACAAGTCCTAAATGTTTACAACATTTGGGTTCAATTGTTAAACCTTTGTTACTGTTTCTTCTATCGTGCCTAGGTAAACAATGCGATCAGAACCTTAAGTTTGCTCGAAAAAGTAAAATGTATCAACTGTTCTTCCCCACTTATTCAAAAGACACTTCTAGAGAAGAAATAACAAAAGAAATACTAACTGTTTAGCAGCGTGGTCGTTCCCAAAGCCTCCTTACTGCACCAAATGGCCAGAATACACAGAAGAACAAGGGTTTTAACCTTATTCATGTTTCCCATGTTGATCCGTGTGATTCGGCTGTGGAAAGTTTTTTTTTTATTTTATTTATTTATTTATTTCAACACCAAAAGCAAACCTTTCAGCAGGGATGAGAATCCCTGAATTGAAAGAGTTTGCGTACAGAAAAAAAAGTTACAATAGGCAAAGCAAACACTATATACACACCCTCATATACACTTTAATACATAAAGAACTTGTACCAAGCAAAAAACTATATACAGATGAGGTTTAGGAAAAATAAAACTAGTGATATGTCAGTTCTTTGTTGTATAGGGCTATGACCCTGTGGAGAAAGGACTGCTGGTAAGTAAGTTGGAAATATAACAGTAAAAACGATGTTTTAAAGTTTACTAAGAATGTTATGAATTTTCAAGAATTTGAAAACTGTAACCACTGTCTAATGTGAATTAGAATTAAAAGACGACTTACATATTTTTCAGAAGAACCGTTGTCACCTTATTTCTCTCCGTGCGGACGGAAGGTTGGAGAACTTGTTTCTATCTGAGGGTCCTGTTGTCCCACGGTATAACATTAACGGTCTTTTGTTAACACAATATAGTTTCCAAATTATGTTTTGACAGAAGAACGCCAATGACGTCTTTAAGCTAACACGCCAATAATTGGATGGTCTAGAATATGTCCAGCAGGAGGCCATCTTGTTTGAGTTCATGAAAGCACAATTTTACTTCAAGGACAAGCAATATTGCCTACCTTATTCATCATTGACCTAATATTTAAGGTCAGACGACATAGATAATGAAATAACTATTAATTTTGGAGGCGTGGGACAACTTGTGTTAGAAACGGGGGCAACTGAGGTAATCCATTGTTACTATTGATGCGTAGGTCCCTGTCCGTTGGTCTTAGTCTTTTTACCGCAATGGAGACCAATTTTACATAGAGAGGTATAATCGTTTTAGACGTAGACCGTAATTAAAATAGTGTTAAGTACTGTAATGTGATTAGGAGAGTTGCTGAGAAGAATAGTGGATAGATCTCCCGTGGCGCTAAACGTTATTTCTTTCTTAGATTTGATAAAGATCTGATAACAATGCGAGGTTTCTTGTATTGCCCCCTATTACTTCTACCGGTCCTTGTTGTTATCGTCCAGAATAACAACGTACTGTTACGAAGAGTTGAAGTCCTGCCTTTGTATATGTGTACTTAAAACACTCAAATATCTGTGACGTTTTTTGTGGCCCTCTTCATTTGAATTGCAATGAAAATGAAATACTTCGTCCCATACATTTAATGATATGACCATAAATAAACAAATATATTATTATTATTATAATGGTCATATCATTAAATGTATGAGACGACATATTTCATTTTCATCCCATACATGTATGTAAATATGAACTGATGTTGCCCATTTCCAAATTTCAGACTGTCAAATATGTTAGGGTAATATAAAGACGTAGTAAGCTATTTTATAATGCGAAAATAGAAATACTACAATGAAAATTATAAATAATGGTTCCATTTTTGATAAAGAGTCTGGATGGCTATCATATACCATGCACACTATCATTAAGTCACTTCCATTTGCATTTAATCACATGATCACAGAAAATACAAGCAAAACACACAAAACAGAAGTTTTCATGATTTCACCAGTCTCAATGAGACAACAGATATAGCTTTTTTGATATTAACTGCTAATTCTGTTACAGACTCATCACTTAGTATGTTACATTGTCTGATGTACATGTGTTTCCTCATATAATATTTACTGTGGTAAGACTTTAGTATGTGCTTCTTTCTTTAGTCGTGCAAGACATTCAATCGTACAAACCTGGGTTCTTAACGTTACTTAAAACCCTTGTCCTGCTGAGCGCAACATATGTCGTCCTGCACATACAGTGCCATCTATATATATAGCACCCTGTATAGGTACGATTTGGGGGGTATTTCTCGTGCAACGCATCACACCGCAGCGAAACACAACAAATGCGGAAGTATGATCTAATTAAGACATGAAATTATTGAAAAATATTGTGCAAGGAATGTCAGCAGGACAAGGGTTAATTAATGGTATATTAGTATATACGTACAAGACACACGTACACGTGTTAAAAATCCAGAAGTGTGCTGACCAAACACCGAGAGGTACACGTCAAGTGATCCGTTTTACACTGTGCTTTTGAGATAGATGCGATCTTCAAACATAGTAGATGAAATATGTCATTATGTTTACCGAAGGAAAACATATTGTTTTTACTCAGTTTCTTCCTCCTCCTCTTCTGTTCCAAACACTAACCTCTGACCTGGCCAATGACATGATTTGTTGACGTCTGCCACCATGGTGACTGGTGTTGGGTTACATAATGTTGCAATTTCATGGTCTGCTCTGCTCCTGTCACCATATACTCGTAGTACATGTATGTGAATGTGTGTTGAGTAAGAATTGACAGGGCAGACCATGTCCGAAGGTAAACATTACGCATTTGCTTTGCAAATGTTACTTCTCTAGTTGCATTTTACTACAGTATGTTGCCTCCTGTAAAAATGACCAGGGTAACACTTGTGCATTATATGATCGTATTCTAGTGTTAACAATATTCCAAGAAAGTATAATTTTCAAATTAATAACATTCATCGTTCGAAAGGAATTCGATTCGTATTCTTATGTGTACAAAGGTCTCGTATAACAGCAGATCGATATTTTGTATAATCAACAAAATGTCAGAATTGGTGAATAGTTATAAGACAAACATTGGCTATCAAAGCCACAACATCAAAGCCACAGCACAGCTTAGTAGTGGTTTTACAGTGTCCTCGGTAACTTGTGTATCAATCCGCGTGAAGGGGTGCTCACTGGAAATAACGAAAATTTGGCTGTCAGCGAAACCATTGTTTAAGTCAAATAATGTAAAACATAATATGCTAATGATAAAATAAGAATGTAAAAGATTGTAATTCATTTCATCAATTCAAACAAATGACCGATAATATTATAATCGGTTACTAATTTCTAATGTGCCACATGTATACCGAATCCATTCAGATAAGGCCACACCGACTTAATTTTATGGATGACATCCTCTGAAGACCCCCAAACTAGTGCGCGCGGGCGAATAAAATAATTCGGCCAAAAATAAAAATGCTACTATTCCACAGGAATACAAAGCTGGTATTGTGAATTTGCAGCAGTACATAGCGACGTACACGACAAGCCAGTACAACCATGACAAGCCATGTTGGCTTTTTGCGGAATCCATGAATCGGTACTGTACGTTTGTACTGAGATCTTGAGTCGAGGGGCTTTGGTGCCATCGGTGCCATCCTCCAGAGTTACCACCGGCTCCGTATTGTCGCTAACTACCATGGACTACCCAGGCCTAGAGCCAGGGCAGACGTGATCATTTTTAAAGAACAGGCCGAAAATCAATGCGCGCGTGGATATCATCTATAAAATTAAGGCGGTGTGGCCTTAGCGCACCTTCTGTATACATACACGAATAGGGTTGACACTCATAATGGCAAGTCAAAAGGAACACAATTCAAACCATAAACATCTCTCTACCTGAAGTGGCACCCCGGTGATACGCTGGAGAACGCTGTTGTCGGTAGAGTTGATGCCCCACGCCATCTCAGACCTCGGGTTCGCCTCCACCTGCTTCAGGTTTACCGCGGCCTGGCGCCAACCGGTGCCAGTAGGGGTGCTGGCACTTATTCCTTAGGGAAAATATCAAGTTATAGTCTTCTATGCACTTATTTTCTTTGTACGGAATCATTTTGAACTGGGCTACATGAGATCCTTGGTGCTGATTGACTACTTTACTTAGCTACATTATTCAGTATTAGAATAGAACTTTATTTACACAACAAAAGTACAGCGACTTTCGTAAGGTCTAAAACTGCATGTAGATATACAGACAAATATACATGGGTACAACGAAATTAACCTACGTACAAAACAATAGATGAGTCAACTAATTCTACTTGTTCTAAGGTCTAAACATTCTTTGATATATTTACCTATTTGTACACAGTAAGGTGTTATTACCTTCTAGGATGAAGAGATAAAAAGGAGTGTAGACAAGCGAAAACAAATTTGTGCAGTGAACTATGTACATGGCCGCGGAGACATACCTGATTTATAGCTGGGAGCTGGGGAGACCCATGTGCTGGGCCAGCCCCAACTTGAAACTGTCGACTGTTGGTAGTGTAACAATGTGTGAAGGTAAAGTATTCCACTCACCGACCGTTCTTGGGAAGAAACTGGCCCGGAAAAGTGCCTGTACATGAAAACAAACCCTCTCACCTTCCCTGATGAAGACGTCGTCGTTGTTGTCCACTCCCCAGACAATGTTGTCTCCTGACGACACCTGTTTCAGGTGCTTCTCCCGGACCTGGACCCAAGTGGTACCCGCAGACCCCTCGTTTCCGTACGTCCCGGCGCGGTAGTACACGTTGTTGTGCACGTTCACACCCCACACGCCAGCGGGACCAGTCGACACGAACTTCAGGTAGCCAGAAATCATTTGCCAGCCTGCACCTGTGGTAAACAGAATCGCCAGGGATTGCCCACATTTCTATTGAAATTTAAATTGAAATACCTTTATTGTACATTCATACCACGACGGGCTAGGTACAGGTCAAGATATAACAGACACATAATAAACATACATAGAAAAGTGGAGACAAAAGATGCACTACTTGACTTATACATACATACATAAGGAACATTTAAGTGTACTATACTAGGCTAATACAAAGTGTTCTAGTCACTGAGCTAATGTAGAGAGGACAACTTCTTCTCGCTTTTTTGTACAATGGAAAATGTGGGAACAGATCATGTTTGTGATACATGGTTTGTCTAGACGCATCAAAAATATAAATCTATCATTTGCACTTAGGTGTTCAAAGTATGGGAACTTCTCTTTGATATGATTAAAAAGGACAGATCTTCCATTAGAATATAAAGTACAGTCTATATATACATATATGAGTGAAGAGCGCCAACATTTATACCGAGGAACTCTTAAAGCCACAAATTGAACACATTCTTTACAATCATTGGGTATAAGGTCTCATTCATGTATTACTCCGAGTGTACCTAAAAGAGTACCAAGTCAAAAACTAAACGGCTGTATGAACGCGTGTTTTTATTGGTGAGAATTTCCCCTTTAGCCATCCCAACTGATGTAAAACGTCAAAGCGGTCAAAGCTTGTTTGTAACTGATGAAATTAGGACGTAATTGTCGGCAGCCGCGCGCTAGGTCGGACGTGCACAGTCCATTGTTGTGAGTTGTGCGGTCGTAGGTTTGCAGCGTGGGAGGGCCTTTTGCGGGCAGCCGCTAGGTGCAGTTTGTAATTCCCATAAAATGAGATTGTGTGTATAGAAGTCGTTGGCAATTTTTTTATGAGATGTAGAGTAAGTGTGCTCAACATAGCATGAAAGATATCAATTAATTTAATGTAGGATCATAGGAAACACGGTCTCGTAAGTCGCTCATTAATGCATGGTTTCTAATGTATGGAAAAAACTCATGAATGAGACCATAAATGTAGATACACTGTACAGTTCAACGATGTATAACTCAGACATTATATCGGTAAGTATGTTGTGTCCGAATACAAATACAGGTAACTATCTGACACCGTATTAAATATCTACACAGCATTCCGAGTCCATTGGCATACGGAACGTATATATGAATGAATGACGACCTTTATTGCACATTTTTGCCACACCGGGCTAAGTGCAGGTCAAAACAAGACATGATGAAAAGATATACACAAAATAAAACTAGTTATCATTACATAAGTTCAACTTCTCGCTTTTCAGTTATGGTAGAGATAAAAGAACAGATATGTTTTTCGATGGAAGGTTTGTCAAGTCGCATTAGGAATATGAATTTTTTTACAGTGCTCAAGTGTATGAAGTAAGGATTTGTACATGTTGCAAGCCTATACCAAAAAGATAATTAACGTTTCAATGAATGAATGAATGAATGAAGACCTTTATTGTACGCAAATACCCACTGGGTTCAGTACAGGTCACAGGAAAGACGTCACAGTTTGCAATGAATATATACAATGCACAAGCTAGCACTAATTCTGTGTACTATGGACATATAGTCAAATAATTACGATAATTTGGCTTCTTCTCGCTTCTTAGTAATGATGTAGATATAAGTACAGATGTGTTTTATAATCGAAGGTTTGTCTAAAACCATCAGAAATATGAAATTATCTGTGTTGCTAAGATGTATGAAATGGGGAAACATACATTGCAATAGTTTATGATATGAATAATATCAATATGAATAAAAGAAGGCACATCGCAAAACAAGTGGTTTACCTGTTGGTGTGCATTTGGTGACCAATGTCCGGCGGAAGATCTGGTCCCTTGAATTGACGCCCCACACTGAGTACGCCTCAGCGTTACTGCTGACGTCTATTTGCTTCAGCCCTCCGGCAACCTGCTGCCAGCTGCTTCCAGTCGGGTTACTGGCTGTTATACCTGATTGGGAACAAATTATCAAAGTCATTTTGGGGTTTCCTAGTATTTTTCCTTGTACTGCAGCAGAAGACTTTCTATTGCGGATACTCTTAACTTTTTGATATCTCTAAAACGTATTTTCTTATAGATATAGATAGACCGGTAGATAGATAGATATGAAATGTACTTGCAATTTATGTGTAAAAATGATTTTAAATTGAAACACTAAAATGTCCGATGCACATAGGAACTTTTAACATTTTGTCTTATTTGCCTTGCGCCCTCCTCTTAGTATAGCAAGAGACAAAGGGCTGTACATGTCATAGGCTTTATCCAGGCAACCTTTCATCTTGTACTTTCATTGTAATAAAGATGATTTTAAACGCCTCTCAATTATCATTATTTTTTTTATTCCAACATGTAATCACCAGACATGGTGACGACACACTCAAGTTTTTTCAACTTATATTAATGCTGCCACCAACACAGGGGAAAAATAGGACAATACTCATTTACACCTGAGCTAAGTGAGGAAAGTCGTGTAAAGTGCCTTTCCCAAGATCGGTGGTATGTCAGGACTCGAACCCGGGACTCTTAGTTCCGAGTCGCGCACTCTGCCGCTACGCCACACGGCCCCACCTCTCAATTATGTACAGGCAAACACAGAGACAAGATAAATACTGACCAGTTCGGATGAAGATTCGGTCAGAGCTGTCGACGCCCCAGACATCTTGTCCCGCCGCGATCTGCTTCAAACTGCCGTCGACGCTCTCCCAGCCGGTGCCCGAAGACCCTTCATTGTGGAACGTTCCCGAGCGGTAGTAGACGCCGTTGTCTTGGTCCACTCCCCACACCCCATTCGCCCCAACAGACACGAACTTCATCGGCGAACCCTCAATACGCTTCCACCTCGGCGCTGAATTCGATGAAATGGAGATCAGAATGAACAACTGATAAATAGATATTGACTCGTAATGTTGACAATGTCAAGAAGTACCAATATATTTTTTCTCAAGCTCAGGTTACATACATCGTGCGATACACCTACACACCGTACGATACAGCTACTACTACTTTCTGCTACGGCCGTGCCGTACGTGGTAAAGCGTCAAACAAAACTGGTGAAATAATCTGAAGATCAAACCATAATGATTGCTTTTAAAACCTACGACATACAGGGAAAGGATATTATCGTACAGGCACCGTACGATATAAGATTCTTCTTTATTGACATAACAAAAAAGTACAGGGACTTTTGTATGGTCTTCTACAACTAAAGATCCAACAAAGCTAAATACATGTGTGGATAACGTCATCTTACGTGCAGAGTATATGTATGCTGTAACAATAAAGGTTTAACTATTCTCTAACATGTGGTCTCTAAGATCGAAACATTCTTTAATGTATTTTCCTATTTGAACACTGTATTTGTTATCTCCCTTGAGAATGTAGTTGAATTTATCTACAGGATCTAACGTCTTGAAATCAATTGAACAAGCGGAAAGAAAGGTGAACAGCAATAGGCGCTTATCATTGTATAGTGTACAATCCATTATAAAATATGTGGCCGGGTCTTTACCTGACTGCGCTATTGTGACGAGCAGGTCCTGGTTGTTTACAACCCTCGAGTTCAGTTGTTGGACCTTCGCCACCGCTTCTTCTATCAGGCCTAGGTAAACAAAACGATCAGAACCTCGTTTGGAAAAGTGTATGACATGATAGTTCATTCTTACAAATCGAAGAATCTACCTGTTTTACCAACATTTTCACATAAGGCAATTCAAGACAGGGAATTATAAGAACAAAACAATTAAATACTAACTGTTAAACAGGGCAGCTTCTTGCGTGGTCATTCCCAAGGCCTCCTTACAGCACGAGAGCTCCAAAATACACAGGAGAACAAGGGTTTTAACCTTGTTCAGGTTTCCCATACTGAACGTTGTACGTGATTCTGTTGAGAAACATTAGAAATGTAGCAGTGACAAAAACATATTTCAAATTTGCAGGATTCAGTAATCTCTAAGTAGATCACAGGTTGGCAAAAACAGTATCAGACTGGCCAGACAGCAAGGCCAGAATGGATACTGCATGGTCAATTTGTTACCTTGTTTTTGCATGCCACCATAGGATCTGCTTGGAGATTAGACTTTGGATACTAGAAGTACCAGGAATAGTTGCTAAATACTGAACCAAATTTCTTAAATTTGAGGGGTGACATGGGCACTGTCAAATATAAATGTAAACGACTTACATGTTTTCAGAACAACAGGTTGTCAGCTTATTTCTCTCCGTGTGGACGGAAGGTTGGAGAACTTGTTTCTATCTGAAGGCCCGGTCTTCCCACGGTATAACATTAACGGTCTAGTTAGTCTTTTGTTAACACAAAACAGTTTCCAAATTATGTTTCGACATAAAATCCTTGATGACGTCTTTGGCTAACACGCCAATAATGGAATGATGTCTAGTAGGGTCCGTCTTGTTTGAGTTATGAAAGCAAGAATTTACTCCAAGGAGACGCATATTTGCCTGCCTGTATTCATCGTTGACCTACTCTTTAATAAAATCTTCAAGGTCAGACAGCCTAAGTAATGTAATCATCATCGATAATCGGGTGTGGGACAACTTGTGTTAGAAACGGGAGCAACTGAGGTAAGGCCACACCGATTTAATTTTATGGATGACATCCGCGCGCGCATTGATTTTCGCCTGTTCTCCAAAAAAAATTCCGCAAAAAGCAAGCATGTGCCGGGGTGTCGTATATGTCGCTATGTACTACCGTAAATTCACAATACCGGCTTTGTATTCTTATGGTTTAGTAGCATTTTTTTTCGCCCCCGCGCACTAGTTTGGGGGTCTTCAGAGGATGTCATCCATAAAATTAAGACGGTGTGGCCTAATCTATTGTTACTCCAACAAGAACTAATCTCATATGTAGAGGAATGTTAGTAAATCGTGGTTGAGAAGTAGACGATGATTAAGGTGGTGTTAAGTACTGTGTCTGTGAAAGGTTGTAGAGTTAAGTGGAGAAGAACGGTGGCAAGATCTCCCGTGGAGCTCGACGTTAATCGTATGGAAATTCAATAAAGGATTGGTAACATGCGAGGTAAAGTGTTTTGTTCTGTATTACCGCAAAACACTGTACCAGCTCTTGTTTTCTTGGGTCCAGAATAACATTACTGTTAAAACGAGTTACGTATACGCGGTCTTTGTACCTCCGTAAACGAATGAATAACAACGTACTTTGATCACAACCATTTTTTTTTGTGAGCCGACGTTTCGATGATCGTCTGTCATCTTCTTCGGGGCAATTCTCTGATGAAGATGCCCTGATGAAGATGACAGACGGTCATCGAAACGTCGGCTCGTAAAAAAACAAATGGTTGTGATCAAAGAACTTTGCTATTCGGTCTCTTTATCTGCATAAAATACTTAAAAATTTCATAGCAAAGCACTCAAATTTTCGTGACGATTTTGTGCCCCCTCCCGTTACAATTTTGGGCTGCAGAGCAAACGAAATGAAAATAGTACCCATCTGTTTCATCTCACACACGTAATGATTTAGCCAGGTATAAGTTACCCATATTTTTAGATTTCAGACTGTCAAATATGCTGGAGGGTAAAATGTGAAAAACAAAGTACTCGAATGTCAATATATGGCAATGCCTTTCTCACTGGATGGTCTGGGTGTCCATGTATCATGTGACTCAACTACATTATAATAGATAAGTTCCCTAGCTTTGGACATTTAAATGAATAAGAAAAAATTATATTTCTTATGAAACTTGACAAACCATGTATCATTTGTTCTTTATGCTCGTACATCTATAACTGCGTCAAGAAGCGAGAAGAAGTCGAACAATGTAAATAGTAGATCACATTAGTATGTATAGTTTAAGTATCATTGCTGTATCCTTTTCCTTTTCTATTCATGACCTGTACTTAGCTTGTTAGAGCACAAATGTACAATAAAGGTCTTTCATTCATTCATTATTTGAATCCAGAACGAAACACATACACAGATATGTGACTACTTTAATTTTATTGAACTACGCGCCACATTTCTTTGCTCTTATTTTACAAAGAATACAAAGAATATTTTACAAAGAATATTCTACAAAGCCTGCTAATTGCATACAGATCAATCCAATACATCAATATGTAACATCAGAACACTGATTCATAAAAACTGAGAAAAGATGTATGCAACTAAATTAAAGTTAGAAATAAAACATATTTACCGCTAACCATCTTGGCACAGTCTAAGCATACCAAAGTACATCCCATTGTGTTCTCAGAATCTATATTTTGAAAATAACTTGCAAATAAATAAAATGAAATGAAATGGAAATAATCCTACAAGCTCAATTTTACATGAAACATCATGATACACAAAGAACTATTTTCTAATGATACAAATTAAATACTGTAACATCATTCAGCTCTCTCAGGTAACGTGTAAGAGGTGGTTGTCACTTCAGAACGTCCTATTTTCTATTTTTGTTATTCCGACTCTACTTGCCGCTTTAGATCTAAATTTGGGTTGTGTGTACTGCAAAACACGCATTTGTGCATTCTGTCTAAAATGACTATAAAAGAAGTCACTCAGATACTACTTGGTCATCACAGTATACAGTATCACTCTGATGAGGTACTCAGATACTACTAGGTCATTACAGTATACATTTGTACTTTATACAGTATACGTTTGTCTTAATTCTTTCTGAGTCACTCAGATACTACATAGTCATAACAGTATACAGTATCACTTCTTTCTGATGAGCCACTCAGATACTACTTAGCCATCACAGTATACAGTATCACTTCTTTCTGATGAGGTACTTAGATACTACTTTGTCATCACAGTATACATTTGTACACTCAGTTTTACTCTTAATTCTTTCTGAGTCACTCAGATTCTACTTAGCCATCACAGTATACAGTATCACTTCTTTCTGATGAGGTACTCAGATACTACTTTGTCATCACAGTATACAGTATCACTTCTTTCTCATGAGTCACTCAGATACTACTTGGTCATCACAGTATACAGTATCACTTCTTTCTGATGAGGTACTCAGATACTGCTTAGTCATCACAGTATACAGTATCACTTTTTTCTGATGAGGTACTCAGATACTACTTGGTCATCACAGTATACAGTATCACTTCTTTCTGATGAGGTACTCAGATACTACTTGGTCATCACAATATACAGTATCACTTCTTTCTGAGGAGTCACTCAGATACTACTTGGTAATTACAGTATACAGTATCTCTTCTTTCTGATGTGTCACCCAGATACTACTTGGTCATCGCAATATACATTTGTACAGTATTAATCCTTTCTACGTTACTCAGATGCTACTTGGTTCTCACAATATACACTGTATCACCGTCTTTCTGATGAGTCAATAAGATACTTCTTGGTAATTACAGTATACAGTATTATGTCTTGCTGATGATGTACTCAGATACTACTAGGTCATCACAGTATACATTTGTACAGTTCTAATCCTTTTTAAGTCACTCAGATACTACTTGGTAATTACAGTATACAGTATCACTTCTTTCTGGCTCATTCAGATACTACTTGGTCATTACAGTATACATTTGTACAGAATTCATCCTTTCTAAGTCACTCAGACGCTACTTGTCCTCAAAATATACAGTACTAGCATTACATCTTTTTTAATCAGACAGGTAGTACATGTTCCTCACAGTTTGCAATTTCTCTGAGATTGAATGAGAATTAGTTCTCTTTGAAACGAAATCAGCCTTCTAGGAACGATTCTCTTCGCAATTCACTACAGCGTCCAGCAAGAAAACTGCGTGTTATGAGCAAAATAAATCAATCGAAAAAGATGATCATTGGGCATGTTTGGAACATCTGGGACGCATAACAAATATTCGACATTATGAAAACTTAACTTTTCTCCAACTCAAAATTTGACTCACCAGAAATGTTCGACTGAATCACTCAGTCTTCCTCAGCTATCTGACCCAAATGCTGTGGACACGTGATTTTTCCCACGTGTGACGTCAGCAAAGGGTCAAAGGTTGTCTGAAGTCGATATCGCCCCCCGTCCCGGTTGAGCGATGGTTGAAGTGCCCTGATGTATATGGCCTCTTTTATGCCTCTCT
>NW_017804131.1:6300413-6305541 GCF_001625305.1 Branchiostoma belcheri
TTTGCTGAATGCTGTGGACACGTGGGAAAAATCACGTGTCCACAGCATTTGGGTCAGATAGCTGAGGAAGACTGAGTGATTCAGTCGAAAATTTCTGGTGAGTCAAATTTGAGTTGGAGAAAAGTTTTCCTTAATGTAATTTACCAACTCAGATGAACTTTCATGCAAATATTCGACATGGTGACGCACATAATTACACTCTCATCTGTTCAAGTGTTTCTTCGTCGTCGTTACTCGGACGCTTGCAAACGTATGGACGCTTCAGATCACATGGACTCCACGTCCATTGGTCCTTATGCACCCATTCTCTCACCAATTTATCCAAACGTCCGCATTGGCCAGTTACTTTCGTCGGCTGTTAAAAAAACATGTTAACACACAAAAGGGTTATGCACTCAAGCGGTACTCTTTTCTTCTTAGCGTAGTTTTACTTCGAACGACGCTTATTTTCTTTTCTTATCTCTAAAAGCAATGCAACTATCAATAAAATAAACATTTACTCTCTGATGGGGAAGTTAAAAATAAAAATGGAAATTATGAAACCCCAGCAAGTAATCTAACCAGAATGGCAACCAGGCCATATTTTCTTGGCAGGCATTAGCAAATGAAATTTTAATCCACTTACAACATGATTTTGTACATATGACCCATATCTATTAAAAGCTTAAAGCTCTAATAAACTTTCCCATACAAAGCAGGTTTTTCTTTTTTTTAACTTTTACATTGATATGAATACAAAAGAACATGAATTTACACAACTGTACTCATTGAAGGTCAATAAAGCAGCATATAGATGCTACTCAGGGGGGGAGATGATACTATACCATCATCCTTTGCAATACACATTCCACAACACGTGTCCCAGATGGCTGACTGTCAGCACCAGGCACATAGTCTTGTCATATTTCCTTTAAAAGTGCAGCAATGGCAACAATTTTTGGTTCTTTGAATTATCAAAGGACTCAAGTAGTGTATGAGGCTATCTGACTTTTGTAACTTATGTACAACTTCTTACATTGTGTCATAAACATTTATGCAAACATTTGCTTCAAAAATGGTGCTCAACCTTCACCAAACTAAAGTGCTTTTCTACAAACTCTGTTGATTGGTGATATTTTACATCTTGTGCATCAGAAAACCCCAAATGCACCAAAAAGCACCCATGGGAAACAGAAGAAAATATTATATTTGATATTTTTTATGTAATAATCATCAACAAATGCAATTTTCTTCCGTTTCCTGGGAAACATTCTGTGGAATGTGCATTGCAAAGGATGATAGGATAGTATCATCTCCCCCCTGGATGCTACTGTAGGGTAATGGGTCCAGTTGAGCTTGACCACAGACACCAACAGAGAGCTTACTCAGAGTTCTGTCAGATTTGCTCTAGAACCTGTGTATAACCCCGCATACGCCTGCATTTATGGCTTTCGATAAGCAGTTGAAATAACCCCCCTACCCATTCTACTGAGAATCGTATACACTACCAGAATTTTTTTTCTCATTTTGCTTATTTTCTTATGTTGAGAAATATTTTCTTGGGGGATTTTCAAAAAAAATTCAAGAAACATTTTTGAAAGATTTGGTATGTTGATTCTTACACAAAGAATTTTATTCTCCTTTTTCTCAAGGAAAGAAAATATTTCTACTATCATGCTCACCAACAAGAATCTTAAGAATTTTTAGAATTTTAAGAAAATTTACTGTCTTTTTTTCTGCTACAAGAAATCTTTCCTTGTGTACAGAATGGTTTTCTTGCTTCAAGAACAGTTAGCTCTTAGTTCACGAAATATTTTCTTGTGGACAGAATCGTTTTCTTGCTACAGCAAGAAAATCAAGAAACACATGTGTTTCTTGAATTTTCTTGCTACGGGAATTCTTAAATTTCTTGTTCAAAGAATAATTTTCTTGCTATAGGATACATTTTCTTTGTACAAGAAAGAAGAAAGAAAAACAAGAAAAAGCATTTTTGGTAGTGTAGTCGGCAAGGAAGGTCCACATACCTTGGAGTACATAGCGACACAGTCGCAGTTAACCTTCTCATCAAGGAAAAGGCCCAACCAACCATCTAAAAAACGAAACGCAGTGCCTTTTGTATCCATGCCAAATTTTATATAGGTTACTTGTGACCCATCCGACCACCATCGTCTGCCGTCTTTCATGTACAGTCCGATCCAGACATCCGGATTTGACCCTTCAGTTTGTGGAATAAGAGAAATACGAATCTGTTATTCGTCCGAAAACAGAAGGAAACGAAGGTTGAAGTTCATCGGACACTGCTACAGAAGTGGGGATGAAATCATAAACCAGTTAATACTGTGGGAGCCCACACATGGAAAAAGAAGTCGTGGTCGTCCAGCAAGAAACTACATAAATCAATTAATGGACGACACCCAGCTCGACAGGAAAAACCTGATGTTAGTCATGAAGGATAGGAAGAGATGGAGAGCTATCATTGGCACCGAGGGAAGCTCGACCCAGTGAGTGGAGTGAGTGATTCGTCCGAACTGCTAGGTCAGGATAACACTACCATTGTCAACTTCACTTAGTTTCTATGTTTTTTCTCCTATTGCTTTACAATACAATGGATCGGGAGGGATCTGGTTGAAAAGCAGGCTTCTGTTGTTTCAGCTCAGCAAAGTTAAGTTTTACAGTCTGAAAATGCATGGCGACTGAAAACCCTAATACTCCTTTTTTTACTCCATATAATCATCTATTCATGATATCTGATGTATCACAGATTCACTGAATTATTTCTAGCTTTATGTTTTTAGTATATTTCAAATATTTTACATGTTTACGGTGGTAATCATGTAAAATATTTTAAATATATATATTTCGTTAATTTTGCGTCACCCGTGAACATCATGTGTACGTGATTGGCATTACTTTTCAATGATTAAAATATATTTCCCTGGTCAGTGTGTACCGGTGCAATAGCTCAATTGGTAGTCTGTGCTCGCTTTGTAACCGGGAGGTCGTGAGTTCAAATCCCGACCAGGCCATACCAAAGACTTTAAAAATGGTACACACTTCTTTCTCTGCTTAGCACTCAGCATCTATGAGAAAGGGTGTGGGAAGGTCAAACACACAGCACTACAACCGGACCAGCCCCTTGCTGTAGTGCATTGCAGAACTGTGTGTCGCCCAAGGGCTACAGAAATGGATATGGGCACCACCCTACGCTCGGTATAAGAGCATGGGAGACCTTTCTTTTTCCTTTCCTGGTCAGTGTCACATTAACCAACATATATCATTATCTAAAGAACTTTATAGCATGGATTCTTAAACATGTATAACATGCTGTCAATAGTGTATTTCATATTTGTATTGTGTGTTTGATTTGCTATATTGCAAGATGTGCTTGAATTTCACTTGTTAACCAGTTTAGTGACCAGTGATAACAAATACCGTCACTCACCAGTGCGGATAAAGTCTCTAATGAAGTTGTTCTCTTTACAATCTTTGATAGAAGCAAGGTTTGCACCCATTGCTCTACACTGTGAGTCTGCCGTGTCCCAGTCAGCTAATTCTGTCATCAACTTGTAGCAGTGGTTGTTATACTCGGTCCAACCACTCCCACATGTATCAGCTGTAAGAAACAATGATGTGACGTGTGGATTTAAAACAAAAGCAAGCGCTGCCTTTTCAGTGTAAAAAAGGTTTTCTGTGCTGTAATAACAGAACGACTTTGTGCCCGAACTAACATTGTGATATACATGTACATGTAACTAAGAGCTAAACAGCTCAAATGACAACGTTTGTAAATAATGTAAATTTTGACGTGTCATATGAGTGTTCTTTTATGTTATCTGGTAAGTTTTAATTTTGCGCCAACCCTGTAAGACTAGCCATTACGCTAAAGGGTGTATGTCCCAAGAGGATTATAACGACAAGCTTACTCTACGGGATGACTTTGGCTAGACTATAGACTAGTCTATAAATGTTCTATAACGTTCAACTTGGTAAGTGAAACAAAATTATACTTACAATACTGACAGTTCTTTCCAGTCCATCCAGCTGAACAGGTACAGGTGTATCCACCATCTTTGTTCTCACAAGTTCCGTGCTGACAAGGGTTCCTCACACACTCGTCAATATCTGTGCAAAAAATATAATCAAATGCCATCGTGTTAGACAACTTATTATTATATATCAATATATGACTTATTCCTAAAGGTTTTCAAAAAAAAGTGGACAATCTAGAAAGATAATGTCAAAAAATCTTCCTCTAAAAAAAGGTAACATTTGGCATGGTTGACTACACAGAAGAAACTCACCTTGCTGACAGTTCTGTCCAGTCCATCCAGGTGAGCAGGTACAGGTGTACGAGTATCCGCCATCTTTGTTCTCACAAGTTCCGTGCTGGCAAGGGTTCCTAGCACACTTGTCTACTGTGCAAAAGAAGTGATCCAATGTCAAATGTTTCTAGACATCAAAACGCTATTAATCTATACGCTATTCACAGAAATTTCAATAAACAGAGGACCCTTCTGAAAGAAAGTTGTAAAAAAATTTCACAACGTTGATGACTCCACAAAGGATCTCACCTCGTTGAATACACTTCCGTCCAGTCCATCCAGGTGAGCAGTTACAGGTGTATCCACCAGCAGAGTTTGCGCAAGTCCCGTGCCAGCAAGTGTACCTCGCACACTCGTCAACATCTGTGCGAAAATTATATTAAATGTCAACTCTTGCCCTATTAAATATACATCGACATAGTTTAGAGGTCTGGTAGATATCTAAACACCATCAATTTATACTTCATACCCAAAATTTCAATAGGGGGGTCGTGTGGCGTAGCGGCAGAGTGCGCGAATCGGAACTAAAAGTCCCGGGTTCGAGTCCTGACATGCCACCGATCTTGTGCCCTTGGAAAAGGCACTTTACACGGCTTTCCTCACTTAGCTCAGGTGTAAATGAGTATTGTCCTGTCATGTATTTGTCCCCTGTGTTGGTGGCGGCATCAAAAAAAGTTGAAGAAACTTGAGTGTGTCGTCACCACGTCTGGTGATTACATGTTGGAATAAATAAATAAAAAGTTTCAATAAACATCGAACTCCACTGAAAGGTAGTATAAAAATATATTACCTCTAATTCTACTTTCGACATCTTGACTGTGTGTGTT
>NW_017804131.1:6305561-6331501 GCF_001625305.1 Branchiostoma belcheri
GTTGATGGAGTCAACCGAAAATTTGGGGTAAGTCCCAATTCTGTATCTAGTGTTGGAAGTTAAAGACTCAGTCTTTATTTCAAAACTCTAGACTGGTTAGACATCCTAACACTATCTATCTATGATCTATTAAAAAAAACTTTCAATAAGTGAAGCCTCTGAAAAGACTATCTTAAAACATTCCTCTGAGGTAACTTTCGACATCACTGACTACACAAAAGGCCAGGCGCTTACCAAACTGACAGAGCCGTCCAGTCCATCCAGGTCTGCAAGTACAGGTGTATCCGCCATCTTTGTTCACACAAGTACCGTGCTGGCAAGGTTTCCTCATACACTCGTCAACATCTGTTAACAAAATATATAATTAAATTTCAACTCTGCTTAGAAATCTAAACGTCACATATCGATGTAAGATTTAAATCGAAATGTTTCCATCAACACTAAACCCCCTGGAAAGAAAATTTTGAAAAAAAATTCTTTCACTTTTGACATTGTTAATCAAATAAAAAATATAACTACACAAAGAAACGTTAACTCGCCTTGCTGACAGTTCCGTCCAGTCCATCCATGTGAACAGGTACAGTCGTATCCGTTAACTTTGTTCAGACACGTACCGTGCTGGCAAGGGTTTCCATCACAATCGTCAATATCTGTGCAATAGAAATCATCAAATATCAACACTTCAAAACGATATCCATCGATCCCAAAAGATTCAATAAGCTACGGACTGTCAGCAAATATAGTTTTTAAACATTAATATATTCTTTTATTGATCTCAGGAAAGAGAAACACGGGGCGGCCACAACTGCGTTTCAACGATGTCTGACTTGAAGTCTCTAAACATTGACACAGAGCAATGGCAGGACCTTATTAATTAGCAATGACCGACGTTTACACTGACCAGGCAGCTAAAATCATCAGAAGCTAGACTGGTGCACTGTGCAGGAGAGAAGCAGAAAGGAACTCTGCAAAAGACCTGAGTAAGCTTACAGATGTGCCCTATGTTGCTACAGAACTGAGTAAGCTTACAGATGTGCCTTATGTAGCAGAGAGTGACTCTGCAACAGAACTGAGTCAGCTTACAGATGTACCCTATGTAGCAGAGAGTGACTCTGCAACAGAACTGAGTCAGCTTACAGATGTACCCTATGTAGCAGAGAGTGACTCTGCAACAGAACTGAGTCAGCTTACAGATGTACCCTATGTAGCAGAGAGTGACTCTGCAACAGAACTGAGTCAGCTTACAGATGTACCCTATGTAGCAGAGAGTGACTCTGCAACAGAACTGAGTCAGCTTACAGATGTACCCTATGTAGCAGAGAGTGACTCTGCAACAGAACTGAGTCAGCTTACAGATGTGCCCTATGTGGCAGAGACTGACATTCTCGTTGAGGACTGTTCAGCCATAGGCAAAGCTGTAGGGCCGACATCAATTAGGATTTTACTATGATGGTCAATATTGATTGAAGCATATACTAGTATCCTGAGGTAACTGTCATTGCACACTGAAAGGATCATACACAGCACAAAAGGAGCTCACCTTTCTGACATATTTTTCCAGTCCATCCAGGAGAGCAGGCACAAGTGAAGCTGCCAACATAGTTCTTACAAGTCGCACCGTTCTGACAAAGCATCAACCTGCACTCATTGATATCTGTGTGAAAGATATCATTATCATGTACGATGTTGCCACTATCTGTAGTCAATATCTGTACATAAAATACATATCATCAAATGTCAGCATACAAAATGCAATCAATCTATGATTCATTCCCAACATACGTCGATTAAGGTTAGACATCCAGGTAATAAGATACGCCAAAAGGCAGTTACTCAAGCAACTGGATATGATTTTTTGGAAACGGTCAGAAATTTCAGCTGGTAACCACTAGCTTTCGTCAGTGACTCATTCATTCCCAACAGTTTCAATAAAGGACAGACCATCTGGAAAATTGATTAAGCTTTAGATACCTACAAGGTAAGTTTAGTAACTTGTGACATCATTGACTAGACATCAAGACCTCACCTTGGTGACAGTTTAGTCCAGTCCATGCAGATGAGCATTCGCATCTGTATCCGCCATCGTGGATGATGCAGCGTCCATGTTTGCATGGCTTCCTCACACATGCATTCTTTTCTAT
The DNA here is from genome assembly GCF_001625305.1 of Branchiostoma belcheri. NCBI lineage: Eukaryota > Metazoa > Chordata > Leptocardii > Amphioxiformes > Branchiostomatidae > Branchiostoma > Branchiostoma belcheri. The sequence goes on from NW_017804131.1 coordinate 6,307,703, forward strand.
TTCATACAGGAAAAGGCGCTTTACAATCAATACAGTTATAAGTTTAAGGGTAAAACTTAGGTTCCAACACAAAAAGGAAATGTTCTCACCATAGGTGAAACAAACGTTTTACCTTTAAACATGGGATTACCAACGCAGATGGTTTTTCATGATACTAGTAACACAGGTATGATATATCGACATACGTATGTTATTTCTTTTCAAATTAGTCTTACCTATTGTTGTTGTTGGTCGTGTTGAGAGAGGTGTTGCTTGTCCAGTTGTGAGGGTTGTTGCTTGTCCAGTTGTGAGGGTTGTTGGTGGAGATGTGAGGTTTGTTGTTGGTCGAGATTTGAGCATTGTTGTTGGTCGAGTTGTGAGAGTTGGTCGAATTGGGAGGGTTGTTGTTGGTCGAACTGTGAGGGCTGTTGTTGGCAGAATTGTGACGGTTGTTGGCCCAGTTGTGAGGATTGTTGTTGGCAGAATTGTGAGGGTTGTTGTTGGCCCAGTTATGAGAGTTGCTGTTGGCAGAATCGTTAGGGTTGTTGTTGGCCCAGTTGTGACGGTTGTTGTTGTCCTAGTTGTGAGGATTGTTGTTAACTCAGTTTTGAGGGTCGTTGTCGGCCCAGTTGTGAAGGTTGTTGTTGGCCCAGTTGTGAAGGTTGTTGTTGGCCCAGTTGTAAGGGTTGTTGGCAGAATTGTGAGGGTTGTTGTTGGTCCAGTTGTGAGGGTTGTTGTTGGCTCAGTTTTGAGGGTCGTTGTCGGCCCAGTTGTGAGGGTTGTTGTTGGCCAAGTTGTGAAGGTTGTTGTTGGCCCAGTTGTGAGGGTTGTTGTTGGTCCAGTTGTGAGAGTTGCTGTTGGCAGAATCGTTAGGGTTGTTGGCCCAGTTGTGAGAGTTGTTGTTGGCCCAGTTGTGAGGGTTGTTGTCGGCCCAGTTGTGAGGGTTGTTGTTGGCCCAGCTGTAAGGGTTGTTGGCAGAATTGTGAGGGTTGTTGTTGGCCCAGTTGTGAGAGTTGTTGTTGGTGGAACTGTGAGAGTTGCTGTTGGCAGAATCGTTAGGGTTGTTGGCCGAGTTGTGAGAGTTGTTGTTGGTAGAATTGTGACAGTTATTAGCCCAGTTGTGAGGGTTGTTGTTGGCCCAATTTTGGGGGTTGTTGTTGGCCCGGTTGTGAAGGTTGTTGTTGGCCCACTTGTAATGGTTGTTGGCAGAATTGCGAGGGTTGTTGTTGGCCCAGTTGGGACGGCTGTTGTTGGTCGAGTTGTGAGGGTTGTTGGTCGAGTTGTGAGGGTTGTTGGCTCAGTTGTGAGGGTTGTTGTTGGTCGAGTTGTGAGGTTAACGGAGAAGGTCTCGCCGTTCCCGACGGTCCTGGCAGTTGTCGTCGATTCTGCTGTCAGCGTTGGTGTCGAACTCCATGGTGAAGAGAAGGAAATTGAATTTGCAGCAGTTGAGATGTTTTCCATGTACGAATCCTGGACCCATGGGGTAACTGGATTCTTTTCGATCGTCATGTTACCTTGAATACTGGTATCGTGTTCCTATGGAAAATATGTGTACATCGTTCATTAAAAGAAAACTCAGAGTGTCTTGAACAAACAGGTATTATAAGGTTTTTTTTTCATCTTTGCGATCAAGAAATCATAAAGTTTTATTAATATTCATTCGTAATTTTACAATGACGTGTGTGTTGAGTGGGTGGGGGGGGCACTCTTGGATTGGTTACAATAAATATTTATAAAGTATAACTAATGATACAGAATGTTTTGAATGAATTCACATTAAAAAGATAAATTAAATAAAGATGACTTCGCCGTTTCAATCGAATCAAATAGACGTGAATGAAGACTTGTTTGCCTACCTTACTGTCAGATGTTAGATACATGTAAGTTGAGAGGACTTCAGAAGAGACAACAGCCACTAACAGCACCAGTGCGCAACCCACGGCCAGAGCAAGCCAAAAACGTCTTCTAGATTTGAACTTATTCCACATTTTTATGGCACGCTCTGAGATATAAAATGAAATGACAACCCTGAATGAGAAAAAGGCGTCCCTGTCGTAAAAAAAATGTTAATTTCGTACCGCAGTCATTGAAGGTGTTTTTTCTTGCCGCGTAAACAACATCAAAACAACAGGTGCCTATGACTAAACAAACCTACACCATATTGCCCCCTCATCCAGCTACTTGAAAATGTATTTAAACATTAAAGTTCTTACATTAAATCCATATCAAACTCGGAGAAAATCTTTGTAGTACTAACATAAGTCGATGAATAAGATGAAAAGAAATGGTAGTACTCATGGATTTTAGCTACAGAAGGTTCCAGAAAAAAACAATTATGAATATCATTCTTTCACAGCCTCTTGTTTTGACCCTCTGACTGTTACCAACATGTTTCCTGTGTGGTTATAGCAAGCTCCTCAGTGGTCAACAATGCTATCTTCTTGGATATTTCAAGGATTTAAAATTCAACATCACAGAAATTATCCCCAAGATCCACTGCAATCATATACAGAATCTCTGCTATTTTCTGTATGCTCTACAGATACTTACTTGTATCACCAATACAGAGAATGTAAATAAATTGAATTTTTATATTGAATATTGCTACAATGTAATAGTATATTTGCTTGTAGATGAGTTACTTGCAACTGGACCTACCTTTTGCTTTGTATCCAAAGCAGCACTTCTTCTGATTTCCATCTTCAGCATTGTCGTCTGGTTTGTAGCTGTTATCAGGAAGCGTGTCTCCATTGTACGCTTCATCGTCCACTACGTATGCATGGTCTCCCATGTCAAGATAGTGGGCTCGAGAAGGGGACGCCTTGGGCACTTCACGTTCAAGTCCAGAGCTGGATGTGAAGTCATCTTTGCCGTCCACGGCGTCGGGCTCTTTGTTGTTACGAGGTGGTGGTTCTTTGGGCACCTCCCGTTTCAGGGCAGAGCTCAATGCAAAGCCATCTTCGCCGTCCACATCTTCGTACTTCCTGTCAACGTCTTCGCCCTTCATGTTTATGTCTTCTTCCTTCTTATCCACGTCTTCAGATGTTTTGTCACGGTGACGAGGGGGCAGTTCAGGCACTGGTCGTTTTAGCAGAGAACCCAGTGCAAAGCCAGCTTTACCGTCCACGTCTTCGTACTTCCTGTACACGTCTTTGGGAGATTTTTTGTCCACATCTTCAGATTCTTTGTCACGGTGACGAGGCGGCAGTTCGGGCTCCGGTCGCTTCAGCAAAGAGCTTAAAGCAAGGATATCGTTACCATCCACGTCTTCATATTTCCTGTCAACATCTTCATACTTCCTGTTCGCGCCTTTGCCCTTCTTATCCACGTACCCATACTTCTTATCCACGTCCTTAGATCCTTTGTCATGATTGCGAGGTGGTAGTTCAGGCACTGGTCGTTTCAGCACAGAGGTTAATGCAAAGCCATCCTTACCATCCGTGTCTTCATACATCTTGTTCTGGGTAACGTCTTTGGGTCCTTTTACACGGTTGCGAGGTGGTAGCCCAGGCACTGGTCGTTTTAGCACAGAGGTTAATGCAAAGCCATCCTTACCATCCGTGTGTTTAGACTTCTTGTTCTGGGTGACGTCTTTAGATCCTTTCACACGATTGCGAGGGGGTAGTTCAGGCACTGGTCGTTTTAGCATAGAGCTCGGAGCAAAGGCCTCTTTACTATTCATGTGTTCAGGCTTGTTGTTCTGGCCATGGATGACGTTTTTAGATCCTTTTACATCATTGCGAGGTGGTAGCTCAGGCACTGGTCGTTTTAGCATAGAGCTCACAGCAAAGGCATCCTTACTATCCATGTGTTCAGGCTTCTTGTTCTGGCCATGGATGACGTTTTTAGATCCTTTGTCACGATTGCGAGGTGGTAGTTCAGGCACTGGTCGTTTCAGCACAGAGCTCAGTGCAGAGACATCCTTGCTATCCATGTTTTTAGATCTCTTGTCCTGGGTTACGTTTATAGACCCTTTGTCACGATTGCGAGGTGGCAGTTTGGGCACTGGACGTTTCAGCATAGAGCTCACAGCAAAGGCATCCTTACTATCACTGTGTTCAGGCTTCTTGTTCTGGGTGACGTTTTTAGATCCATTGTCGTGATTGCGAGGTGGCAGTTCGGGCACTGGTCTTTTGAGCACAGAGCTCAATGCAAAGCCATCCTTACCATCTGTGTCTTCATAGCTCTTGTCCAGGGTGACGTCTTTAGATCGTTTTACACGATTGCGAGGTGGTAGTTCAGGCACTGGTCGTTTCAGCATAGAGCTCACAGCAAAGGCATCTTTACCATGTACGTCTTTGTGCTTTCTGTCCCTTTCCGACATCTTCGTGCCGTTTCCTTCTTTATGTGTGTGTGATTTTTAATATGTAAAACATCACACAATTGTTACGCACCAGGAAGCAAAGCAGACATAGCACATAAAAGGTTAAACTCTTACATACGACCAAACAGTTCAGACTAATATTCAAGCAGTTGTTTTGGTGGCTCGTGGATGAAGGTTAGACATCCAGGTAATACGATACGCCAAAAAGCAGTTACTCAAGCAACTGGATATGATGTTGGAAACGGTCAGACGTTTCAGCTAGCATCCGCCAGCTTTCGTCAGTGACTGAGAGACCAGAGGAGAAATGCAGGTTTATAAGCACTAACTATTGATTGATATGCAAATAAAGTGAAGACAATTTTTTGGAAGTCGAAAAGGGAACAAAAGTCAGACAAGTCAAGACAAGATAATGTAAATTAGTCAGAAAGATCCTGTTATACAAGTGTTGTCTGTCCTCGGGGCTGGGAGTGCCAAATATCAAGTGCCGGAGAGATCGACCCGTAGCCCCCCTTCCCTGTTGAGGGTAGGTTGTACATTCTTTCATATATTGTTTTGGTGGCTTTAAGACGGTATCAAATACGCAAAACAGTATCAAATTTGCAGGGTACCCGGGCAGTTTGGCTGGCAAAAAAAGAATGCCGGTACAACAAAGAAAACCTAATAAACAATACAAAGAAGCTGAAGCCTAAATCTCTGCTCGTTGAGTAACCTTCGGACAGCATTTTCGATTTTTCATGAGCTCTGCAAGTGTAGTCACGGGACCTAATTCGTAGACAAATTCGTAGATTTATTCTTATGCCACACCGATTTAATTTTATGGATGACATCCTCTGAAGACCCCCAAACTAGTGCGCCCGGAGGAATATTAAAATTCCGGCCAAAAATAAAAATGCTACTAAACCACAGGAATACGATGCTGGTATTGTGAATTCGCGGCGACGTATACGACAAGCCGGCACATGCCGGCTTTTTTGCGGAATTTATGAATCGGTACTGTACGTATGTACTGAGTTCTTGAGTCGTGGAGCTTCGAATTCGTTAGCCTGGCTGCTCGGCTCTGAATTGTCCCGAACTACCATGGACAACCCAGGCCAGAGCCTCGGTGGACGTGATCTTTTTTTTTAGAGCGACAGGCGAAAATCAATGCGCGCGGGGTTGTTATCCATAAAATTAAGTCGGTATAGCCTTAGAGTCGCTTCTACTGGTTTAGTGGCATCCCACAAGATGTTATCTTAAAATCTATTTTACAAATCATCATGCATGTCAATTTTTGTACACAAGCACTAATAAAACTTCACTGAAATAATCCCTGATATTGTGTATATTTTGTCACATTTTGGGATCGTGTAATCAAGGGCAATGTGACGCGATAGCGAGTACTGGGGCTACATGTATGCACATAGCAATGTTACAAAATCCCAAACACCATAACACAACGTTTTGCAAAATCACCTCATATCTCAAAGTGGAGGAGAAAAGGACCCCAAATACCTTAGTTCTTGCCGACTCTGACAGTCTACATTGCAACAGTAGTCCCCACTCGCAACAGTATTTGGGAAAATGGTCGCCTGTACCAGCAAACACGTGTCGTCATGTACTTCTGTGCACGGGTCTCATGTACATTGGTTTGAAGACTCGGTTGAATAAAACATTACGAGACCAATTAAAAAGCACGTGAACAAAACCACATTGGGACACGTACGGTTTTTAAAATGTCAAAGATCATGCCATTATGTAAGCAGTTACCAGACGAATCTTATAAAATTACATATACAATGTATATGCCCTTCGAAAACAACTCGGATTCAATGATGTTAGGAATAGTACGGGGTATCAGAATGGGAGGAGCACTCAAGGGTTATAAAACTAAATTCTACTGAACTTAGGACATGGGCAGCCAGCAGCATATGTTTATTGTGTACGATATAAAACATGTTTTAAGTGTTTGATAGATTTTATAAGGAGAAGGGAGGCGTTGCTTAGGATGGATGTACGTAAACAGTTGAATATAAAATGGCTATGCTGTTACTATCAAAATATGGTCTTAATATGAGGTAATAACTAATTCGTAATAGACTTTTTGGCAGAAATTACCAGTCAAAAATACTACAGTGGATATCACGATCTGGTAGTTGTATGCGTGGAATATAAAGAAGCAAATTCTGTAAACACAGAGTCAAGGCATTCGATGAATCTGTGCTGCAGTCACAGAACGTGATTTGACTGCTTATGTACTTGATGATAGTTGAAGAGGTTCATCAGTCACGTAGAATTAACAGTTAGTAGGCTATTCACTGCACAATGCCCTTGTCAGCCCAAAAGACCCACTACTTCCCAGTGAAAAGTGTGGTACTATTTATAAAATATCATGTGAGCAGTGTGGTGAGGTGTAAGTAGGTGAAACCGAAAGGTCCCTAGGTGAACGGACTGACGAACATCAGAGGTCTGTAGACCGCCAGGACGGTAAATCGCTTAGCCAACATGAACTCAAAGCGGGACATAGGGTCACTAACGGCCCTATCTTGGACATCGTTAAGATCATAGACCAGGAATCCCGGAAGGCACATAGAAAGATTAAGAAAGCGGTCCACATCCAGTTGGAACGTGCAGGGATGAATCGCAATGAAGGTTGGGAGCTGCCCAAGTCCTACCTACCCCTTCTCCGAAAGGAGGCAGGGGAGGCCAGAAGATCCACACAATTGCAAGTCTCGACCTAGTCTCGTGTTCTCGCGAGACTAGGTCACTCCGTGAACAAGATGTACAGTGGACATCGAAAATTTGGAGGTATGTAATCTACCTTACAAAAACACAGTCACTGATCGAAGAATTTCTACTACGAGTAACCGTACTTGATTATACATTTGCGGCGTTACACACAATTCATAAGTTTTAAAACTAAACTAAACTGCTTTGTTTTTGTAACCAATCTGTACTCCTGTACTTTACGGCAATCGACGGAATAAGTTTCGTATGTAAATTCCGAGCTATACCTCTCGGTCGCACAGTAGAAAGATACTTTTATAAATACTTCAATAGACTTTACGCCACCAACAATAGTATAACATACTGTCTATTGAGGTCTGATTGTCAGTTCAGAAATATGTATTTTAAAAATGTGTATAAATTACTGTATGTTTAGTGTTTTTGTGGTTTTATGTCTGTACTATGGGGATAACCTGAAATAAAGTCATTCATTCATTCATAAAGACAACAATAACACACATCTCGTTATGGATTTTGGCAGTTTAATATGAATAGTTCGTTACACAGTTGCAGTGTAGGATCTTGACAATGAGAGTCAATAGGAAAATATATAGAACAAAGGCTGTTAAAAAAGTGCTTCTCTTTATTTAAAGTAAAGCCCATTTCACACTTTCAGAACCTTCCTAACCACCAACCAACTAGGGTCGGCTGAAGTTCGGTTGCAGTCTGACCGGATTTAGACCATGCCCACCTTTCAATATGAATCGAGTCATATTTGAGTTAAATTTGAGTCAAATGGGACTCCCAACCACACCCCGAGTTCTGTTGACCTACTCCCGAATACCAGCCAACCACCAGCCAAGCATGACTGAACCTCTCGTCCTGTTAACAACTGAACTTTTTAAACTTCTTGAAACATTCGATTGGTGGAGCCGAACTACAGCCGACCTCGCCACATATATCAGCCAACCACATCAGACCTTGCTACCGACCTCGTTCTTACCATACTATCATGAAAGTTCATCTGTGTTGGTAGTTACATTTTTAAAGTTAAAACTTTTGTTCCAACACAAAAAATTCTCTCACCTAGAGCTTTCGACCAGTCACTCTGTTCTTCCTCAGTAGAGGGGTGAAGGAAGCCATATACATCAGGGCCCATCACCCTACATTGAACCGCGACGGGGGTCGACATCGTCTACCAGATACCTTTGACCCAGTGTTGACGTCACACTTCAAAGAAGCCACGTGACAAGCTTCACTGGGTCAGTCTACTGAGGAAGACCAGAGTGACTGGTCGAAAGCTCTAGGTGAGAGAATTTTTTGTGTTGGAACAAAAGTTTTAACTTTAAACATAGTTCTAACCATGTTTGGTGGGCGTTCGGGAGGTCATATTTAGCTATGTGTGACAAGGGCTTTAAGTTAAAAAGCGATACTTTGGTCTAGTATGTAGGCAAGCAAAGAGAACAAATGTGTCAACCTTCATGTTTTCAAGTTACAAAATTCCACACACAGCAATATTTCTGTAATATACAGATTTTTCCGCTCAGTGATTTTTCTGTACGGCTTACCCCGCTGTTTCCGTTCCCAGATCAAGATCATTAATAGCCTGGGTATCGTCCTATTTGTATGCCGGGGCTTGTTGTGTTCCAAACCGTGCCTGCCCCAAACCGTGCCTGCCCCAAACCGTGCCTGGGCGGGCACAGAACGGGACACAGCCTGACTGTCCAGAACCGTGCCCGGAAGTGCTGTCAATCATAGTGATTGGCGGTACCAGGCACGGTTTGGGACAAGGCCCTTGTGTGTCCAGGAACTGTGCCCGGTCAGGCACGGTTCGGGACAGTCACCGCGTGTCCCAGAATGTAGATTTGCCCCAGGCACGGTTTGGGACACAACCGGGCTCCCACACGGGAATACAAATAGAATGGTACCCAGGCTATATCATTAAAACTTCGAGGCAAAAATCACATAAGTTTACGCCCGTTCTGTCCTTAGGATTTGAAAGATATCCTCCCATATTGTTCTCGTGAAGAAAGACTATTTTGCTGGGGTTTTTTTTCGTGAAGCCCTCTACTGCATCGAACCATTAAATCAACACACATGGCTCAAGGTAAGAAGGAGGTAAGAAGGCAAGTAGTGGGTCCGTTGTGTTTCTTGAAGGCCACGCCAGGGGGCGCTCAGTAGGCGGCCTTGTGGACCTCCATGAAGCGGTCGAACAGTTTTCCCCACACGCCCACAGCACCGCCCAGCCCGGACTGCTCCAGCACGGTAACAAGGGCACCCCTCATCGCCTGATGCAGAACGAGAGAAGAGCTACTAGTCAGTCTCATGGTTCCATACAAATCTGTAACAAACAGAGCTTAAACAGTTATGCCGTGTTACCCTGTTGTGTACTGTAAAGCTCAATTCAGCTGTGGCTGCAAGGCCTATCTACTGTGTTTTAAGTTTTAACAACAAACCACTACAATATTTCTCCGGGTCCCTCGACATATTCAGCTCTAGTCTCCAACAGACTTCTTTGCAGGCTGAATAAATAGTAGAAATCGGCTAAGGGGGACATCATTGTCCAGGGGAGTTGGCCGGCCATAGAGGGTCCAGGTTGCGGCCGGCCAAATCCTCTGGCCAATGATGTCCCCCTTAGCCGATTTCTACTATTTATTCAGCCTGTAAAGGAGTCTGCACTGATATGATGTTTGGGTTTTGGGTTATTTTTGGTGTGTTGCTAGACTTTTTTATCGGGGTTGCTTTTTTGCACTGGAATTTTTCTTTCATGGGTTTGTGGTGCAAAAAAAGAAGCCCAGATTAAAAAAACCGTGGGTTGGGTGAAAGAAAAATTCCAGTGCAATTTAATTCTCATATATAATGTCTACATGCTTGCGAATGTGGTAAACTTACGCCGATCTGGTCGTTTGACATCCCCAGGCCCTTGTGCATCTTCCCGACGTTCGTGGCGGCCCCGTCGTCACCCTTGATGAACGAGTCCAGCACCTTGCAGACCTTTAATAATAATGGTAATTTAGATACTGTGACGTCAATAATGGTTTATTCGTCATTCGTCACTTGTTGTACAGAATGGCCGGTCTCTTGTAATTGGGGCGGAAAATTATATTATTGCTCTGAAAATTATATAATTGATTGATTAATGAAAAAAAGTTCCAGGGCATTATAATCATTTCCGTAATTATTACTATTATAAAATGCGTTAATTAATAGATGAAGGCTCATTACATTAAAATATCAGACTTACACACAAGTTATGCCACACTATCTTAATTTTAATTTCGTGGATGCCATCCTCTGAAGACCAAACTAGGGCGCGCGGGCGAATAAAAAAACGGACAAAAATAAAAATGGTACTAAACCACAGGAATACAAAGCAGGTATTGTGATCTTGTGACAGTACTAATTAGCGACGTATACGACAAGCCGGCACATGCTGGCTTTTCGCGGAATGTATGAATCGGCACTGTTCGTATATGTACTGATGTCTCAGTTCGGTAGCCTGGGTGCCCGGCTTCGCATTGTCGCTAACTACCATGGACTATCCAGGCCTAGAGCCAGGCTAGAGCCTCGGTGGAGGTGATCTTTTTTTTTTTTTGAGAACATGCGAACGTCAATGCCTGTGTCATCCATAAAATTAAGTCGGTGTGGCCTTACAGACAGAATAAAAGAGTCTTTGAACAGTAAAGTGTCAGACCTTGGCGCCGTGGGCACGCATGGCGGCATTCCCCGGCAGGGAGCCGTACGGGATGTCCTTGAACTTCGGGAAGTTTGACTTGATGGCGTCGTCCTTTAGGAGCCTTTAAAGTATTGCAAAAAAGGTAGAGTTAAGAAAGAGATAATCATGACTAAACACAACAATTCCTTATTCTACAATCAACCAACTAAACTTCGTCCGTTCGTGGTTCCAATCACGTTGCTTATGATGACGAAGCTATCGCTGATTCGCTGAATGGTCAAGCCTGAAAATTGCCTTTTCACGGGCGCCACCTGCCAAGGTTACACAAAACTGCAGTGCCACCCTCTCTACGGTGTATCCGGTTGCCATGGCGGCTATCGAATTGTCCTAGGGTCCGTGTACTAACCACAGAACGGAGAGATGAGGTAGAAAGGTATAACTTGATCTCCCATTCTTTTGAGAGGCAATATTGTGTCTATACTTACAGTGCAGTTTTACGGCTTGAAATACAATTTTTTTAAAGTCAATATTATTGTCACTTATCTATATAAAAAGTTGAAACAACTGTTTTTCCAGTTTTGATGCCCTGATATTGCATTGCGTGCCATTGACAAAATGAAGTAGGGCGCTGAACTGAAAAGGCACATATGGCGAGTAGCTCTAATTTCATTTAGAACCTTCTGTATAGAACAAAATGGGAGACAATGGAGTTTCAATGTACCTTTTTGTTCGATAAAATCGTGTTTTTTTTTTTTCAAAGTCAGATATAGCGACATTGACGTATTGCGTCTTGGGCTAGCCTACATGTACCGGGCTGCTTGTGTCGAGGAAAATGTTTGACCTCTTGCGCCAGATATTTCGGTGTGTTGTGCGAGATATTTGAGAGTCACTGAATATCTCATAATACTACATATTCAGCCGTAGAAATGGAAATCCAATGCAAAACAAAGGACAGATAGACATTGGTCAAACAGATAGCAAACATGCCAGGGGAGTTGGTATGCTAAAGTATACGGTTTGGCGAACTGTACTCATTTTGCCGATTTGATTTTATGGATGACATCCGCGCGCGCATGAATTTTCGGCCTTTAAAAAAGTTTCAACCATACTGTAAATCGTACAAACAGTTCCAAAATGAGCAAATATATACCGTAAGCAAAAAGAAAACATTGCAAAACGATACCAATGTCGTAGAATGCCAAAACCAAACGAAAATCGTACGAAAAATGTAAAGAAATGAATTTAAAGACTAGATTATTCGCCAAACCATACTCTGTGTCATTTGTTCAACCTTCTAAACCTCGTAGATTTCATAATGAAAGGAATTTTGGGGGGCCAAACTTTTTTTATTCGCACACTCGCATACATTTTGGGGTTCCCAGAGGATGTCATCCATATAATCAAATCAACGTGGCCTTAGGAGGAATGACGTCACAGTATTTAAATTACCAATCCGACACATTCATTACTCAATATCCAAAGCCGTACCACTAGAGAAATGTATAGGCCTCTAACTTCAGGCAGCTACAAAAAAATCAATAACCGTTGCGTTCAATGGTAATGTACTGTACTACAGATTCGACTGACCCAAATAATTAACCTTTAACGTAAACAACGGAACTTGACACCATTTCCTTGTAATGCAAATTAAACAAAGAAAAATAAAAGTCAAAGCATGAAAATGAAAATTTGACCCCAAAAAAGCGTTGTCTGAGGATATCGAATACACATATTCTTACATTTGTGTCTATGTTTCTTCTGAAAAAATTGTATTTTCTTGGTTAGGAATTATACATGTATGTAGAGAACAGAAAATAATGAATGAATGAATGAATGAATGAATGAATGAATGAATGAATGAATGAATGAATGAATGAATGAATGAATGAATGAATGAATGAATGAATGAATGAATGAATGAATGAATGAATGAATGAATGACGACCTGGGCTAAGTACAGGTCAAAACAAGACATGATGAAAAGATACATACAAAATAAAACTAGTTATCATTACATAAATTCAACTTCTCGCTTTTCAGTTATAGTAGGGATAAAGGAACAGATATGTTTTTCGATGGAAGGTTTGTCAAGTCGCATTAGGAATATGAATTTTTCTGCAGTGGTCAAGTGTATGAAGTAAGGAAATAGGTTTTGTACAAGCTTATACAGATCGTTTATCTCTTTACTATATAATCTACATTCTATAACAAAGTGACATTAATACACAAGTACCCTTGCCAACCCCTCCCTAGTCCCAAGCCGACCCCGTCTGGTGCGGTCCGATCTAAGCTCAGACAGATTTCTTTGCTGGCTGTGAAAATTATAGAAACCTGCCAAATAGGGGAGGCTTCGTCTGGTAGAGGGGTCAGCCTGCCACAGATGTACGTGTGCGTCCTATAGTAACTTCTCTGCCTCTACCAGGCTTGGGGAGGCGGCTGGAAAGAGTAGAAATCGGCCAAACAGAGATAAGCATGCCAAGTGAGTTTGTCCGTTGAGAGAACATTGAAACGTTCTCTCAACGGACAAACTCCCTTGGCATGCTTATCTCTCTATTTGGCCGATTTCTACTCTTTCCAGCCGCCTCCCCAAGCCTGGTAGAGGCTACCCTATTCGGCCTATCTATAGAAATTTCTCCGCTCACACATGGGCCTATATATAAGTGGGGAGAGTCTGCACGCTAGAAGCGAGCTACTAGTATTTCAATTCAATGTTAACCTTAGCCGGCCCACTCAAATTTAAAGTTGAGCGTCCAAATTTACCGTTAAACTTTTCCACGCATGCAGACACTGTAGTGTGCCGCCCAACTATAGATAGCGGGCTGAGCTGACTGATAGAGAAACGTGATAGAGTTGAGAAGGTCCCATTACAAGACACCTACTTTAGTCTGCTATTCATCTCTTCTTAAACCAACAAAACATTTTGGAACTAAGAAAAAAACGCTACGTCTTATTATTGTCAGTAGCTGAAGAAAGATGCATATGGTGGATGCCGTCTGAAAGCTATGCTTTTTTTACCTTATAATTGTAAGTCATGTGTATCAGTTTAGTTATGATGTAAGAATTTGATCTAAAGACAGATCTTTTGTGGCCACAAGCATATCAAATAGACAGGGCAGTGGCCAATACGCCAGCGTACCGGTACAAAAAAAGGAAGCCTGATATAAATGCCTAAAACACGTCGTCAAAAATAAGCCGAAGCCTAAACTTTTGCATGGGAAGTAAGTAATAATGAATATATACACCCATTATTCATATTTCTAAATACTAGATCATACAAGCCTTTATCATACAGATATACCGCAGTTTCATAAATAGTAAAGAAAGTTTATTGCAAATACTTGCCCGAGGGCTAATTGCAGTTACAAACAACATAAGAAAGAAAATACAGTGGTATGTGAGACTATATCTACGTCTATTCTACAACATACATGGTAATAGTTGTACTGGGTTTGACTTCTTCTTTTTAGGCAATGGAAGACGAATTTACCCACTTCTTCTTATAATATGTGGGTTTTTTGATTTTAGTAGTAAAATTGTTTCTTTGTGGTAGGGAATGGTGGGGAAGTAAGGGAGCATTTTGGACACAGAATATATGTCATCAAGTATTGGCGATCGCCAGACCGAGTGAGTTATGAACAACACTTACGCAAGAAATATTTTCTCGCCCGCATCCTCAAAACCAGACGCCGTCAGCTTCCCCCAGGAGTCCTTGACGTCGGCCATGTTGTTTCTTTCCTTTCTAAAGTGGGCACAAACAGAGAAGGAAAAGTCTAAACATTTTTTTAAAAATGCATAACGAGATAGGACATTGAGTCAGTAAGATAACTGCGCAAGAAAAACGAATGTTCAAGAGATTACGTTCACACCGAATTTGCTTTCCCAAATAATAAAATAAAGTGAAAAACGCGATGAGACAGTTAATGCCTATGTATATATGTGTTACATGTACATGTTACAGTAACAATACTACTTAAACATAGTATTACTCGTACCTTAGCTTCAACGGCCTGTTTCAGAGAGTGTTCGTTTGGTGGTGCTTGCTGTACTGCCTCCTTGCCTTGTATCCCGTGAGGGCACTGGCTTTCCTTCCTTTTATACAAAAGGCGGCCAAAAGTTGCACGTAGGCCGAAACTTGAGACTTGCTGGCACAAGAAGCGGTGCGCTTTGAAAAGGCGGTGGACTACGTGCGTATTTGCATGCTTACTCCTCAAATCTTACAGCTGATTTGAAAATGGTAATCCACATAGAGTCCCACTTGGAGTTTTAGGGGATAACATTTTCTGTCCCAAGCCCGTTGCGAATACACCCCAAAATAAACTTGGAAAGTTAAATGCCAAATTAATTAAACTTGAACAACACCTAAACCTAATACGTCCTAAGACAATGCCAACAAGACTTGTATTGTTCGTTTTGGTAATGAGAGATACCTTCGCTATAGTAAATGCAGTGCTCTATAAATGTTTGTTCTCCATTAACGATTTGGTCTCACTTTTTTCCGTGGTAATTATATACACAGGGAAGCGTTGCAATCTAGCCCTTTGACTTTGACTACTCATGTGAAGTCTGAACATGTACTCAGTCTAGACTATGCTACATTTGTATCAAACACCGATTGATTGATTGAACACCGCATAGCGCTTGTAGAACTACGTGTTTCCCTTCAGAGTGACAAATTAAATGAATGAATGAATGAATGAATGAATGAAGACCTTTATTGCACATTTCTGCCACACTTGGCTAAGTACAGGTCACAACAAAACAAGATGAATGAACACAGTTAACAGATACAAAACAAAATTTACTAACTATCGTTATATAAGTTCAACTTCTCCTCGCTTTTCAGTTATTGTAGAGATAAAGGTACAGATCTGTTTTTCGATGGGTGGTTTGTCTAGTCGCATAAAGAATATGAATTTTTCTACAGAACTTAAGTGCGTGAAATAGGGGAATAAGATACAGTTCATTTCTCTCTTTGCTATACAGTTCACATTCTGTTACAAAATGGCGTTCGTCTTCTATTTTGTTCAAGTTACAATATTTACATAACCTGTGTTCAAGGGGAGTGCGGGTATGTCTTCCGATTTCAATATGCAATCTGTGTTAAAATTAAAGACGATTTATCTCTAACTTTCAGATATTTCTGAGAGGTGTAAAGTACCACCACGTCCGAGGGCGGTCAATTTATTGCTGTCAGGTAAAGATGATCCATTCGTTAAGTACATACATGCCCAAGTTTGCATCCTTTTGCTAATATGCAGGGTTAGCTAATAGAGCAAGTGGATAACTGTTTTGAGCTGAGCCCAAGAAACCTAATATTTATTGGCTACTTTTATGGTCATTTGCACAGCCCTGAAATATTTAGGAAAGGTTGTACCTTTTTAATTAAAGATTACGGTCAGTAGTGTCCTGTAAGGGAACGCAGACCCTTAGCGTGAACCTTGAAGTTAGCACGCAATCTGTATCTGTATCGGTATAGCCAGTATAACCGCCCTTCGGCGTAACACACCAGCTTCGCATGCACGCGGCGCGGCGGCAGCTGGCTATATCACACCCAACGACTTGTTACACTCAATCTTTGTACATTTGATTGCAGGAGGTGTTTAAAGCTTTCTAGTGATGATGCCCCAACTGTGCTTGGTGGCAACGAGTTCCAGTCTACGATGGTTCTGGGGAAATACGAGTTTTTGAATAACTCAATTCTTGGTTGATAACTCTGATATTCGAAGGCATGACTGTTTCTTGTTCTTTTCTGGGCTGGTATCAGATACTTAGTGGTTGGTAAGACGCAAGACGCCCAAATAGAGCCGAAGATTTTTTTAAAAGATTTTTTTGGGGGGGATGGGGGGCTGGGAGCATATATAGCACCGCATTCGCACACAGAACATTCTCTCGTCGACGCTCGAAATAAAACAAATTTGTATCCACCAAAATTATTTCACCAGGTTGGTATAATATAGGATATTATATTGGGATTTTCTTTTATACTGTCCAGTGTTTCTCTTCCCTTGCTCAAGTTACGAAGGCGTCTGATAGACATCGAAACGCAAGCAAAGCAAGAGCACTGATTGTGTGAAAAAAAATCCCAATGTTCCATATATTTGTATCCTTTTCTTAAAGTATTTTTTTCATGGCTACAAACAGTATGTTTTCTCTTAAATTAACTTAACTTATTGAATAAACTTGTTCTCTATAGCCAAAAGAATTTTTTTTCTTCTTTTTATTCAGAAATTGAACTAAAAGTGATCCGACGTGGTGACTATGAACGTATAACGTTACCAGCTAAATCGCTTACAGGACACAGTAAAGAAAATGAAATCATCAATGAAGTAACTGTTATCATCAGAAGCTCGGGGGCGTGGTGGCTAATGTCAAATAAAAACATTAAGGATTGCGAGAAGATATTAAACATTTTTAAAACTCACGCCAAAGCTGATTTTATAAATAACCCCACACTTCCCTAGGTCTGGTTAACATTCAAATCATATCCTTCTATACAGCGTTTTCATATTTTTCTCATTATATTGTTTGATATATGTATTGACTAATTTAATTATTTGTTATATTTTCATCTTCTTGTAGCCAATCCTTCTTATCTAGTTTGGCTCACTGTATTGTTTCATTACTTATGCTAAACTTAATTATTTTGTTAATTTGATTCACTTTTTCATTGTACTTGATTATTATCTTATTATTACTTCTTCATTTTTATTTATATTTCATTCAACAACTGTAGAAATTATAAAATCACGAAGGGGAGGACTTTAAATAAGCCATTGCGGCTTTTCTTCCTGCTCTTGCACATTTATTTCTTTTGTATTATTTTGTATAATTTTTCATTATGTATGTATGTGCTAAATGAATATAAATAAATAAAAGATATCATGAGAATAAGCATTTCTAAAAATATTGGCAAGGTTCCAACTGTATATGTGCTGATCTTATGGTACTGTGTTTTACCAACTGCTAGCGGCTAGCTATGATGTACAAGACAACACAGCAGGGGCTGTGGTCAGTTTTAGCCGTTGCTATGACCACCGAGAAGGATGGACACTCTAGATGGCCGTGTCAGAGTGAGTGCTTTCATCAGGATGACTACAAGGCCAGAGGTGTGTGGTCAACTTACACACAACTATGAGGACATTGTTAATGTTTCAACCAGACTAGTACATGTTCTATACACGGGGAGTGAAGTGTGTGGATGGATAATATAGAAAGTTTATTGCAAATACATGCCCGAGGGCTAATTGCAGTTACAAACAACATAAGAAAGAAAATACAGTGGTATGTGAGACTATATCTACGTGTAGTATTATACTATATTCTACAACATACATGGGGCTTGTTTTACTGGGTTTGACTTCTTCTTTTAAGGCAATGGAAGACGAATTTACCCACTTCTTCTATGATATGTGGGTTCTTTGATTTAAGTAGTAAAATTGTTTTTTGTGGTAGGGAATGGTGGGGAAGAAGGGGAGCATTTTGGAGACGGTGCTAAATAATTGTTTTCTGATGTCGTCATAAAATGGACAGCTAGAGATGAAATGAATTTCGTCTTCCACTGCATTTTACAAGTTATATATTTACAAGTTCTCTTATTTCATTGATAAATAAAGGGCTAGAGAGATGAATAAAAAATAGGGGGTTAGGACGAAAGAGTAAGGGAGAAGGGGGGGTTGTATGACTCTAAAAAGCTTGAGGACAACAAAGGGAAATGGGTGTATGACAGTCGATCTTTTTGCTACCAGCTTTCCTCCCCACGTGTTTCAGAAAACCCATGCCATAGCCTCCGGAGCTCCAAACTCCTTTGGTCGCTGGAAATACATGTACATAAGTAGAGATTGACAAAATTATTTAATAGGGCAAAACTGGCATAACTAGTACTAACGTACAAGTATACGAAATCCGTACAGAATAAAATGGCGGACCTAAGACTTACTATAATTACCTCCATGAAAAATGGAGGTATTGTTTTTGGCGCGTCTGTCTGTATGTCTGTGTGTGTGTGTGTCTGTCTGTCTGTCTGTCTGTCTGTGTGTCTGTGTGTGATTAAATGCAAATTATGCAAATGAGGATTTAATTTGCATAATTAATGAGGAAATTCTATAATTACAGTGTTTCATATAATTGTACTGCTATACATGTAATCTATTTAATCTGTGGCAGGCGGAACATGAACAGATACCAATTATGCAAATGATGACCTAATTTGCATAATTAATGTGAAAATTCTGTGAATCCTTATTGGTGAATGATGGGAATTTTATACCTCGTAACATGTGTAAGTTACTTAAAGGTTTGCGTCGCTATGCATATATTATGTTAATGTAGAGGTTATTTGCATAATTAATGCCGAAAAAGCAAGCCCATATTTCATGGAGGTATGAGATCTCGGAACTCTTGTTTACTACTGGGTTGAACAAGGTCTCGTCTGCAGAAGTAGCTATGATGTAACGGTTTTTCCAGATGTGCCTGTGGTCCTCGCGCACGTAGTTCCCAGACGTGGCCATGACATTGGCAACGGGCGTCTTGTCTAGTTATAATCAGATGGCAGTACTGTAACAAAACAACTCACTTTCCGTATGCATGGCACAGTTCTACTACTTTTGTCTCTCAGTTTAGGCCACACCGCCTTAACGGTTATGGATGACATCCTCTGAAGACCCCCAAACTAGTGCGCGCGGGTGAATAAAAAAAAAATTCTGGCCAAAAATAAAAATGCTACTAATCCACAGCTGGAATACAACACTGGTATTGTGAATTTGCGGCAGTACATAGCGACGTATACAAGCAGGCAAATGCTGGCCTTTTGCGGAATTTATGAAACGGCACTGTACGTATGTACTAAGTTATTGAGTCGAGGAGCTTTGGTAGCCTGGGTGCCATCCTCCATAGTTACCACCGGCTCCGTATTGTCACTAACTACGAGTACCATGGACTACCGAGGCCTAGAGCCGGCCAGAGCCTCGGTGGAGGTGATCTTTTTTAGAACAGGCGAAAATCAATGCGCGCGTGGATGGCATCCATAAAATTAAGTCGGTGTGGCCTTATAGGAACGTGACTGTGATGTTTGCTTTCTCCAACCGGTACGATTTTTTGCTGTCGAAAATTTCACGTATTCACTGAGAAGCTTACCATAGCCTGCTGGCCGCTTTTCATGCGGTAGAAGATAAATGAAATGAAATGAAATACCTTTATTGTACATTCATGCCACGACGGGCTAGGTACAGGTCAAGATATAACAGACACATAACAAACGTATGTAGAAAAGTGGAGACAAAAGATACACTACTAAGACATACATAAGGAACATACAAGGGTACTATACTAACCTAATACAAAGTGTTCTAGTTACTGAGCTAATACAGAGTGGTCAACTTCTTCTCGCTTTTTTAGTACAATGGGAAATGTGGGAACAGATCATGTTTGTGATACAGGGTTTGTCTAGACGCATCAAAAATTTAAATTTATCATTTGCACTTAGGTGTTCAAAGTATGGGAACTTCTCTTTGATATGATTAAAAAGGACGGATCTTTCACTAGAACATAAAGTACAGTCTAAAATAAAGTGTTGTTCATCTTCTATTCTATTCATGTTACAGTAACTACAAAAAATGTAGGTCTAACCTGGGACCAGTCTGCATATAAGTCCCAAGAACAGCTTGGCCATCCAGGCTAGATGCGACCAGTCAATTTCAAGAGCCTTACTTACACTATATAGAGGTCCTCCTACACAAACTTGGCATTGGACGACTGTCTATGTAGCTGGAACGATTTTGATGGAACTGTTAATTGTGTTCAGTACGTATATGCTTTTGCCTCCCGGGTCAAACTAGCTATAGACAAAGTCTGCCTCTTCCTTGGCTCAATTTACAACTTTGCCACGGTCACGATCTTGCGGTTTTGTTGTACAGACAATTGGCACTTGCTTGGCGTCGTATCCTCAAGCGAACTTGGACCTACAAACCTCCATGCCAGTTTTTCCGTTGGGCATAGCGAGCTATCAACGGTAATCCTTCATGTAGCTGGCCGACACTTTCGGCTCGGCAGCTTACAAAACCTTGTAGCCAGGTACATGTACATGTATTATTAGTAATGATAGAAATGATCTTTTTAGATATATTATAAGTACGTTTCCATACTTACAATGCCTGACTTATATTGAAAAATTTATCTTTCTTATGCGCTTTGATCATCCTGTATTGTACAAACCCATTTCAAATTATATTTTTAACACCACAAAGAAACAAGAAGCCGGACCTCCGTATTAGTGTAGTTTTAGAGCTGTTTGTACTACAAACATGTATATTATCTTTTCATCTGTTCACCTGTACTTAGCCCGATAGGGCATGAATGTGAGGTATGTCCAGTATCAGGGTGAAGTGGCAGAAGTTAGGGTGGCAGAAGTTGTCTGAAGTTGTCCGAAGTTACGACCATTTCCGAGTGGTTTTGGGGGTTATCGGGAGTAAAGTCTGACGTCACTGTAACTTCCGACATTTGTGGGGTAGGGTGGCAGGTGTCCGAAGTTGTCTGAAGTTACGTGACGTCACTGTAACTTCCGACACTTGTGGGGTAGGATGGCAGGTGTCCGAAGTTGTCTGAAGTTACGCGACGTCAATGTAACTTCCGACACTTGTGGGGTAGGGTGGCAGGTGTCTGAAGTTGTCCGAAGTTGTTTGAAGTTACGCGACACTTGTGGGGTAGGGTGGGGTAGGGTGGCAGGTGTCTGAAGTTGTCCGAAGTTGTCTGGAGTTACGTGACGTCACTGAAACTTCCGACACTTGTAGGGTAGGGTGGCAGGTGTCTGAAGTTGTCCGAAGTTGTCTGAAGTTACGTGACGTCACTGTAACTTCCGACACTTGTGGGGTAGGGTGGCAGGTGTCTGAAGTTGTCTGAAGTTACGTGACGTCACTGTAACTTCCGACACTCCAGGTGTCCAAAGTTGTCTGAAGTTGAAGATGGAAAGATTGAAAGCAAAAAAGTTCCAGTTTTGACATTTAATAAACATTTTCAATGTTGCATTTAACGTATTGTAGGTTGTAGGTTTTGCTGGAGTCATGTTAGACGAACTAATATTTTTTTTATATTATTTTATATTTTCTCGGAATCCGTAATCTGGGTGTCGTCAGGCGTTTATTGTTTATTCCTGGTGGGGTGCCTAACGCGTCTGCAATCATCACGTGGGGACGATCACCACCAAGACCATAATTATAATGAAAAACTGACGCAACTTTATCATTAACCTGAAGATTTGTTGGGTTCAGTTTACCCGACGACGTCTTCGCATGTTGTCCTTGATGATCCATAGACTGGCTACTATCCTGGTTAGTTTACGTCCGCTCCGATAGTAGCGACTATGATCAAACCGCCAGGTAAATGTTTTGAACTACAAGTGACACCGTTTAGAACACACTCCACGGTTCGAATTACAAGTGACACACTTATAGAATCACATTCGAATTACCGGCCAGTTCGAATTACAACGTAAATGACGCCAGATGTTGACATCTCAAACGTGCCTTTTGCGCGTAGAAGTCTTGTTACAAGTTAATGGATATATTTTCAAGTAGATATTCTTGATCTGGGACTAGTGCGGCGCTTGCTTACTCATTACGAGAAGATTGATTTCAACAGGAGCGCCAACCACATCCACCATAGTATCATGGTTTTCATGGTGTGCCCATAGTGAACTGTCGTTAAAACACGACACTCCTAACTTCGTACACGCACACGGCCCTTCGTACCAAGTTATTCCCCTTACCGAGTGGCGTAACTTGATTTTAACTTCATACCAGAGTGTCTGAAGTTAGGATGACGTCATAACTTCGGACAACTTCGGACAACTTCCGACACCTACCAGGTGAGTGTCTGAAGTTAGGTTGACGTCATAACATAACTTCAGACAACTTCCGACAACTTCGGACACCTCCCGGGAGACTGTCTAACGTTAGGATGACGTCATAACTTCGGACGACTTCCGACAACTTCTGCCACCTCCCGGGAGACTGTCTAAAGTTAGGATGACGTCATAACATAACTTCGGACAACTTCCGACAACTTCGGACACCTCCCGGGAGACTGTCTAACGTTAGGATGACGTCATAACATAACTTCAGACAACTTCCGACAACTTCGGACACCTCCCGGGAGACTGTCTAACGTTAGGATGACGTCATAACATAACTTCAGACAACTTCCGACAACTTCGGACACCTCCCGGGAGACTGTCTAACGTCTAAAGTTAGGATGACGTCATAACATAACTTCGGACAACTTCGGATGCGTCCGATAGCAGGCCGACAGGAGAGTCAAAATACGGAAAAGCACGAAGTTACATATATGACGTAAGCTGATGTTAACTTCTGACAACTTCTGCCATTTCACCCTGATACTGGACATGTATGATGAATGTACAATAAATGTTATTATTCTGGATGTCAACAATTTATCAGATCACTCCCAGTTTCACCTTTCCATCCGGCAGGAGTTTTAAACTCCCTCTTTCCAGGCATAAATATAAGCATGCAGACATGTACATATTATTATTTTCCCGCTACTCTTAGTTGCATCTCCACCGTTAGTTTATTTTTATTTTGCGGTGACATTGACACTGAACACGTTAGCATGAGTATGTAAACACTGAGGCCTGCATGTACATGTATGTGTAAATAAACAGAACCGTATCTTACTGAGCTGATTTTATAAATAACCCCACACTTCCCTAGGTCTGGTTAACATTCAAATCATATCCTTCTATACAGCGTTTTCATATTTTTCTCATTATATTGTTATGGCTTCACCACACCACGAAGTGGTGTGGTGAAACCATATTGCTTTTTCTGATGTTTCTTCTCCTTCTTCTTCTCCTGCCATTTTTTAAATGGATTCAGCTTCTTCATTTTGGGGCCTAAGGTCCTGAAATTTGGTATGGAGGTACAGTGGGCAAATACCCCAGGCGTTTTTAAATTTTGGTGATACAGGCTTTTAGAATGGTTTTATTTGAGCTTTTTGGCTGTGTTATAGCAAATGTATTACTGTGCTGTGTACCACGTTTGGGCATGAGTCATCACAATGGAATGCAGGGCATCAACCAATAGGCATGCAGCTTTCCTCTATTCTT
>NW_017804131.1:6331521-6469024 GCF_001625305.1 Branchiostoma belcheri
AACCATTGATGAGGCCTCAATGACTCACACCAAAGGAAAAACTGTCGACACTGAAGAGACCAAGCTTTTGGACCTGGTAAAGAAGTTGAGTCTTGAGTCGGTAAAACCGGAGCCCATTGGTGAGTAGAAGAATTTACTTGTTTGATGATTTGTTTTGTATATTATTATTAGTTTGTGGGCTTGTTTTTGTAACTAATGTAATTGATTTGATTACATTTGGCTGATTGTTACAATAGGTTGAGATTAACACAGTAACCTCCAGAGTAGGCAACCGTGGAAGATATTAATAATTGAGGTAAATTTGACTGTAGTAGGATGAGGTACACTTTTCCATACTATGTGCCTTGCGAGTAGGGAACCATTAATAAGTAGGACTTATAAAATGTTTGCATTAAGAACGCAAAATAGTACAATAGTCACTATTGAAGAAAGTTTTAGCATAATACTGACCAGATCGTTTCATTATGGCTTCACCACACCACGAAGTGGTGTGGTGAAACCATATTGCTTTTTCTGATGTTTCTTCTTCTCCTCCTTCTCCTTCTTCTTCCTGCCATTTTTTAAATGGATTCAGCTTCTTAATTTTGGGGCCTAAGGTCCTGAAATTTGGTATGGAGGTACAGTGGGCAAATACCCCCAGGTCGTTTTTTTAAATTTTGGTGATACAGGCTTTTAGAATGGTTTTATTTGAGCTTTTTGGCTGTGTTACAGCAAATGTACTACTGTGCTGTGTACCACGTTTGGGCATGAGTCATCACAATGGAATGCAGGGCATCAACCAATAGGCATGCAGCTTTCCTCTATTCTTCTTGCTGATTGGCTGTTGGGATTTAACTTGATTAACACTTGCACACAGCATTTCCACCTGCACAGAGCATTTCTTGCTGATTGGCTGTTGGGATTTAACTTGATTAACACCTGCACAGAGCATTTTCATACTGACAGTATGTCTGTATTCAAGTGTTTTGGTAGGTATTTCAAGCTTTCCTGCTCCAGCATTGGAATGCGGGGCATGAACGTTTTTTTTTATTTTGAAAATCAACAGTTTGCATTATGCAATTAAAAATCCTAACCAATAATGTAGGGAATAGCTATCCAACTGTTGTTTTAGTTGTATGTTACTTCATATTATAGTTATATCAATGTAAATCATTGTTTTCCCTTGTGTTTCTCATTCTTTCCCTGCCATGTGGTAAAATGTGGTGAAGCCATCGCTGTATTTGCTCCTAAGCAAATATTGGCCTTTCTAGTTTGATATATGTATTGACTAATTTAATGATTTGTCATATTTTTATCTTCTTGTAGCCAATCCTACTTATCTAGTTTGGCTCACCGTATTGTTTCATTACTTATATGCTAAACTTAATTATTTTGTTGAATTGGTTCATTTTTTCATTGTACTTGTTTATTATCTTTTATTACTTCTTCATTGTTATTTATATTTCATTCAACAAACTGTAGAAATTGTTCAATTATGAAGAGGAGGACTTTAAATAAGCCATTGCGGCTTTTCTTCCTGCCCTTTAGTATTATTTTGTATAATTTTTTGTATTAAAAAAAATAAATAAATGGAATAAAACGTTGGTCCTACCAGCATGTATTCAAGTTGAACCGGTCGCACGGAAAAGCATGCACGTAACCTATGTGGAAATAGTTTACATGTAAACCCTATATCTGCTTGGCGGCTGGTTGACAAAACCGCAGTCAGCGGTAGCACATACCATGTGTAATTGACCCTTTCAGCGGAGCAGAGTAAAGAAAACATTGAAGCATTGTGTTAATGAAACTCAAGAGGACCGGTACAGTGCCCGAGTTCCTAAATTTAGAAAAGCCAACGGTCAGGGACGCTGAAAACTGCACGTAGCGGCTTCCTGAGCGAAAAGTGTCCTTCACTCATGTTCTCACTGTGTTTTCCTGTCTCTCTGTCAATCTACCCTCTTACATGTCTTAGCCTACCCCTCTCTCTCTTTGTATTTTTGTCGCAGACCGCACGCAGAAAAAGTTTTACATGCACTTAAAGTTCTACGACGTGTCTGCGTGCTCCCAAATCCGTAGGATTCCGTACGGAGCTCGAGGCGGTACTCACCACGCACTGATGCCCTACGTTTGCCCACGTTTTTGCACGTAGACAGCACGCAGAAGCACGTACGGCGGGTTGTGACCAGGCCTTTAGTGTGTGTGGTTGTGTGTGTGCGTATTTGCCAGTGTATGTGCGTGTGTGTGTCATGCGTGTGTGTCATGAGTGTTAGTATCTATATCTGTGTGCGCGGTGATGTCTGTTGGTCTTTTCCTGCCACCTTCTCTTGATATATCGATCATGACCCCTCTTTCTCTTTCTTACTCCTTTCCTCCTTTACTTTCTTCCTTTTCTCTACTCCTGTTTACCTCTCCGTTACCTCTCTCTCTAGACGTTTCTTAGTCGTTCATTTCTTCTCTTTATTTTCTCCTTCAATTGCTCTTCCCTTCCCTTGCCTCTGCCTTACTCCCTCTCTCTCTCTCTCTCTGCTACGAGTATCTCCATCACTCACCACAATGTACATAACACACACATTCCAAATCGTACGCGTCCCCCTCCCCTATTTCCCAAATTAAGGATGTTATTGCTATCAGGAACGATGAAGCAGTATTCCTCTCAGCGTGTTGCTGGACCAAGGCCAAAGTCCGCTTAAAGCAGCTAAAATCCAGCTGAATTGAACTGGAAACCAGATCTGGGTGTTTGTTTTGAGCACCCCCAAGCCTTCAAAGCCCGTTTAGGTATTGATCTACAAAGAAACTGAGTCTCGTATTGAAATACTTGTTCGTCGACACGGATTTGCAGACTGTTTATCCAAAAAGTCTCCTTCACCTTTTAGAAATGACTTCCGTAGCTCTTGTTTGAAGTTCAAGTCGGAAGGCTCTCGGACTCAGTTGCGAAATTGGTTCGCACGTTCGACTATTTGCCGACGGCTACTTACTACACCGCACCACCGACAAACCCTCGCACGCCCAGGGTCTGCAATCTGGCCTGGCGCCGCAAATCAAACTGGTGAAATCGTTGGCATATGCCGCTCAACTCAATCGTATGATCTTCCACACATCACCCGTAAAGGAAAAACAATCCTTGCTCAGTAACGTTTTTTGTATATAAGGCCACAGCAAGTAAATTCTATGGATGACATCCTCCGCAGACTCCAAATCTAATGCGAGCGGGCGAAAAAAGCAAAGCGGGCCGAAAAAAATAAGGTTCCTACTATTTAAAATTTTGACTGAATCATTGTACAAATGGTTTTGATTCAGTGGAAACATCATATACACAGCCAACATCACATATCACTGCATCAAAGTAAGAAACAAAACACTAAATCTGAGCCTTTTCTTGTATCCTCTCTTTATAGCTATCTGACACCCACTTTCCGGCATGGCAACAGACATCTTTGCCTATTTTCGGCATGTTGACCACTGTCAGAAGGCAACAAAAGTTCTTTTTTTTTTCAAAATCAGGCGAAAATTAATGCGCGCGCTGATGTCATCCATAAAATTACTTGCTGTGGCCTAATTACCTTCGCCAAGAAGGTTATGTTTTCAGTAGCGTTTGTCCGTTTGTTTGTTTGTTTGTGGTTTAGCAAGATAACTCAAGAAGCTTAATATGGATTGTCATGAAACTTGGTATGTGGGTAGGTCTTGATGAGACCTAGAAATGATTAGATTTTGGGCCCCCTGGCGGCTTTTGTTGGTACTGCAGCAGAACTTCCGGTTTTGATATCTCGCGATCTAGACGTACTAGGGTCACGAATTTTGGTTGGTAGATAGCTCTTGGGGTAGGGAAGAAGTGACATGAGTTTGGGCCCCCTAGCAGCTTGTTCTGAAACTGCAGGAGCATTTCTTGAAAAATCTACGAAGGTGCATAACTCAAGAACCGGTTGATGGATTGTTATGATTTTTGGTATGTAGGTAGCTAAAGTGATGCTTCACATAATCAGATGACAATTATGCAAATCAGGAGCTAATTTGCATAATTAATGAGGAAATTCTATAAATCTGCTTCGTTCGATAATAGGACTATGAAACATGTGTGACATGTAATTGGGAACGAGAAAAACATCCGAGGATATAGATTATGTAAATGAAGACCTAATTTGCATAATTAATGGCAAATTGTTATAATTTCATAGTTGTAACTGCTAGGAATTTCATACTTGCCGTATTGGAAGTTAAGTGAAGCTGAACATCAATGAAGATAACTTATTAACATCATGACCTCATTTGCATAATTCATGAGGAAGTGCTAGAATAGCCTTTTTTGTTAAGATAAGGTTATCATTGGGTGGAGAATATGATCCATATGATGTAATCCATGCAAATGACTCTGTTATTTGCGAAATCAATGATTAAAATTGTATAATTCGTCAACCGTCAATTTGTCAACATCATTTGGCGAAGGTATGAGATCGTGGAACTCTTGTTAATAAGTGTACAGCTAGCTTGGGTACGAGTATCTATGATTTGGGACGCTCATACACACCACAGGACACAGTAAGGCCACACCAAGTAATTTTTATGGATGGCGTCCTCTGGAGACCTTAAACCTAATGCGAGAGTGCGACAAAAAACAGGAAGGGCCTAATATATAAAAATTAGATGTCTAGATTTGAAATATACTAAGGGACGACAAAGGTTAGGACACAAATTGAATGAGAGAGCATATAGTGACAACTACAGGTAGCGGAATTTCTTTATTTTTTAGAACAGGCCAAAATCAATGCGCACGCGGACGTGATCCATGAAAATTACTTGGTGTGGCCTAATACATGTGGGATAACAAAGTCTCATTTGTCTTAGTTGACCCCCTGTCTAAAAAGGGTCAAAACCACTTGATGCAGGGCGCTTGTTTGACCACGAAGTACATATACATAGAACCGCCGTTTGGGATCACTGGTAAAACGTGAAACCCAGCTGCAGGTGGCGAAAGTGGTCTGAGAATGGGGTCGTGTGGCGTAGCGGCAGAGTGCTCGACTCGGAACCTAGAGGTCCCGGGTTCGAGTCCTGACATGCCACCGATCTTGTGCCCTTGGGAAAGGCACTTTACACAACTTTCCTCACTTCGCTCAGGTGAAAATGAGTATTGTCCTGCCCCCTGTGTTGGTGGCGGCATTAATATAAGTTTGAAAAACTTGAGTGTGCCGTCACCACGTCTTGTGATTACATGTTGGAAATTATTTTTTTAAAAAGTGGTCTGACAACTGAACCCTAGCCTCCATAGCATGCCAAAAACTAGTGGTTTCGGAGGTCTACATGGTCTTTGGGAGCTTTTATGTGCTATTTTCTGA
Source organism: Branchiostoma belcheri (assembly GCF_001625305.1). Classification (NCBI taxonomy): domain Eukaryota; kingdom Metazoa; phylum Chordata; class Leptocardii; order Amphioxiformes; family Branchiostomatidae; genus Branchiostoma; species Branchiostoma belcheri. The sequence goes on from NW_017804131.1 coordinate 6,336,828, forward strand.
TTGCATATACACAACATAGCCGGCCTGGTTGAATTACCCCCGTTTTTTTTTAACTGGGCTAATCAGAAAACAGCCAAAGACCACCAAACCCCCAGTTCTATAGGCCTGCTACGGAGGCTAACTGAACCCCCTATTCAGACCATACACCGATAACGAACCATCCAAGGTTGGCTTAAGTTCGGGACTAGATTTAGGCCACGCCTACCTTTCTACACAATTGAATCAAATTTTTGTTGAATTTGAGTCAAACGTGACCGCCGAACCCTGACGACCTACTCCCGAACACAAGCCAACCACCAGCCAACCATGGCCCGACATCCCGTCTACATGCGAATGTTTGAAACATTTTGAAACATTAGACTGGCACAGCCGTACCCACAGTCTAGCCTCCATGGGGCTCCATAGCATGCCAAAATCTGGGGGTTTTGGGTGTCTTCGGGGTCTTTGGGAGCTTTTATGTGCTATTTTCTGATTGCATATAGACAACATAGCCGGCCTGATTGAATTACCCCCGTTTTAGAAATGGGCTAATTAGAAAACAACCGAAGACCACCAAACCCCCAGTTCTATAAGCCTGCTACGGAGGCTACCACAGTCTACCTTGCTCGACTTACTCAAGACATGGTTGGGGGTAGCCGTGGCGACTCTTGATTCGGGCTTACATTGCATTACCCTCAGCAAGAGTCGTGGAAAGATCCATTGGCAGAACTGCACATTTCCCGTTGGCTGCCTGATGCTCCGTTTTTGACCCGGTTTTTTGCTGTCCCGAGCTTCCCTACAATATAACTCCACAATTGGCCGGGTTGCCGATGTTTAGATCAGTCTAAATATGCCACAGCGCGACAGAAAAGTAGTAAAATAGCTAGTCGGCACAAGCTGGCGGCCATCTTGGATATAGTCGGGAATGTCCGCTACCGCCGTCGGGAACGCTCGGTAGCGTCACGATTACCGAAGCGCGACCGAAAGCTCTCCGATTATAACCGGAAAGGCTACTGAGCGTTCCCGACGGCGGTAGCGGACATTCCCGACTATATCCAAGATGGCCGCCAGCTTGTGCCGACTAGCTATTTTACTACTTTTCTGTCGCGCTGTGGCATATTTAGACTGATCTAAACATCGGCAACCCGGCCAATTGTGGAGTTATATTGTAGGGAAGCTCGGGACAGCAAAAAACCGGGTCAAAAACGGAGCATCAGGCAGCCAACGGGAAATGTGCAGTTCTGCCAATGGATCTTTCCACGACTCTTGCTGAGGGTAATGCAATGTAAGCCCGAATCAAGAGTCGCCACGGCTAGGTTGGGGGGAGTTCGGGTCATATTCGACTATGTGTAACTGTCAAGTGTTGAGATATGAGGTAAACTTCCTGACTCCTTCTGATGAGACAACGATGACAGAACCCTTCCTTGAAGTGAAAGCCCGAAGTCAAAGTTTATTACAGCATCATTCAAGTCACGTAAAACACGTACACTTCATGGGTATGCAAACAACACCCACTGATTAGTATTTTGCAACGTTCCTCTCACTGTAAACCTAGCTATGTTTGGTCTACTGCATGAACTTGAACATACCACGGTATTAAGAAGAACAAAGGGGCGAAGTCAATCTACTTCGAATAGTTGATTCAGCTTGTCACGAAGGTGAAGTGTTTTCGATGGGTTTCCTCGTGTGTGGGACAACTCTAGAAGGCAGTATGCGGAGCCTGTCTTATGAGAGGTATTTTGTGTGGTTCCCAGAGCACTGTGGACTCTGGGAACCACACAACTGAACGGCTACAAACAGGCACCAAAATGTCGGCACCTAAAACTGTGGAACTGTGGAATATTAGTATCCGGAAAGACGGGTATGTGAGAAAGAGACCTCTTGCGGTTGTCAGCAGTATTGCTATGCCCGGCCCTACAGGCATGGGTCAGCTAATATAATTCATGAACATAAGTATATTATTTGCATAATTGATTGTAGAACTCTTGTTGAGTATTACTATCATTCTGTATCCATAACATGGTGGGGTAAACATTGTTGTAATGGACAATAAACCCGCTAAGTGGCGCTTCCATAGTTGTAATAAATCTCGAACTGCAGTTTGCCTTGTACTGACAGGTGTCGCCACAGGCCTATGGTGCCGCTTGATACCACAGGCTGCCTCTGAACCCCCTGCGAGAAAAAGAAAATGTTGATAGTGAGGCGAATTGAAACAATGTTAAGTTGAAACACAAAATAGATTACGATTTAGGATTTTAATGCCTTAAAAACGTTTAGTTTACTCACTCAGACTTATTTTGTTTAACTTAACCTATACCTTACATGCTATAGTTTAAATCAAGTCCAACTTAAAACTTTAGCCTTGTACTTATACAAGTAGTTACTCAAGTACACGGTACCGACAATGATGATTTATAGGCCAACATATGAACCCTCTACTGCACATCACAATATCAGAGTCATTCCAACCAAAAAGTTAGAGGTAGTTTCTTATTTCTCGTGACACTAGTTCTCTTTTATACCATTGATACTTCATTGTAGTATCAATGACAACATGGCTGCATGTGTAAGATCAGGTAAGAGGTTAAATGCTGGCAGGGACAATCTAAGATGTTTGACCTTCCGTATTAGCCTGATTTCAAGGTCAAAATGGCGGTCGTACATTACCAAAAACAAAGCCCCTTTTGGTAATGATAGTTTTGTATCACAGACACCAATGTTGAGGTGGGGGAGGGGGATTTAAAGAGCTTCTTTAGTCCCCCCCCCCACCCCACACACACACACTTTTTTATTTCTTACTCCAGAGCTAGCCCAACCACAACTGCCCTTGGACGGAGGCGGTTTTGATCTTCGACAGAAAAACAAACTTACACGACAAAGATGGAATTTCAGAAACACATTAACCAAACCGTCCCACACAAAAGGGCGGGAAACCTTGTCGCTGACCCGGCGTGCTGCACCCTTTCAACTGCGTTTGTGGTCTTAGAAGAGAGAATGTGGACAAAACACGACTTCTCCGTCAACTTGTCAACCTAGACACACCACCGCGCACCACGTACGCTGGGTAGTCGGCATCACGATGCGCTCGAGATACTAGTAACTTGTACTCTCCAAGCAGAGGTTGATGGTGGAAGATCGTTTGCTTTAGTTTTTATATGGCCCCTTATTTTGTCGCTACCACCCCTTGGGTGGGGAAATGGTTACAGACTAGCCAATTTGATACCGTCTTACCCCCACCAAAAGATCTGCTTGGAGCTTGGGTGGGGAAATGGTTACAGACTGGCCAATTCAGTGATACTGTCTTACCCCCACCAAAAGATGTGCTTGGAGATTAATAACTTGAACTCTCTCTATCGCCCCTTAACCTGGATGCCAGACCCACAGCACACTAGGCCACCAGGCACAAAGGATAGCTAGTGAGTCCCTAGTGTGCTGTGGGTCTGACATCCAGGCTATATTGCCCCTGTCTGCTGCCCATATTCACAGCCTTTCCCTGAATCTGTTACCGAACGCCTGCCAACCAGGTTCGGCTAAAGTTCGGGGGCACTCTGACGCCTACCTTTCTATGTGAATCGAAACGAATTTGAGTCAAATTTGACTCAAATCTGACCTTGAAACACGCCCCGAACACTGCTATGACTAACTATTAAATGGTTGGTTTAGACCAGACCTAGTCCATGACTACCCTTCTTTATGAATCAAAACGAATTTGAGTTAAATTTGACTCAGATCTGACCACGAAACACGTGCCAAACACTGCTTACTCCCAAAGTTTTGTTTGGTGTTCTGCTAACTGACCTACGGCCAAATGCCAATCAGAATGTTTTAAACAGCCAAAGAGTTGCCGAATTCGCCGAACACCAGCCGACTACGCGCCGACCTACTCCTAACCATGGTTGTGGGGCATTCGGCTGGTGTTCGGGAGGGCAAATTCGTGAATATGTGACAGGGGGTAGCTTATCAAAGAGTCTATGGAATGGACTAGTCCTGGACATTCCTTACACTAGGCTGCATTTAAATGTCTTCACACAACGTTAACATTTAGTCATAGCTTCGCAACGAAAATAATGTGATCTCTATACCTTGACATCGTAAACTGTTGGAGAGACACAAGTCCCTTTCATAACGTTTACGGCCACTACTAGTAGGGGGCCCGCAAGCCCTTTTCCGTAGAGCGTAATCGGCCGTTTTAATTCTACGTAGAGCGTAGACAGACCGCTCTAACTCAACGTAGAGCATAGTTGGCGCATTTTGCGTAGAGCGTATTTGACGTTTTAATTCTACGTAATGCGTTGTAGCCACTTAGAATTTATCGTAAAGCGTAATCGAGAGGTTTCCGAATTCAGCATAGAGCGTTGTCTGGACACCCCCACCCCCCATGCAAGCCCTCCTGTCTGGTTACTGGTCCCTACTGGTGGAGATCATCCCATTGCCAAGTTCACGGAAATCAGTGGCTTCCTTCTGTCACGGATCTGAACGCTTCAGATGATTCTATTGGGCTCAGACGATGACAGATCCAAACCTTAGGGAGCCTCACTACCACTGTTAGTTATATGCAAGTCCTCCGTTATACATGTACTTACGCACAGCCGTATAATGCTAAATAGTACGCAATAGTATGTTCTTATCCTGGTCATCGATCTGTGTTGGTAGAAGTCATTATGAAGCAAGTTTAAAATTTCCAACACAAGAAATTGGACTTTGAGTTCATTTAAACTTGCTTCATTATATGTTCTTATAGTGGTATTTGGAATTGATTTGGTACATCTCTAGTTTGCTTGTCTGGTAAACTTTAATGTTCTAAAACAATAAAAGAGAACGAGCTATCCGGCTGTGTTCCTGTGAGAGCGTAGGTTATTAGTGTTGTCTGTTTTTGACAAGAGGTTTTAGTTAGTGGCTGATATACGTACTGTACACACGGCCATTAGGAGGCCATTTCCCCCGCAGATGGTTGATAATCTGGCGCGTCGGGGAGGTCCTCTGTCCTGACGGGACACAGGCCGGGTACAGGCGGGGAAACCTGTGACGTGTCACCGCTTATACCCACGCCCAACCTCCGTTACAGACTCCGCCGAGTTTTCCAACTATACACAGGGTTCTGATTATATAATACTATGCCTGGTTCTGTTATCTGTTGGATTTGTTAGTTAGTTTGTTAACCTTCTTGTTTGTTTGTTTGTTTGTTTGTTTGTTAAAACAAACAAAATAGTGGCAAGATGGTCTTGTGATTAGGGTTGTTGAATCTGAAGGATATGGGATCTTCTGGGTTTGTAGCTGGCAGGACCCACAGTTGTGTTCTTGAGAAAGGCATTTTTACTCGACTCAGATGAACATGAGTACCTAGCTTCGGTTAGGGACGTCCTCCTCTTGCACAGGACTTATAATTAGTTCCAGTGTTTTAGGAGAGCCACACCACAATTACCTTATAGAGTAAGGGTCCTTCTAAGTTGTAAGTGATTCAAACTTCACAGTCTTGTCTCTGAGTTAACATCTTGAAATTGTGATAGTCACCTATATCTGTTATGCCAATTGTTCAACAAACTTCGCCCGTTAACAAAGTTAGACTACTCTCTATAGAGACTGACTAGATTAACGAACTTCAGGAAGGATTAGTTAGGATTTTTGTACACAACTCAAACTAACGACAACTCACAGATATCAGAAATACTCAAAAACACTCACTGATATCAGAAACACTAAAGACGTCATTTGTGATGGCTAATGGAGGTCGACCTAGTTTCTGCACCATTCCTGAGTTCTAGCCTGCGGTTTGTCATTTAGGTGGAGACATGCCGAAAAGACAGCCAAGAAGAGGCTAATTATAGACATTAACGGTTCCAAGGATCGTTCAGAATCTTAAAAGGTCCCATATGTCTCCATTCACACTGTCTGACCGGAACGTCTTCAGCACTTTACTTCTCCGCAAAATACTTCCGGCTAAACGTTTCTTAACACCTGAGATTGTCAGTCAAAATCCGGCAGGTGAAATCGATTCAGGGCCGGTGACATCTTGACCCAGGCTCTCAAAAACATCCCAATGATTTTGTAAGAACAACACATGCATATGCGGGCTGATACTGTCATGTTAGATTTCCTAACTCTACGATGTGTCACAACTTTTCAAATCTATATCTGTTCATAGTTAGATGAATAGAATAGATGTTTTAACCTATCTTCAGTATAGTCCTATTTGATGGCATTCATTCAGTATATCCTTCGGTGTCGAAACATGGCCAGAAAATGTGTTACAAGATAAATTACCCGCAGCAAGTAGCTTAGAGAGAACCCTTTCTTCATTAATGATCGGTATGTAGGAAATAAAGGGTCTATTAGCTTCGGTGATAGAGCCATGATCCTTTGGGTATTTAATCAGGGTAAACAACGTCGGCTAGTAATTTGCAACCCTTTGCCGGTATTGCGCGAGGATTACAATGTTTTGATAACATTCTGCGTCCAATAGTCGAGCCTACTACCGACAATAGAAGAACAGGGGGAATTATCTTAAACATCGGAGAAGCAATGGGGTCTGACGTGGGTTTAAGTCGTGCTGGCCAGGTGGTGTGTTCGCCTGGGGTGAGGATCTTACCTGGAAGACTAGCTCCCAGTCCGGATTAACGCCATTCGTAGGACAATGATTTGCTCTAATTGGTTGAAGGCATTAGATCGTTATCAGGTTCATTTGTGGTATAATATATGCAGTTCTAAGGGGGAGGGGGGCTGAGTTTAGTCGCAGGTGTCAGAACAGTTTGCAGATATAGAAGATTGAAAGCTTAGAATTTTTGCGCTGCGCTAACAGAAACGATATCTTCAAACTATTTAGTCAGGTTGAAGGGTTGAAAGTATTTACTGTACTACAGGGACAATGGTTGCAGTGGTGCGGAACCTTGTGAAAATGAAGAAGTTCAGGAACGCCCTCTATCCCGATAAACTATTATTGCAGATGGATGTGATGAAGCATATGCACACAGGCGCTGGATGGAAGAATTAACTATGAAATTCATTGACGCACACAAAGAAGATGGGGGTATATACTCTCCAAGCTGGGGCTGAGTCTTCTACTTATTTTCGGCCCTTTTAGGAGTTTTGTCGTGTGGGCTGTTTTAGCTAGACGCCTAGAGCCAACCATTAATGTCAGAAGTGTGAGGTAATTGCACGGATATGTTGAGAAGTGGACGTAAATCACCCGAACATTTTTTTCAACTAAAATATTTCTATTTTTGGTGCAAGAAATGTTACATAATGTCCCTTTAAGATATAAGACGGCCCCTTCTTCTTCTCTTCTTGACATCTGGTCTATGTATGGCAAGCGTTAATAACTTGAAAATTGCTACCTGTCAAGATGATGGTATGGAGACAGACAGGTTTAAAAAAACACAAGCGTTCAACATTGAGTAATGAAGTCATTTGTATTCAGTTTTTTTTCGATCATCTGCTGCATTCAATTCTTGTTATATCATTTGCACATGATTGTTTTCGTAGAAGTTATAGTTATAAATTCTAGTTAGTTTTTCCTAGTTAAAATTTCTTTTAGTATTTTGTATCTACCTAGCAGTGTATCAAACAGATACACAAAGGAACATCTCTATCACATATACTTACTATGTGCACATATGTTTATCATGTTTCCAAATAAAATTTTCGCAAAAAATTATGCATCACGTCAAGACAAGGTGCAAACAAACTATGACCCAATTCATAAAAAAATAGATATAGACCAGTACAGTGTATATAGCACACATTCACAACGTTTTACCTTTTATGATACGCTTAGTTGTCTATGATACGAGCCATATACAGTGTATAAGTACGTAGCTTATCGGGGTAAGTTATCACAATAGAAATGCCAACGAAAGGTTGTAAACATGTCACAATTTGTTGCGCCCCCCCCCCCACACAAAAACACACCACACACGCACACACAGTCTCTCTAGCGTAAGCAAAGTACGTATGTAGTATTGGCAACTGTGCATGAAAAGCTACCTGCGGAAGATATAAGTTTTCTTATCCCTCTCGAGTAAAAAAAACAATGTTTTACTGTATTACAAATTTTTTTGTGATTGTTCGTCTGAAAACTTCCACCTCTCTGAACTTTCAGAAGTCAGAAGTAACGACCTGGTGTTATTTATGGGCGTCATCTCACCAGGCATGGCGACTTCTCATTAATCACGGAAAACTCGTAAAAAAGTTTTAAATGAAATGACGCGGAAGAAAGTTACTAATTCTACTTAATGGATGAACAAAAACACCTATAATTTATTCAAGGACAGTTTCTGAACACCTGTGATGGTGAGGGGAGGACTTGTGTCCGGATTTGAAGTCCTTGGTCACAAGGTTTCAGAGCGACAGGAGAGAATTCGATTGTTGTTAAGTTGATAGAGGGGTTTGGTAAGTTTGGGTAAGAGGGCAGAACAAAGGAATGAATACTGGGCCTCCAGGCGAAGCGATTTGTGTCAATGTTTAAACGGCATCAGTTAATTAATGAGGATAGCTTTGGCTCTTATAGGGGTTAATAGGACCACGCCTTCTCACCATGATTGAATGGCCTCCACTGTACCTGTTTTGTTCAAACGTGAATAAGGCTTGGTAAATTATGGAATTCCCCATTGTTCATCTTAACGAATAGCCTCAGAGAAGGCTAAAGAAGAACTTTACTGTGAAGAAGGAAGTTGTGCCTTAGAAATGACGAAGACGGTGTATCTACCTCGCGTATCTCTCTACAAGCTTTTAGAGAAGTAAGTATCTTGCAAATAAGATACTTAGCGGGGTGAGATGAGATCGTTCAGCTGATAGGTTTGAGGTGGGGTGGGCGAGGTGTGGAACGGAGGTGACCCGGCAACAAATCAGGATGAGAGGCGCCCGAGGCCACCCGAAGAAAAACGACTAACTCATCTTGAAATGGAGCGGAAAAACAATGGGAGGGAGAAGCAATTGGGCCTCACGCCTTGTCAGTCATTCACGTAAGAAGGCAGGGGGGCACCCAGGTGAGATAATCACCTGGCAGAGGAGCGCCTACCGTGCAAAAACCACCACAACTACGTGTCAAACAGATAAACTCCCAAACCTTTCGTAAAAAAGAAGTGACAGCGAAAAGTGACAACGTTAACAGTTTTGCTGTGATGGTGTCGTTTGCACGCGTCATTTTGAAAGAATTTTTGGCGGGAACCGTCCTTCGCCCTAGGTAGAACAGGTGTTCTCGGCTGTCAATCAAAAGCTTGCTGTGACGTCAGAAAAGGTGACTACAGGTCATTTGGTGACTTTGACGCTAATTTTCCCTTTTGATTGATATCTTCGATATGTGGTAAGATACAGGCCTTGACCCTTTTCGTAAGAAATTCTTTGGCTCTATTCCCAACACTAGTACAAACATGTATCTAGGTTCTGCACTAGGGCAACCACAAGCAACTAAAAGAAAATAATTTTTCTTGTCTCCAATGGTCTACGTCTCCTTTAAACGCAGAAAAACGCCAGAAATGCGAAAATTGAAACATTCGCATTACTGAAGGACAAAAATATTGTTAAGAAAGCTGACCAAGTGAATAACTTCGTAAACAAGACTACAATACATGTTTAGACCTTAGAACAAGTAGTATTAGTTGACCCACCTATTGTTCTGTACGTAGGATATTTTCGTTGTACCCATGTATAATTGTCTGTATATCTACATGTCTTTGACCTTACAAAAGTCGCTGTACTTTTTGTTGTGTCAATAAAGTTCTTCTATAACTAAGGAAACCAACTAACCTTAAACATCAGAAAGTCAACAAACCAGAGCATCTTGTTGACTTATTTCTCAGAAATACCGCGGACAACACCCTGTAAGGATACAAAAATGACAATGAAATAATTAATGTTGCAAATCAAATCAAAACAAGATAGGAATTGAACATAAGAGTCTATGTCCAGTAAGCGTTCTCCCATGCCATAGGCATTATCAGATTTTGCCTAGGCCTTGTCATCACTTCGCACAGTTAACAAAACATTGATTGGAGATCGGTTAGATACTGCAGTATTTTATGTATGTCGCATAGCCGCATGTCCCTTTTCTTTTAATTCGATAATTTTACAATTTTCAGTTGGACCAATGAAAATATCTAGATATCCATTGCACCATTTTGTCGCTCCCATACTTCCTAACGTATTCTCCTGTTCGCTAAAGTATTACAATCACTCCATCATGTACAGCAACAGTATAACAGCATTAGAATGAGACATATTTTCTTTATACGGCTTGATTTGGTTGTTTTGTAGAAAAACGTCAATTTTAACAGCAAATATCACTTCTAGATGTCATGAGTTACTTCAGTTGTATGAAAAGAAAAGGAAGTCCTATTTTTTCATAACCTTCCAACATTATCATGCGGGTAATTGTGAGCAGGTTTGACCTAAAATGGTCTGTCTGTGTGTGAACTGTGACACACAAACACCTCTTATCACTGTCCTCCTCTGAAACGGATACGTCCCTCTGAGACTAACCTCTCCGACACTCTGAAAACTAAGAAAACCTTACAGACAAAAAAACGTCCCTCATAAAAAAGGCTTTCAATGTGGTTTACGTCTCAGTTCTGGGTGCGTTACGACCCTGTGTGTGAGGGAAGCCCGTTACACCTGACCTTGAGGCACTGTCCGCCATGTTTGTTTATGTTTTCAGTGTGGTTATCAGATCTTGTCTGAAGTTACCTGCACCTGAAAGCTGTCAGCGCCTCGTTATGGGCTCTCCCAGTCGCTTCAAAGATGGCCGCCAATTGACCCCCATCCAACCTATCATTGCCACATTAGAGCGTGAAATGGGGGGCGTTTCCACACACACACCGGCGGGTGTTTCTTTAGCGTAGCATATATACTTCCGCTAGACTGAAAGATAGCTAAAACAGCGGCGTTGCTTGTTAAGAAAGTAAACCGAGACTGATCGCTTGCCCAGGCGTTTCTGAGAGTGATATTTTTGCCCTAAATCACAAGTCCCTGATGATGAAAAATGGTCTACCCCTGCGTGAATAGGATGGCAATTAGCCAATGAGGAACACTGCGACATTTGGGCTTCACAATGTTACAAGCAGGCGTCATTTGCATACTAGTAGTACCCGGGGCTTAATAGGTGAAGAAGTGTACGTGTGCGCTCGAAAACTACCTTTTTAATCGGACGTTAGATCGTTGTAGTAACGCCGCAACGGTGGTTTGAGAACGCCGCCACAACGTTCGGAAACGCTCTGGTGGACTGTATTTGTGACGCCGGCTGAGGTAGGTTAGTCCACTGTTACGTCGTGGGGCAATACGTACGTATCAAGAGGTCAGGATCCCTACTGTTAAAAACCAGTCCCTACGGCAGTTTACAAATTTAACCATACTACCGCAAAGCTGGATGTCTAACACAAGGGGCAACTGGACTTTAAAGTGGTGTAAGTAAGCCCTCAGACGCCAAGGGTGGCGACCAACTGCTTTACCTACTACGCCGAGAAACGAGATTCTATGACGCTCTAGAAAGAGGCCTGTGGATCGTCCGGAACAGAGGCCTCTTGACGCAGACGTGTAAGACAAGGACGACAATATCGTCAGCAGAATATCCTGAAGAGCTGTACACTTGTACAGGTGTTGTTGTGGAGGTTTCAAAGACTGAGTAGCGCCAGCGTACGTCGGAACCAAAAATGATGGCGGTGCTCCAGCCCAAGTCTAGCTTCAGTATAGAGTCACTGGTGTCCAAAGACCACCTCGCACGAGACGGCCCGCCTCGGACACTACCTCATCCCCCTCAGCTCCTGGAGTTGAGTAGACTCTGTAGAACGACAGCGGCCACAACCATAGACTCGGGGATACCCCACGTCCCGTACACGCAAGGCGGGATCCCGGTGTCGATACCGAGCTTAGGGAGTCTGTGTGCCGGGCCCAGACCGGTGTCGGTCCCGCATTACATGACGTACAGCGCCGGGCCTGCCATGGTGCCACCGGGGCTGTTGTCGGGCGCGTCCCCGGCCGTCCCCCACCAGTCGCCGGTGTCGCCGCCGTACCAGAGCCACCTCCCGTACAACCCCTGGATGTTGAGCGGACACCCGCCGTACGGACACAGGTTACAAGGTGAGACCACGAGAACAGACGTAGAAATATCCTTCTTCAAAGGACTGAGTTTTTTTATCAAAATGTTTAAAGGAGGCCTTAACGTAAGTCCACATTAACTTCCGTATCAGCAAACACTTTAAAACACACAATAAGTAGAAAGAACAAACGTATCAGAAAGCGATATACACTTATATCATTAATTGAAATGTATAAGAAGAATATGTGAAACTAAGCTGTGAAACTAAATGGCTATGTTCAAATATGTTACGACAAGAACTTAATTGATACAAGCCGTTCATATATTAGCATATCAAAATATCGAATTAAAAATTTTCTGGCATTAACAAGGTGTATCTTAATGTTCAAACTCTATGATTCGTGCCTAAAACGCTGTCATCAAAGATTGCTGCTTACATCAAAGACTAGTACTAGGTACATGGCATATTCAACCCTAGACATGCCATATGGATCCTTTAAATTATAAAGTTTAGAGTAGACTTTAGTCTCTATACGTTGCAGGTCAGTTACTTTGATTCTTCTTCTAACTCTATACGGATAGACGGATATATAGAAATTGAACATAACAGGGCGACGATAAACTATATTCTAAATTCTGTTTCAATTTTGCTTCACCCGCCTTTGTACTGTACAGATGTCAGTGAAGTTGACTACATCTTCGCGCATCACTTTTAATTATGAAAAACCTTGTTATTATACTTGTGGATACGTTTATGAGGGTAACTAATCCAGGAATATAGTACCATTTCGTACCTCGATGTCGCCTTGGTAACAAACCACGTGTGGCAATAGTACTCCTTTCTGATGTTTTGAGGAGACAGGCAGACAGCTCCTTCGCTTTTTGCGTCCTTTGAAGTCCTTGAATTAGAATCTAATATTTACCTCCTACCTCCACGAACAGGTCCAGATATCGGTAACGGATCGCTTATCCATCTACAAAATCCGTTCCGGAAACCGAAGAGAATTCGGACGGCGTTCACCCCGTCACAGCTGCTCCGGTTAGAACACGCCTTCGAGAAGAACCACTACGTAGTCGGGCAGGAGAGGAAGCACCTAGCGCAGTCTCTCAGTCTCACAGAAACACAGGTGGGTTTTAGACTGTCTCACAGAAACACAGGTGGGATTTAAACAGTCTCACAGAAACACAAGTGGGTTTTAGACAGTCTCACAGAAACACAGGTGGGTTTTAGACAGTCTCTCAGTCTCACAGAAACACAGGTGGGTTTTAGACTGTCTCATAGAAACACAGGTGGGTTTTAGACTGTCTCACAGAAACACAGGTGGGTTTTTGACTGTCTCACAGAAACACAGGTGGGTTTTAGACTGTCTCACAGAAACACAGGTGGGTTTTAGACAGTCTCACAGAAACACAGGTGGGTTTTAAACTGTCTCACAGGAACACAGGTGGGATTTAGACTGTCTCACAGAAACACAGGTGGGTTTCAGACAGTATCACAGAAACACAGGTGGGTTTTAGACAGTCTCACAGGAACACAGGTGGGTTTTAGACAGTCTCACAGAAACACAGGTGGGTTTTAGTCTCACAGAAACACAGGTGGGTTTTAGGGAGTCTCACAGAAACACAGGTAGGTTTTAGACAATCTCACAGAAACAGGTGGGTTTTAGATTGTCTCACAGAAACACAGGTGGGTTTTAGATTGTCTCACAGAAACACAGGGTTCAGAGAGTCTCACAGAAACAGAGGTGGGTTTTAGACTGTCTCACATAAACACAGGTGGGTTTTAGACAGTTTCACATAAACACAGGTGGGCTTTAGACTGTCTCACATAAACACAGGTGGGTTTTAGACAGTTTCACAGAAACACAGGTGGGTTTTAGACTGTCTCACAGAAACACAGGTGGGTTTTTGACTGTCTCACAGAAACACAGGTGGGTTTTAGACTGTCTCACAGAAACACAGGTAGGTTTCTGACAGTCTCATAGACAGTCTCAGAGAAACACAGGTGGGTTTTAGACAGTCTACAAGAAAAAGAGATGGGTTTTACACCCACAAAATCTCACGGAAAAACACGTGGAGCTTAGACTGTATATCATCTTCCTATAGAAAAAGGTGTGTTCTCTTCTTACTTGCAATAGGGCTTTTCAAAGCATCGGATAAAATTATATAATACAGCTAGTAAACGCATTGTTCATTGTAGAAATATCCATCATTTTACCGCCGTTTGAAGAAATGGCTTCAGATTAACAGAGTCAAGAAAGTGCTATGACAATTTGGAAGAGAAACAAGGAAGGGGGAAGTCATGTATCATTAGCTGGCGAATTTTTTCCATACCATCGTTTGTCATACAAGTCTCGTTATCCTCGTCAGTTGAGAGTTCATCTAGAAATCTTACGTAATTTGCGACTGTGAAATCTTCCCATTCTTACGCCAGTCATTAGAAGTGGCACATTTGCCAAGTTGAATGTAAAAACCCACCTAAATCGCGTGTGGGCATTACTTAATGAGGCAATTTTCTTGTCTTGCGCTGAATGCAGCAGACAATATCACGAGGTCCATCTGGATATAGTGGCTCCGTGGCTAACAGTTTTATCTGTACTACCAGAAGTGGTTTAAAACCATAATAGCCTTACGTGTCTGGCTGGACTATGCTGCGGTTGGGCAAGAATTTTAAGCCCCATTCCTTCGCTCAAATGAGGGGAAATAGAAAACACTTGGGTTCAACGTGATACTTTTGTGAGCTTTCGAACCGATATCGCATTTCAAAAACAACCAAACAATCAATACAAAACATTGTGTATATTTGATATTGTAATCTGACTAAGAAAACACATTAAATTGTTCGTAGCGATATACAAGAAAGGTCAGCAAGTCCACCGTATGTATACTCGTTGCTTTCAACGCTCGGGGGTAACTTCACTTCTACCCGAGACAAGAGGCACTGTGTATACGCTGAGTGGAGGGTAACTTATGCTGGATATACCTTCAATCTAACTGCGTGAATTCAACATAAACGTTAAGAAAGTTGGAAAACTTTAATGTAACATCAAGTAATACATTGATCAACAACTAATTTTCTGCATTATAGTACGTTGAAATGTCAATATTCAACTTACGTTGAAATCAAGATTCAACTTGAATTCGAACTGAGGTACAACCAAGTTCGATGATAAAGAGATATGTAGACATGCCTCGTGCTCTGTAGTGCATTGCACGATTTGACTGTTTTGTTTTTTCCTGACAAAAATGTCGGTAGATTTATGTTTTAAAGCTATTTGCTACTTGAAATACTGCTGTCTTATTTTGTTGTACTTAACTTTTCCTCTTGGAAAAAATACCTCCCCCTCGAACCGTCACATATAACGTGGGTGGTCTTGTAACTCATATACAGCATATTGCATAGATAATTTTGCAATTTTTACCCACAATTGGTTTTCTACAAAGTAGGATTGACTGTGTCTCTCTGCTTCGAGTTGACCGTCCATTTTTGATGGCACCCTGTCATGCCCAATTATATACCAGCGTGCACTTTTCAACTGACGAAAACGGAAAGCAAAATTTACGGCATTGCCAAATTCTACTTCTCATCAAAATGTGTAGACAGTTTAATATATGCAATCTGATTTTCCTAAACTGTTAAAAGGCATTTGACATATGTTCGGTCAGTAATACTCGCTGACGGCCACCCTCCCCTCCCCCTTTGTGCATTGATATATGAGATATGGCCGTAGTCCAACGCTGAACGTTTTCTTTGTGTCACTGACATATTATCTTCGATCCTTATCTCTCTCCAAAACATATAGCACGGTTTGACAGCCCCTCGTATTTCAACTGGCACAACGATGTAGTATATCACACGGCCTTGTGTGGCCAATGCTTTTCCTACCCTACACAGTAAAAGCCATTAGAAACGTGCATTAACTATTGTGTGGTGGCACAATCGTCTATTTTGTGTTGCCCTCCCTCAGCTTTTTTTCTTTGTTTCAAGCACTAAGGACTGTTAACAGAAAACCTGGTTTAGACATACACCTTTTTCGTCAGGTAGTTTGGGCATGGAGGCATAATAAAAATGACCAGCGTTTACGATCGCTCGTCAGGCCACATTAAGATGGCTTCAGTGGTCACAAAATATCTGGCCACCAAGGTCACACAATTGTACAGACATTTAACAAAATTATGTGGTCTATACGTTTATTTCACAATGTATGCTATTCAACATTTCATCGATTGTTACGCCCTGTATGTATAGTATTTTTTCGCTAGTCCGTCAAAACAGTTAGAATACTATATACTAGCAGAAAGGTCATACGATCTTCGTTGTTTTCCAATATGTTAAACTCGTATTGTTATAGTTACGTACGTGTCCAATGGGCTAGAAATTTTGAACTATTCTAAAACATGTACGTGTATATGTTTTTGTAGAATAAACGCTACAATGTACATAAGTTGATGTCTATACATAGCAAGATTTTCTATGACTGTCAAAGAGATCTTTAGAATTAGATATTTAGTGGCAGAATCGCCCTGAACGTCAGCTTTGATGGCAGATATTCAAAGAATGTACTTAGTACAGAATCCTTAATAATACTTAGTGTTTTATCTCTATATACAAAACACGTACAGCAAGATCATGTCTTCACGTATAAGTGCGATCGTTTTGAGTAACTGTTGAGTTGGTTCCAAATCAATTTACATGTTTCGAAATGTTTTGATTTAGCAATATGTTTAGCAAGTGTCACAAACTATCTTATAAGATATTTGTGTTCTGTGTACACTGCATAGATATGTATTTATTAAAGGTATTTTGCATAATGTTAAGTAGATTATCTTTGGACTAAAGAGGTCTTTTCTACCCTCTCACCAACTCGTACAGGTCAAGGTGTGGTTCCAAAACAGGAGGACGAAACACAAGCGGGAACAACAGGGGGACGATTCGGGGAGAGACTCTCCCACCAAACACAGAGGCGCACACCACATCAACCGGTGGAGACAGGCCACTCAGCAGCTTACAGCTACGGCGGAACACGCCACAGCACCCGACGGACACGAAGAGACGAAAAGTACGAGCAGTAACAGCGACGCTGGGTCTAGATAATAGACTCTTCCTGACTGACTTGACTGACTGATTCGGTTTCATGGTCGAAAGAAGAAGGGACAAGCAAAAGTAGCTGAAAATGACTTGAACGAAAGAAAATCAGAACAGACGCCGTGCTGCTTTCAACCGTAGAATTGACGAGTTTTCCCGCCAAGATTGTGGAGCTGAGAGAAACTTGTAGTGTCGTCTGACAGAGTCGCGAAGAAAATAAACTCTCAGTAGAAATGTATACTGGCGGAAAGGGTTCACAGAGTATGAAAAGACGACGACTGAGTCGGGTTGACCCTCCATTCTATACGATATCTTCCGACTGAAAACACCACAAAAGGAGGCTAAAGTAATGGCATTTTTCGTGCTACTGACTGAAGCACGAATGGTACGGGACCAAGAGCACAGGACTGATAATTCTAATACCACGATTCTTTCTTTTTGTACAAATATGCATATGTCTGTGAAAATGGTGAGGGACTACTAGAATATGGTGCCGTTGTGGTATACGAAGTCTACGAAGAACAAACTTCGACGGTTTCAATGCCTGAAAGACGTTGTGTTTACCGTATGCATATGTAAAACGTGGAGGTGGACATTCACCAGGTAAACAATGTTTTTCTGTAGACAACGAGTGGCTCTGGTCGGTATCAAGCGATTTCACGTGTGTATGTGGAAGCATTTAAAGGACACCATGTGCCTTTAGTTTTTCACAACCAAGCAAATTTCAGACAAAAATGCATCCAAACATATTTCTATAGTGAAATATTGTACAGTTGACACCACATGTACCAAGTTAATTTCACCACACTCTAGCTCTTACCACTAAACACAAGCCGCTATCGTTACCATTTAACTGTGATGCTCTTTATGTACAGTTGTTTCTTTTGTATAAGCTGAACAAATAAAACAATGAATTTTCTTCGAAACAACATTTGGTTTCAAGGGATTGCTTCTAAATTGTGCAAATTTTGCTATGGTTATGACACGTTCCTGTGCATTTTACTACATATATACATGTAAATAAAATGTCACGTGTTTTTAAAGCGTCCTCTCAAAAAAAGAAGGCATTTTTGTGACTTCATGTTGTGTGACTGTTTAGGGAAACTTTTTCGCTACCATTTCCTGAAAACATAAAGAACGTGCAGCACTTTATGTCAGAAATGGTGGCTCTATGAGCTGACAACAACTTGTGTCGGCCATGTTTTTTCAGACGACGTTTTTTTGACACAGATGAAACTGACAACTTTGCCGTTCATGTTCATGTCAGGCGGCTGTTCAACTACACAGTTTCCCATTCAGGCTTTCTCTATACGTGTCACTCGTACTCAGCCATAACGCGACCTGACAAAATAATAAGCCGGACAAATCTTCCACCCTCCCAGGTACAGGTTGCTCCCGCCGTGCGTTAGCAGTCAGCCTGTCACACCGTGTTTCCGTCAAGGGGACGCTATCATCACGGTTGACAGATGTCGCCGTTTATACCGCCCGGTTAGATCATCAAATTATACCCCAGCGATGTTGGAACTAGAAAAGATGTCCATGTGACTCAACTTGGTCCCCAACTGTGCGGAAGACAAAGCTATAGTTGTGTTATGGCAGGGGGTGACCTCCAGAGGTCACGAGCAAACTTGGCGAACCAGGTGTCTGATATCGTAAACGCTGTGCAGCAAAACAATTACCACCAATTAAATCATATCTTATTATAACATGCCCCCATATGGACAGCACTGTCGCTGATTCAAACATTGGCAACGAAAAAAATCAATCGACCACACTTGACTGAACTTTCCTTACAGAATAGAGAACAGTTGGCAGCAACAAAGGTGATTTGAATCAGATTTTAAATGTAGATAAGTTGTAGTACACATTGTAACATGTCAACATTGACGAAACACAGACATCCCTAGCTGTTTACTCTTGTGTGTTATTAGAAGCTTAGTTTTAACTACCCTTAACTACGTTAAATCCTTCAAAGATAAAACAGATAGTGATATATCCTAGTTATGTTTGACTGATATCACAGTGAGTCAAAGTTATCTATGGTTATGCTTAGGTGAAAGGATAAAAAGTGTGCAGGTCTTCGAAAATTTGTTTTTATAAATGTTAAACAACATGATCAAATGATGTTATAGCATAACAAAATGCACTGTTCTTTGTGTAGGTGTATTTTTCCGACTATCTCTTCACTAACTCTAACATATAAAACCCAACACACAAAATGACCATGATAATATTTACCATTTTAGCCAAGACCGCAGTCGCAAATTGTTGTTTTGGCATCATGATATTTACGTATATTAGAAAAAAAAAAGATTAGTACAAAGCAACCAAACACACATGTACACTGAGAATAACTTACAACTTGAATGACTGAAATACCATCGAAATTCTAAAAGAAATGTTGTTTTTTTCTTAGATGTATCATGAAGCGTATCTTGGCAACCGTTTCCGATGACATTTCGATGCTCGAAGCGTAGGTCCCCCGCCACGTCAGATAAATAAACGTAGCGGGGTCGCGGTCTCTGCAAATGGGAATTAAATGGACCGTCTTTGTCTCTAAGGAGGGTTTATTGTGTTCAGTACGAGAACCAGATTGCGGAGCGCCGCCGCCCAGGCACGTTCGAGCGGGACATGATATTCGTGAGGCCGGCGCGATGGGCTGAGAGCAGCCGCCAAGCGATAAGTCTGGCTCCTGACACTCCTAACAACAAGTCATGTCGGGTTTGGGAACAAAACAACATCAGCACTCGAGTACAACCAACCCATCTCCTTCGTGTATATTTACGATACTTGAGAGTTTAGTCTAAAAATACAACCAAAATTCGACAAAACACTTAAATGTAAAATGAAGTAAATTTGAATTTCTACTAGCAGGTTTGCGAAAGCAAAATGCGTTTTGAATGATTTTTTATGTGACACATTGGCACAATGATAGAAGAGTACTTTTTATATAGCTTGTATTTATCTAGCAATATTTAGAAAATTTAAGACACCGAACTGAGATTCGAGCTGTCTTCAAAGTATAAGAAAATATTTGCCTTCTTGAAATGATTTATCTTAACGCTTAAGTATCAAATGAATAAAAAGAAAATAACACTGTTAATCGCTGTGTTTGGTGAATGGTCTGTAATCTTATGCAAATACATTAAGCACTTCAAACCGTTTAAATCTAAATGAGGGGTTTGCAGACAGTCATTACAGAAGGTAAAATATTGCCCATTGTTGTTCGTACGTTAACGAAGACCTCCCTTGCGATTAATCTGAGTTCACTTTGTGGCTTCTTCAGACGTAGAAAAAATGTCGGGTATTTTGTACTTTTAGTCTAGACAAAGGCTTTCTAAGTTCTTTTTTTAGTAATTAACCAAGACACCGAACAACAGTTACTTAGAATTGACAGGGAGAACACGCAATGTGTTTTGTATATTGAACACGGAACAGCTCGTCAACAAGACATATATGTACATGACGTCTTCAACATTTTATTACAAAGAAATTAAAGACATTTCAAGTATGTTGTACAATAACTGGACTGTATTTCTGGATACAGACAGTATGTAGTTTTGAATCTAGCTTCGCTGTCAGATTAAATTGATGATACTGCTTCTCAAACCTCTATTTTTCACATTTTTCTTCTTTCAATTGGCCTTATGAATTATCAATAGCTTCGACAGTATCCAAAAGCGACCAGCTATAACTCAGGGGTTACTTGTCGATGCAATTATTCATAAACTTGAGCTTGGAGTGCATAGCGGTATGGTATTCTAGGCAGCGGGTTGATGAAGGTTTGTTCTTCGGGTTCAACTCTTTCTTTCCCCGAGGAAGTTCGTCAGTTATGCCGGTAGAATTTTGCTTTCTCGTGCTTCTAGATCGAATGATAGACTTCCACTTGCAAAAACTATTTCAACCTGCATTTTTCCTGTTGTCAACAAAATCAACCATTGAAAACTCTTGTGCCTTTACGTGACGAGGATGCCATGTTAGATCGACAAGCACATGTTTTAACCCGTGATATCGTCATGCCATCTACACACAAAATCATGCAGACGAAGAAACTCATACATGATGTGTCGAAAGCTTTTGATAACAATGACAGGTGACAAGTGACAAGTGATGGGTTTCATTCAGCTACAGTACATTGCATCGCCGTTCCTATATACAATACATACACACCCTAGCAAAGTAACTACCCTTTAATTCAAATTCATATTGCATACCAAATCGGGGAAAATTAAAGTAGAACAACTCTGACAATGGAAAGACAACATCTTTCTGCGAAGTTGTGTTGCCATGCTCTCCGTATCGGGTGTGCCATCTTTGTTGTGTTCTGACCAGAAGAATGACATGCCTTTTCCGATTGATCAGATAAGCCATGCTCTTCCTTTGTTCAGTCCGTGATCAGGCGACATTGAAGCACCAATTTGCCCCTATTACTTGATAGCTTTGATCACGTCTTTTGGAAGAACACCGAAGAGATCAAACTGGAGATATGCAAATTTACGAGACATATGGGCAGCTAATTGTGTTACTAACTTTTATACCGAGATACTATGTCCTTCATGGTAATACAACGTTTCAGATATACATATTGTGTTGTATGTTGTAAGGATATTTTTGTCATAGGCAGCCCAAAAGGTATAGATTAACTGAATGTCAAAGGCCGAGTCAAAAGTTAATGCACTGCACTTGTGCTGGTATCATAGAGAATGTTTCAGACTTCACATTTCTCACGTTGGACAGGACGCCATTGTTGGGACCGTGGCGTAACAAATCGCCATCCTGCCACAGAGAGCACATTTCACAATCAACTTCGCGCAATTTGTCTGATTCTGTGTTTTTAGCGTTTTAAACGTCCCGCGAATGGTTCTGAGTAACGTTTTGGGCATGTACATTTCTGTAGCGAATATTTGAACAATCGCAAGAATTTTCTTCACATTTTTACAGCGAAAAGGGCAGGTTAAATGTAACAGAAGTGTACAAATAGTATAAATTATGAGTGCACGCTCTGGTTGCACATTTGTTATGACAGAATAATTAGTTCCCGGCGGCGTGCCCCCCGGCTCAGATGACCCTTAGATAAGAGAGGTTTCACAGGTGTTCGTGTTAGCCCAGGGAACAGTAACATGTCCTGACGGGCGCGCGCTGATATATGGCTCCCGTGGCGGAGGTCGGTCCCGACCGATTTACCCCCGTCTCCCCGCTCGACCTTTTCCTTTTGCTCGGCGTGTTTTAATTGGCACGGGGAGAGGATTTAACTTTGGAATCCAAAAACAAAACAGGCAGTCTGCTGCATACCACTAAACGCTATTGTTTGCTTAGATTTGTTTGTTTGTTGCTCTTGTAGATATAGCTTCACACTAGTGTGTACATGTACATGTATTCTGAAGCTTTTGATGAGTAAGATATGGACTATATCTCTAGCAAGTGTAACACCGGTTACCACTCAATGTTTTGATTTTCTACCGTCGATACTTCTATCCACCAAGAGTTGTATGTTAGATGCAGGTCCAAATGATGTTTTGATAGGTATTCAATTAAAAAGGATCGGTAGAGAATTGAATAAAAGATATGGTATACATCTATACTGGCCAAATTATGCATTGCATCCTACGAACACATTTCAACTCCTTGTCATAATACCAAAAGCATACATATATAACACATATTCTATCTCCAAAACATTACATACATAAGTGTATATACTAACGCATTGTTTACGTTCAAATCAACCTTTATATCAACATGAATGAAATATATATTCATAGTCTAATTAGTTAAATGACGAGAGGCCATGTCATTACAATGTAGGATGCGTACAAGCTAAAATTGAAAGTTTACCAAAGCTAGCTAGCTTAAGAGACAGTCCTGAAATATTTTCATTTGATCATAGGATACATATTGATACAACAAAAAAATACAGGGACTTTTGTATGGTCTTCTACAACTTAAGATCTAACAAAGCTAAATACATGTGTGGATAACGTCATCTTACGTACAGAGTATATGTATGATGTAACAATAAAGGTTTAACTATTATCTAACATGTGGTCTCTAAGGTCGAAACATTCTTTAATGTATGAAGGAAGAATAATCAAAACAGAGACAAAACGTCTGTTGTGTGAAATCCACTGTCCATCAAGTGTAATTGACACTGAGGTCTTTTCACGATAATTGCTAGTTTCGCGGGGAGTACTTTGTATAATTATAGCTTACATGCATATTTTGGGGGTATTTAGAAATATTTACAGCGTATTGGGATTAGTAATTGATATGATAAGCTATGGTATCTGGTATGGATGGTTTATAAACAGTGGCTGGGCCAAATCAATATGTTATCACTCTGGCGACTGATTCTTACAACAACTCCATGTTACAACTTAACTGCTTCCTAGCGATATGTAAATTATGCATAAATACTTGTTCTTTGAGGACATAATATATATTGTCAGTGTAAAGTGTTTTTAATCGCATTTTAAAATGTAGTTTTTATCGATCTGCTCTGTGTATTTTAGACGTTGTCAAATATTGGCTCAATTCATGTTTTGAACTTTTGTCATGCCAATATGAATAAAGCTGAATCTGAATCACATGATTTAAGGATAATTTTCACCAATTTTATAATGGGGAAAGTTGGAATTTTGCTTTGCGACAATTCCCTAGCATTAACTCCTTAAAATCGTTAAAAAAGATGCTTGTAGTGAAATATATTGTGAAGTACGTACAGTTTTAGTTTATTTGTAAATAACGGTGCGGCCTTTGTCAGCACCAGTACTGAACTGGTGACCCGTATATTGTGTTGATCGAGGATATTGTACATGTATACAATATACATACAAATTGCTGGCAAGACAGAAATAAAAGAAAATTAGATATTGACATTTAACAATAAAGCAATATTCGTCCTATAGCCTCAATGTTATAATGAGTGGTGGAAAAAATATTTTAAAAAGATATCTAATATAAGATGATATCCCTAAATTCATCACACAAACACTGCTCCCACAAGTTTGAAATAGTACTTCTAGCTCGTAAGATCTCGTGCATGTAGCCATGTCTTGTCCCTAACACATATACATTGTATGCCTTAATGCACAAAAGTAGTTTGAAGTACGTATGCATAGTGATTGTATTGAAGAAATTGGAATGCAAAATGATATAAGGAAAGCATTTATTTATTTATTTTTTGTTTTGTTTTATGTGCTCTTGAAAATTTGTAACATTAATGACATTGAAACAGCCGAAATACTGGCAAAATTCCAAGTCCTCAAGTGAATGTTGTCAGCATACGTAACGAAGAGAATAATTGTCTTTGGACTCCGACGTAAATAACGTTGTCATCTCGTCAAAGGATAAATCAATAATAACTATTGTGTTTTTCCCATTGTGGCATAGTTTAGTGTATTTTACCAGGAAATATTTGACAGTAATTCGCCATTTTAATAACCTCAAAATGCGGCTTTTGTAAGACCCTATTCCTACCCATTGTCATAAACAGAATTCTCGACAGAACAACATAAAAATACAGATGTTTAAAAACACGGCCTGCGTTTGACTTCCATCTTGCTAAATCTGACTTTAATACGGGATTATTTCTCACTCCAACAGTCGACCGACTTTCAACCGCAGGCCTTTGTGTACCAAGTACACGGCTATGGTCAGGTTTTTGCGGTCGTAAACTGCACGGAGGAAAACTGGCCAAGCTTTTTTCCACAACAACCAAAATTGATGGCCTCCATCCACAGCGGTGACTAGTCACGATATGGGAGCAGCTTGACTTCTTGGGAGGTGAAAGACCTCATTACACACCTGCATGCCCGTAAGAGCCCTAACATTAACCCGTGGGGACACAGCATCAGCGCCTGTCAGAGACAACGTATCTCTTCCCTTGACGTTCAAAAGTCGGCCTTTCACCGCCGTTTGTTGGCGTCCCGCATCGCCAGTCCGCAACGGTTACCAGCGCAATGCGTTTCAACTGAAGCTGTCTGAAGAAGACAGCACCGGCACAAAGGAATCACTTACGCTGTCAGATCGGGTCCGAAACCCCGTCTGTCTTTCCGTTAGAACTTGGCCGCAGTGGAACTGCGAATACTCGTACTTTTGTATCGAATTCGAGCTCCAATCTGCTCACTACCTGTCGTATGGTGCTGTAAAAATTGCAGGGGTTTCTGTAGCTATGGCGTCTTCTATTGTTTCAGATAACGAAGTAAAAGCAATGATATGAACGCTTTATTTTAGGAACTATATGTACGAAATAAATTTAGCTGATTGTGTTTAGAAATACAGCAACATTTGCGTTCTACCTGGCACCTTGGTTCTGACTATGACAACACCATATCGCGATTTAACTTTAATAAGGTAGACAGTTGTTTTGTGTATCGAATATGCAAGGGAACATTGCACTGCCCAACGGCAAATAATCATATGATGCGAAAATTCAATGCAAACAGGAATAGATTTAGGTCTAAACGGTATGTAACGACCTAAAAGTTGCCCACTTTCAGGAAACAATTGAAAATTACCACGAAAATAAAGCGTACAATTTATATCACGTACATGTAGATAAACAAGATAGAATGAGAAAGTGATTTTGAAATGCTCGGCTCTACGTCAATTGATACTCGTAAACATTGCTAGAAAAGCAATACATGCAAATCTTCTTGTCCGGATATTCTTCAATAGTACTTCTCGTATCGGTCGAACTCAACTACATGTAGATATCCCCACTACAAAACAATGACTGTGAATAATCAGCGATAACTTCACTTTGTTGAGATTACAAGACAGTAGAGTGTGGGCACTAGGCAGCTAGCTACTAGCAGGTGAGCACATGTTCCATACGTACATACATAGTATAACAACAGTGACTACAACGTAAATACAATCAAAAAACGATAGAATAGCATCAGATACAATCAGGTCTTCATCGACGCATTTGTTTTAAATATATATATGGCACCATGGATCAGAAAAAGACCAAATGTATAGTAAAACCTTTTAATGCCCGCACTCACTACTCTCCAAACAGAGGTTTAGGCGTCGTCTAATTTTTGGCGTGTTTTAGGCGTTTTTATCGGGCTCTCTTCTTTGTACTGGTATCTTGATTTACGCCAGCCTTCGAGTGGAAATTGGTAAGTTCCAATTTAATACTGTATTTGCATCCACCAAAAGATTATTACCAAAAGGGCATTATTTTTCATTCCAACATTTCATAACTGGACATGATGACGGCACACTCAAGTTATATCAACTTATTTTATCCCACAACCAACGCAGAGAACAAATACAGGACAGGACAATACTCATTTTCACTTGAGTTAAGTGAGGAAAGTCGTGTAAAGTGCCTTTCCCGAGAGCACAAGATCCGCGGCATGTCAGGACTCGAACCCGGGACTTCTTGGTTCCGAGTCGAGCACTCTGCCATTATGCCACACGACCCCTTGATAGATGACATAGACGATTGGACATTGCTAGTACTGACTGGCAGCTGTGAAGCTGTGCAGGTGTGGACTTGTGTACTGTCCTGACCGCAGCTCCATCAGTGTAATGGCGAACATTAGGGATCACAGTCATTCAGCACGGGCACTATTAGCGCACAGACTGCCCGTCAATCGATTCCAATCAATCAATCAGATTACCTGTCAACAAAGGTGGCATGTGGGGGAGAGGGGAGGGAGAGAGAGAAGGTGGGAGAATGAGGGAGAGAAGGTGGGAGAATGAGGGAGAGAAGGAGGAAGAATGAGTTAGAGAAGGAGGGAAAGAAGGAGGGAGAAGGAGGGAGAGAAAGAGGGAGAAGGAGGAGAAAGGAGGGAGAAAAGGAGGGAGAAGGAGGGAGAGAATGTGGGAATGAAGAATGGAGGGGAAAGTTAGAGAAAATGATGAATAAAGGAAAGCATTCAAAAGAATGGAGGGAGAGAAAAAGGAGAGATGGGGGATACAAGGGCAAAACGTTAAGCATTCTATTCTATTTTTGTGAAAATGATAAAATTTTAAAAATCATTATGGAGTCAACACAAGACTTCCATCTTTGAAGCAGTACTGTAGTTAACTTTGTTTCATATCATGAATATTAGGGTACGTGACGTGACTGGAGAACATGTTGAATCTAAGTTTAAACCTTGGGAATTGAACATTTTGGTGTAGAAAGTATAATGCTACATGCTTTTGTTAAATACAAATACACTAACTTGAGCAAAATCAGGATCTAGTTTCACCTAGCACAATCATATTCAAACAATGACGACAAGCGATTCTATTTTTCTGTATAATGATTATGATTTATTTTATACATGTGGTGTGAATAGGGGAAAGATCACGAACAAAAGCTATAAACCATTTCGTACCATCATATTTTTTTCAGTTTAATCGTCGATCGAGCGATCCGTTTTACCCGTTGAATAGAAAAAAAGACGATTCTATCGACCAGTTCTGCTTCTTGTCAATATGATTACTTGCCGACTGATTGCATGCAAACACACTTCACACATTATAGTACTTTTATTGTTCAACATGATTAGCTGTGAGTAGTTAGACTGTCACAGTCGATTTATCACTCTGGTCAATGTGTTGTCTCCGAAAAAAAAAGGTGCGAATCCGAAAACTTGTTAAGTTGAATCTGGATACCGTAGGTTTTGTTTTTGAAGTGTAATGGTTTAGTTAATATATTGAGTACACTGTAGTGTTAAATGTGGTGGTATTGTAAGAAGATGATAGTTAAGGGAGAAATATTTTGAAGAATAGAGGAATACTGTCGACTGTCGTAAGCATATGTTGGTTACCCCTACATTGTATTTAGTACCTTACTAAACCACAATATTCTGTGACACTTTTCTGTATATCGTTTTAGTTTTGTGACATTTTACTATACGAAATATCGTAATTGTCATCTTGCATCGTGCTATCAACACCTAGAATTCAAATTTTAGAACATATACTAATGATAAAACATATTCATATTTTTGAAACATATACTCATGATATGAACATGAATCTTGCGCTGAATCATGTCTCAAATGTATAACATTACATGATAAGTTATCAATTTTTCGTCGTCTATTACGCTTAGACAAAGCAGCATTGGAAAATCGACAATTTTCGTTTATTCTGTGACAGTTATAGTCAACGAAATCTTCAATGTAGAAAACCGTTTCTGGTAAGTCTTTATAATGTCTTCTCTTTCTGTCTTAACATTGGAAATATATTTCTACCGTCTAGGTTCATTCACAGCACACTATTGAGATTCTATGCCACACTACTACTAGCTAAAGGCGAACACATATCAAGCTGGTAAAGATCGTAAAAAGATAGTGCTCTTGCAAATATTTTTGAAACGAAATCCTTCAAGTAAAAAGACTATTTTTCTCGTGTCTCTCTTCCTTCCTGTAATGGTTTACCGGCTCGTTGGGCAACCGTTTAAGGCGAAACACGACCTGCCCTGGCCGGGTTGTCAAGTTTACACAAGAGAAATTTTCACCACACACCGAACAAAAGGCGTGAAAGGATCGTGAAAGGGGACGCGAGCGGCCGGGTCGGTTGGCGGGGCGCGGCTCCCTTTGTCCCGCGCGTGTGGTAGCTCGATACACGGTGCCTGCACCAAAGGGTAGGGGATCGTAACATAGCTTCAGTTTCTTCTACAACCTGTTATCTTATTCCTCATGTCAACGCTGATATGCTATAGGTATTCTATATAAACAGAGATGATAGAATACGGAATAGTCAGGAAAAAAATTGGTTGTTTCTCAAAATATCAACGAAAATTATTCTTTATGTAGATCTACAAGCGAAGCTATCATTACGAACAGTGGAAACATATTGCTATATCTACAGCTAAGTCGTGCGTACCACATTAAGATTTACAATGTTTTACATCTTTAGTATAATACATATACCAGTTTATTCCTTTATCAAGCCCGGATCTTGGCTCCTGTATATATTGTTATGGTTTTTCATCTGTCTGGTAAGATATCAGTATTCCTGGACGGCCCCCATCACCCGTTCCTGTCAAGTTTGTTTTGAGTTGACTGCGGACAATGCCAGATATTGTTATGTGTACGCTAAAGTCTACATTCCTAGCGGTTAATGTGTTTGAGTGAATGACAAATGCCGATTTAATAGCTCTGTAGCGGACCCAAATGGAGTAACACCTTTCTCACGGACAGTGAATCATCCATACCTTCCGGTTCTCTTGAGTACTCTTGTGGGTTGATTTTTTTATTTATTTGAAATACACACATGGCGCCTTTACTCCTTCGGTGGTCAACTACAAAGCAAGGGGGTCTGGGTAATCTGAGGACGGTTGTTTTCGTCATGTTTCTGTCACAACTGTAAACGGAACTCTGTTAATTCAGCCCTTAATGGAGGTAAGGATCACTTCTTCTGTTTACTTGTGGATGTTGTTGAGGTCACGGTGAACAATGGGAGAGAACTGGCTTGGATTTTAATAGCTGAACCGGGCAGAGAACTAATCTCCAAGCAGATCCCTCTCGGTGCAAAAAGACAGTATCAAATTGGCCAGAGAAGGTCCGCGGCCACCGACGGGTGGGGTTAGCGACAAACAAAAACGGCCATATATGAAAAGCTAACGATCATTCCCCCACAACCTCTGCTTGGAAAGTAGCAGAGAGCAACACATGGTGGAAATATAACGTTATAGTAAGGGTTGTCTTTGTTTTAGGTGAACATAAGCCACCTTCAGAAATACAGGGTTGAAAATTAATGCTTTAACGTCATTGTGATGTGTTCATCGAGTAAATAAAAAAAAGAAACTGGTCTCAATGGACACACACACACACACACACACACACACACACACACAACACACACATAACACATATACACAAACAGACACACACATACACACACATACACACACACACCTTCCATGCGGACAGACACACACACACAGCCACACATACATTGTAGACACGCACATTTTCACACATAAACACCAACACACATAGACACACACATACAGACAGACACACACACACACACACACACACACACACACACACACACACACACACACACAAGCACACCTACACACACATGATACACATGATACACACACCATACAGTATAAGGTGCCATACCCCTGCTAAAATGCGGTATAATGTCACTGCGTTCACATATTCTGTTACTTCAATTTTGATAAAAACAAGTCATAATCATAAAATCTCACCAAACACATCCTATAGCTTTGCTCTCTTAGTCGGTGTCATTTCCTTCATTAAAACTCATACCGCTAATTGAGTTATCGAACTACCCGCAAATTTAAAATCCCGGGTCAGTGACACCCAAGCTTGCAATATCAGGACGCACTTAGTCCTGTGCGCATAGCACTGATGATTGTCTTCAAGATTCATAATTTATAAAACATATTCTCCGAGAGCAGGGGGTCTAAGTCCTGGGACTATAGAGGATACACGTTCCATCTATCAAACATGACAACACAGCTAGGATGCCATGTAGTTATAGTTAGATATAGGCTTTTCTAAACTGCTATATATTTTACCTAATCATGGATAGAACGCACCAAGCTACAAGGTGTACTATTGCGTCTAAACCATCTAAATAGTTTGTGTTAACAACGCAATTAAAAAGACAAATGCCTCTGGACAGTGTTCCATTAATAATTGTAGCCCATGATGGAAGACCTACGTCTATCAGCTAATTAATCATTCTGCATATATGCCTCGGTTTTTGCAGGATGTAGGAGATACTTTTCATGATAACATTGTGTTTTGAATGTGCTGACTGAAATTCTGCATGGCGAGGGTTGGACATTTTGATGATGGATTTTTGAGGTACTAAAATGTCGCTCAGCTGTTACAGCTCAGAGTGTTAATTAGAGCTCAGTCAACACGATCAATCTAAATAACCTCCTGAGTGACTGACACAAAAACATTCAAACACGCTGGGGTCGAACTGTTCCCACGCTTCCACGGGGCCCCACTGGCGGGAAACCTCGTAAATTGGCGGGAAATCCGTCAAATTTCAGACGACAACTGACAGGGTTGGGTGTTTTTCGTCATTTTTGGGTCTTAGTTCTGCTTTTTTGACCAACAGTCATTAAAACAATCAATATGAAGCGATATTTTTATAAGCTTAATCACAATTCGTAAATTGGCGGGAAATCCGTCAAATTTCAGACGACAACTGACAGGATTTGGGTGTTTTTCGTCATTTTTGGGTCTTAGTTCTGCCTTTTTGACAGTCATTAAAAACAATCAATATTCATAGTTATATAAGTTATACTTTCATAACCCTAATCAGATTTCCTGTAATAAAATTGTCATAAACTCATATAACGGTGAAGACTTGTAAAACCGCATTGTTGATTTTGAAGGAACTACTATTTGTCTGTGGCAGACGACGAGCATTAAACATTAATCATAGGAAAATGACATCCACATGCATATGATTAATTGTTTTTACGTCTCCCAGTGGGAGAAACATTTAAAGCTCTTTGAACTATTCCTTTTTTGCAATAATTGAATTAAGGGGAGTAGGAGTGTAATTAATGTGAACAAGTGTGTGTGTGTGGGGGGGGTAGGATACGATTTGTTGAAAAATAAAGCTTCACTAATTACGCAAAAACCACGTGCATCCTCTTTCCTTCCTTTCGGCGCTTTTCCATTTCTTGTCACCAAATACATTTTACAAGACAGGCAAGCTGGCATACTTCCTACTCTATGCTATGAAGCGTGTTATATGTGACGAAATTTCTTTGTTTAAAAAATAATCATCATATATATACTGCGCAGCGGGGTGCACTATACAATACTACTCAAAAACCTTTTAACCTTTTTTCCACTCCATTTTTCAATGAACTGCAAACCCGCTCCTAACCGTCTGCTGTAGATTGTGGGACTAATTACCTACGAGACCCAGATTTCCTACCAGCAGTTTCTGGCCAGAGAATGCGTTCGGTAATGCTAAGGCCACACTCCCTTAATTTTATGGATGACATCCGCTCGCGCATTGATTTTCGTCTGTTCTAGAAAAAAAAAGATCTCGTCCTCCGAGGCTCTGGCCTGGGTCTAGGTCTGGGTAGTCCATAGTTGCTTGACAATACGGAGCCGGCGGTAACTCTGGAAGATGGCACCCAGTCTACCGAAGCTCCACGACTCAAGAACCCAGTACATACGTACAGTGTCGATTCATAAATTCCGCAAAAAGCCAGCATGTGCCGGCTTGTCGTATACGTCGCTAAGTACTGACGCAAATTCACAATACCAGCTTTGTATTTCTGTGGTTTAGTAGCATTTTTATTTTTGGCCGGATTTTTCTTTTTTTTTCGCCCGCGCGCACTAGTTTGGAGGTCTTCAGAGGATGTCATCCATAAAATTAAATCGGTTTGGCCTAATGCTAATGAAAGGAAGGAGGGGAGGAAGACCAGCATTAGGCAGCAAATAATCCAGTCCATTAAAGAATAAACATTCATCCTTGGCTTAGAGCTTGAGTTTGTTTAACGCCTGTGGTAGAATTAAAGAGATCTGAAGGCATGGCAAACACTTGTCATTCTTCTTGTAATGAAGGATTTGTCTTTACTTAAAGATGTTTTAGGAGGGTTGAAAGGCATGCGTCAGTAGTGAGGTCACTGACCTTTTTGGCGCCCGGTAGGTGGGAGGGGGGGGGGCATGAACTAAAGTCTGAATCATTTTTTTTTTCATATTCCATTGCCACGCATAATACTTCTACCAACAGCCACTGATGGATTAACTATATTGTAAATATTGTAAATGCAAATGCAGTGGAAGACGAAATTCATTTCATCTCTAACTGTCCTTTTTATGACGACATCAGAAAACAATTATTTACCACCGTGTTCAAAATGCTCCCTTACTTCCCCACCATTCCCTACCACGAAAAAACAATTTTACTACTAAAATCAAAGAACCCACATATTATAGAAGAAGTGGGTAAATTCGTCTTCCAATGCCTAAAAAGAAGAAGTCAAACCCAGTAAAACTATAGCTAGTACCACGTATGTTGTAGAATATAGTATAATGTTACGGACGTAGATATAGTCTCATATACCACTGTATTTTCTTTCTTATGTTGTTTGTAACTGCAATTAGCCCTCGGGCATGTATTTGCAATAAACTTTCAATATTATTGTAGAGGTAGTAGTAATGATATTAGGTTTGGTTCCTGTACAGATATTTTGCATTTTGTAAAACAATAATTTAAAATGATGACAAAATAATGTTGCTCGTAAGGGCACAAAATTAATATGTGTGGGGAAGTAAACATATATAATTTAAACGACTTAAAGTTTGCTCCTTCCTCAGTAGAACACCTCTACAAAGATGTAGCGACTCTCACTGACTCTAACGATGTGTTCTTTACTCTCCAAAGAAGGAGAATTAAGGAGGATAAACATCTTAGTGAGGGGCTAAGGGTTAAGAACTGGGTTCTTTCCACCGCCCGACAGTTTTCAACAGTTAATTGGTTGGGATAATTGATTGCCTTTAACTTTGTTGAAAATTGTTGCCACCGTTAGAATGTAAATATTTAGCAAACGGCATTATTAGATGGAAAATACTTGAATTCCCGATAGAACCAGAAGAACGCAAAGTCTTGAACTTCAACCTTGAACTCAGTCATCTGAATGTTCAACAGTGCATTGCAGTTATGAATCATTGCCTTATGAAATATCATAGTCAGTCCTTGATTTTGGCCAGTCAGCTTTGTTTATGTAGTAGAAGTTTTTTCCAGACAGTTGTTACCTGTCTCCTGTTACTGTATTGCAATGAGTATTATACTTGATTGTAAAAGCAATTAGCCTTCGGGCATGATTTTGAAAATAAAAAAAAAAAAACTCATGTAGAAGTGAGTTCGTCATAATCTCTCAGAGTGTGGAAACTAAAATAAGTTTCTAAGAAGAGCACGTGTCTCGGTGGAAAATTAGAGTAGATAAAACGTCTAGGAAGAGGAGGAGGAATGAACAAAAGAGGATAGAAAGATGATCATAAGATGATATACGCAGTGATAAAGTTGTAAATGCCAATGGATGCTATCAATAGAGACTAACCAAACTAAACCAATGATAGATAAGTTATAGTTACACTATAAGTCTTGAAGCGAACTGCCTTTTATTCGCTTTCAAATTTTGCTAAGGCATAGATGGAACAAAAAAAGGAAAATAAATCGTCCAAATGTTGTATAATGCCTCTTAAAATCAATACAGATGCCAAGCATAATCGCACTTGAAATTCTTTTTCGTCTTATTTGTTTTATCCTAACAAAGCCTTTTTCCTGGTACCCATTGAAAGATGATGATGGTCCGTAGCAAATTACATAAACACAGATGTTTAGCATAAACAAGTCTTTTCTTTCTTCCTTTCTCATTAGCTCTAGCTTTGTCTCATTTCTTAATTCAGAAAAGTATTTCAGTCAAAAGACGTGTCGAGCATCGGTTTACTATCTTAACAAAGCCGGGCATAATCTCTAGTGGTATATAGTATTCATATAACCTCTTAAAGCGCAGTTTTTAGGGCTTGGAAACCTGATTTTTCAAAGCCAACATTCTAGTCATTTATCTACATACTAAGTTGAAACCACACTATCCCAGTGTATATTGTCCCCCATTGAGCAAAAATTCCCAAAGTTCTGACGGAAAATGTTTACTGGAAGGACCCTGGGCTTATTTTTAGGGTACCACCTAGAAAATAAAGGACTCATCTTGGGGGCTTGTTTCTGCAGTTTTAAAAGCCCAAAGTATGAAATACTGGCTCAAATGTGGTAATGTAAAGCAGTATGTGTCAATATCATACAGATTGCCTTATTCAGAATAGTTCTAGTTTTGCTGCCCTGAAATCGCATTGGATGCCTTTAATAGTGCAAAAATGTGCTAAAGCCCCTCAAACAAAGCCCCTTTCCTGATACCCATTGAAAGACCCCATCAGCAGCCTTGTCCTGGCTGTTAGCCGCCCACGTGCACAAGCCGTGGATAAATGACTGAAGGTTCGTGCTGGGAAGACCTGAGTGTGATCAGCGCCGTCCGACCGGGCAGGTCCTCTGAGAGTCACCCTGCCCATTTAACTCCCATTCTCCCCGGGTCATGTCGGTAATGTTTGTGTTCTTTACCTTCCCAGTAACCGTGCAAAGTCACACCAACCCAGAATGTATTACAAGCACTGTACCTCATGTTGTTTCAAATTGAGAGAGGGCGATATAAGAAGCTCCAAGTGTATGAACGAATTTGCAAACATTGTACGTTGAATACGGTGGAAAACGAAACGCATTTTATCTCAAATTGTACCCTCTATAGCAATGAACGAAATGAACTCTTTGACGTAGCCTCCAAATTCTACCCAAACTTTCACACATATACAAGCACTGCAGATTATGTTGTTTCATTTATGGGTTTCTATAGCTACTTGTGGTGAAAGCGTTTGACTTTGAACTTAAGCATCTTTCTTCAAGGATGTCCCCTTTACTAGCTCTAGTAGTTTAAGCAATTAGGATGTTAAGTTTTATTCTATACGTATATCTATGTTCAATACAAATGTAGTTCAAGTGCTGCTATACATTGAACTTTGTACGATCAATGTCGTGCAATTAAGTTGTTTTATTGTATGTATTTCTGCGTAAATGGTCACTGAAAAGTTCTAAAAGTAAATTTCATTTATTGTGTCCTTCAAAGTGATTTCTTGTGTAGTTAATGAAATTGCTTCTTTCTATTTGTATGATTAAGAAAGATACGAGTGTATTGTGTAATTAATTACTTTGTAAACATTTATTTAATGGGCTATGGACTGAAAAAGGGTGTTATCTCGAAAATTTGTTTTATTGCCTCTATATATAATCTTCTTAAAAAATGTGACGAATAGTACTTCACTCAGAAAGAAGCTCTGCCTATGAGCCTTTGCTGAGTTGTGAGCAATAAAGAATTGAGTAAGAATTCATGAATTTTGTTGCTCCTTCGGCCATCTTGATTCCTGACGTCACCGATCACGTGACCACATCCGAGCACTCTGACTTGTATGAAAACATTTGCAGATCATTTTTCGATCAGTCAGATAAGATCTTATCACATTTATCCCCCTAAGGTGACACCGGCCAGACTTGTGTCAACACGCCGTCGCTAGGATACCGGCTGCTCAGATCACAGCCTCGGCTAGGAAAACAGTAGCCTTTAGAAATATCATAACTTGTTGACAGGTAGCCTAGCCTTGCAGACATGTAAGTCTACTAGTGTTAACAAGAAACTAGTAGCTATTGGTAATCCTGCACACGCAGAGAGCGAGACTATGTGGCATTGTCACACGTGTATTCAAACTCCGGTAACATTTCTTGTAGAAGGCTAATTGTGGCACACTCTTTTTGCAAAACTTTGGAAGAGTTTATAGAAAATACATGTACTTAAGATTAGAACTTGTACCGGAATACAACATAAAAATGCATATAAGCAATTTTTGTTTATGCGCGGTAAACATTTTGATGTAAAAAAGTTTATAACTGGTCGGTTCGAGATTGTAGATTGGTCGTTTCTCACCAAGTTGCAGAGCGTAGTGAAGTTAAATAAACCTGGATTCCTTAAAACGAATGGCTATTTGATCACACCACACTTTCCTTTGTACCGATATACTGAATGCTACATAATCTTTGTTGAAACCAGTCGCGTGCTTCCATTCAAAACGGCCTCCAGTCTGACCAGAACCACCAGACTCCTCCGTTTACCCCCAGACACACTCTAAGCGATGTCTTCTAACTGTGTACAAACAAACTTGAAAACTTCCTACGCTGGCTTAGTGACACATTATCCACACCACGCGGCAGCTGGCCGCCTTTTAAGCGAGATTAGGTGAACCACTAAGTGCTCCATTACAGTCTATCTGCTGTTGTTGTGGGTGAAAGTACAGAGAAAGACCGTTGAGTGGATTTTCATGTTTCCACCCATCCTTGGCCCGGCTTGGGTCATGTGAACGTGGCCTGTCTACACCCATGACAGAAAACCGTTCTCTACCGCTGAATACAATTAGCATGACGTATGAGGAAGGCCATAAATAATTTCATCAGGTTGGAAGATACTTAGGGTATAGAATTTTCTTCTTACACAACCAGTAAAGGTTCTCACCTGCTTACGTTTCGATGTCTATAATTTTCGATGTAAAGAAGGTGTCTGATAGACATCGAAACGTAAGCAGGTGAGAACCTTTACTGGTTGTGTAAGAAGAAAATTCTATACCCTGCGTATGAGGAAGGTTCACTGTGTTTAAACGTAGGAGTATGAATGTATAGTGTATGATGTTTGTATCAGTATGCAGAACAAGCACATCTAGAAAAAAAGGAATCTATATGTATGTAGTGCATTTTTTCTTCAAATTACATAACCACGCATAGCATACATACATGCTTACAACATTCTCAGAATTTCCTTGGTAGAAAAGGGGTCAGAGCCAAGAGGCACCCCCCCTCCCTGAAAAATCTCAAAGCAATACTGGATAAAAAAGTTCAGATCATGATGCACAATATTGTACATTCCCTCTTGAGCGTTACTTGCTACTGTTAGGAGTAGATATGGGAGTAGATAAGACTGTGACCGCACGGGCGGTCAAGACATATGGTCTTCATTAACAGGAATAAAGTACCTCCGGCCATGTGGCAGGAGTCAGTCTAGAGTGAGATCTCGTCTTGTGCAGTTCTCTGACAGCTCGGCTCACCCCGCTAGTCTCGGCTACCCTACATTTGGTGGCAGCGGTTCCAACTTGACTTACGAGTACCTACGACCCACGCCATGGCTGAGCCACGTTCCCGGCTTCCCCCCTCATTCGACGGCACCGCGGCCGACGATTTCCAGCTTTGGATTCAGCAGTTCGATGTGGCGTGGGTTGAGCGCTCGAAAGCGCTGTCCGCTGCCACCAGTGTTATATATACTGGATGCTGCTAGAAATGACTGACCACACCAGACCACGGCTTGGGCCAGACTGATCAGCAGAGACACAAGGTCCCTAGCTGTCCTTTATTAATTGACACCAGATGTGACACAAGTCCTACCCCCTACACTACCCGTACATTTCAACTGTTTACTTTCAAAGCGTCAACCTAACTAGTTGTAAATGGCATCTTTGATACCGAAGCATATTGCATTTGTATCAAACCGAAATTTTTCCGCCGTAAAAGAATTTAACTGATAACTACGTTTCTTAGAAACTGTCTCTCTGACACACTGTCCTAATTTCACAACGTTCTTAAAGTCGTTAAATCGTATTACCTTACCGTAATATACGGTACCTACCTTTGTTGGATGGTTCTCAACCGTGGGACTCGAACCCATGACTGGCTCTTCTCCGTACATATCCACCGCACATCCCACCATAGTCCACACAAACGAAACTGTACCTTCTACGGCTATTTTTCATCCATACCAGTTCTATCACCCTGCCTGAATCAGTGGCGAACATTCTGAAATCTTCAAGCTGTCTTTTCCCCTTCCAAAAATAGCTTTGGAAGCGTGCTGACTAGAAACGCCTGGCACTAGTGTGTGCGTAGACTGTCTACCGCGCCTGTTTTCTTCCCCCTTTATATCGAAGGCTTCACCACCAGACTTTCTGTCACCACCTACCGTTTAAGCATCAAGGATCTTTCCTTAAACGATTGTGAGCAACTCGATAAGAAATCTAAGGTAAAGTAGAAAGATCTAAGCCGGGGCAAGCAGTATTTAGAAAATGTCGGACGGTCTTGGTTTCATGTTCCGACAGGTTGGTGCCAACTCAAGGGTCGGCTTGTTTTCTTTCTCACCAGCGGAGGCGATTCTGTAGTAGAAGAGCTGGAATCTCGACTATTACGTGGATAATTCACGAACCGGATGGTTGTCGTTGTTACTACGTTTTTAAGGTTCTAGCGGGAGACATATATCTCAGGATATATGCCTAGCGCGACTACAATTCAGTCCAGTCGGTAGTTGTACGAGAGAGAAACAGTGTGTGTGTCGTCTGCACCAAACTGTACCGGCAGAAGAATTTTGTGACAGCTCTGGAGTTCAAGAATTACGAGGTAACAAACTCACCACTGATATCTACTATCAAAACTACATTGAGACGAAAACTTCCTGTCCGATTTTGAGTAGTGTGGGAAGAAGTAGCAAGAAGAGCCAGAATGTACATGTGTGTGGGAGGGTACATCACTCATGTAGGAATGACTACAATGTGTCTGTTTTTATAAGTACATTGTATATGTGCATGTAAGATAAGTGATATAAATGTACAATGAATTTGGAATGAGTCATATTAAATCATGAATTCTTTCCATGGTTTGTTTAAATTCATTTTATTGTATTATGATGCTATCTGCTAACAAGCAAACGTGTTGTTAAGATTTCAACAAAATTTAACCAAAGTTCTTACCCAAAATTTTCTTGTTTGTTTTTGTACAACGTATAGAATGTATATGTGTGTTGATATATATGTTTAGCTTAAAACTTTATGTAACACTTTGTATTGCCATCTAGATGTATACATTGTATATCTTTCACCTTACTGTGTAAATGTCCAGCCGTCACAATATAAATTATAACTACATGTAGGTCTAGTATACAAGAAAAGAAGATACAAGTCTGATTCACAGTGAAAATTACCTCTTATAGATTGTAAAATGAATACATACTTGACCTTTTCCAGTAGTTTATGTCCTACATATATATCCGAAGTCACAATCACTATCTAACAACTACTACTATCGAAGCAGACATACATTAAACTGGTAACCAGGACGGTAGCCTGGGTCAACTTTTTGTGCTACTTGCAATTGGGTCCTCTTGAAGTCAAGAAAAAACTCCTTCAAACATTGCTACGCCTTCAAGTAACCAACGAACTTTCCCTTAAGTAAAGTTAAGAAAACCTTGCATAGTTTTGGTAAGAAAAACACAAGGCCTTGTCAATAAATGACACTGACATGTCACTCCAAGTGGAAGCAAGTCAACTTGTTAGTAGCGACCACCCCGGGGTAGTTGGTGGAACGATTTTACACTCTATATAAGGTGCGATGGGGAAAGACAAAAAAAATCACTCCCATTGTTTCTGAATGATTTGTTGCCGATGTCTTGTCAAGTTTGAGTCTTTGCGCCAGGTGCCAGGTGTGGTATCTGGTCCGACGAACATTAATCACAGTAATAAGTCTGTACAGCTCAACCAAAAGGTCATCTGATAATGAAAGCCTTTGATAATGGCGACAAATTGTGGTACATTATCAGAATTCATGGCATGTAATCTTGTTAATGACGGAAAAAATAACTGCCCCTTCAACTGTGCGAGCTGACATGAGCCTGTGTCGTCTTTGTCTTCCACGTTTATTAGACCGAAATGTGAGGAAAAAGTGTGGATAAGGGACCATAAGTTTACATAAATTGTGTCTATCTGTCAGCTGGGAGCATTGTGAGGGGTTCAAGCAGGCGTCTGTTGCAAAATTTACGGTTTAGACTTAATTGTTCGACACGGAACATACTTACTAAAGATGAAATGATAGTAGGGGTAGGTCTGTCCCCCTACAATACCTCGCGAGACACGTTGTTGTGTCTGAACCCGTGCACTTTGTCAAAAAAACGTTTGGAGAGTTGCTGACATTATGTGAAAGTGCACATTTTAGGTTAGTTATCCCTCCAGGCGCTGGCGTTACAATTAACCGGTGATTGACAGCCCCGAACTGGGGAAGGACGACTTTTACGAGCCACCGTTAACCATCGGAAACGAATTCCCCTCGCTCGCTTGTCGTCTGTCATACACATAGTTAACTGTGATTATATAAAAACATAATTGTAAACCTTAGTCAAAAGTATAGAAATCATATTTTACGAGACAGATTAACCGTAGTAGTAGGTTATGGCAAAGAAACGGAAAGAAGAAAAATTCATCTCTTCATTCGTCTACAAACATTCACACTTAGGAGAAAGATATTTGTTTTCTGTCAGAGAAGATTACATTCTGTGCTGAACGGTTCTGTTAGTCAGTTCATTAACTCCTGTGTCTGCTTCATTGACTGATCACAGAAAAAAGTACAGTCCTCCCAAATACCGAACAATTCTTTGTCTTTCCACCCCATTTCGCTTAGATCACCGTGTACTTAATGCTCACTCATTTTACTCAACGCTCCCTTTTAACGCTCCCATTCTCTCAAAAACACTACTCATATATGAATCTTCCTTTAAACCTTGTGTGGCGTGTAGGCTTTTGTTTTTTTTCCAGGAGATGCCTATAAGATAAGAGGTGCGATAATTTAGGTAGGGGAGGGTAACGAGTGGGGTAATAGCACAAACAACATGCCAAGCGCGCCATCTTCTTTCTCTCAGGCGATGTGTCAAAACCCAAACAAAAGTATCCCAGAGATAACTACGGGCTCACATGATGTTTTCTTTCACAACACTCTACGAGCTTTTTTCTCTTTCATGTAAACTCCACGCTGCATTCTCAATTAACCTCCCTTTCAGAGCCAAAAATTGGTCATTAATTAAACCAAGTCAGCTGCAGTATTTGAGAATTAAACGTTCGTTTGAGTGGTTAGCGGAGTTTCTATAGGAGCATTGTTTGCAGGTGTCACTTGTTTTGTTCGTTATTTTAACACCATAAGCAAGACGGCAGCATTGTTGTTAAACGGTGGCATTGTTAGTTAAAATTGTCCCAGGTGGCTAACGTAAGTGACTGTGCGAAGCCCTACTGTCCATTTTTTCCACATTCATTTTTTTTTTCAGTTCGTGAGTTCGGGCCAGACGCTACATTGTTGTATATTCTCTAGTTTAAACAAAGAAGCTAGTCAATTATTCCTTTATATTTTACGTCATATTTTACGTTATTCGTATGTTTTTTTTTTCCATTACTACATTTTATATACCAATCATAAGCCAGTGTCACATATTCAGAACCTTCCCCCTGACCCAGCCCACCAGTGATTTTGGGGAGCAGTCCTTGTTTAAAAATAGTCCTTGTTTTCATATTAAGACTCTATACAAATAATTGACATTTGAATTGGTGTCATGCAATTGCCTTTATTGTCAGTCGTTTTATTTGAAATCTTATTTAAGGTTCACTCCTAGCTCCAAAAGTACGATTTTGTTTTTGTGAGGTCTTGTTGACCTTTGAACCTTTCTAAACTGCCAATCAACGATCTTAACGACTCAAGCTAATTGGTTGAAGATTTATGTCCTAAACGACAAAATATGGTTGTTTTTCAAACATCAAACCGTGCAAAGAATACTAAGGCCACACCGACTTAATTTTATGGATGGCATCCTCTGAAGACCCCCAAACTAGTGCGCGAGGGCGAATAAAATAAAAATCCGGCCAAAAATAAAAATGCTACTAAAGCACAGGAATACAAAGGCAAAGCTGGTATTGTGAATTTGCGGCAGAACATAGCGACGTATACGACAAGCCGGCACATGCTGGCTTTTTGCGGATTTATGAATCGACACTGTACGTATGTACTGAGGTCTTGAGTCGTGGAGCTTTGGTAGCCTGGGTGCCATCCTCCAGAGTTACCATTGGGTCCGTATTGTCGCTATATACATGTAGCAAGCTACCATGGACTATCCAGGCCGGAGCCTCGGATGAGGTGAACTTTTTTTTTAGAACAGACGAAAATCAATGCGCGCGCGGATGTCATCCATAAACTTAAGTCGGTGTGGCCTAAATATCTGTAACGACACAAATGTTGACATCTTGAAGTGTGAAGTCGTCCGTGTCTAAAAGTTTCTGACAGGACATACGCCCTTGCCCTTGGCAGTACGTTAAGATGCACAGGCGAGAAGCTAAGGCGTTTTGACACCTCATTACTCACAAATGTTGTCTCGTCCTTTTTAACTCGTAAAACCCCCCACAGCTGGAATATTTACGTTCCAGGTGCACTCACAATACATGTCGGTTGAAAGCTGGTGCCTGTGAGGTGTGCACGTGTAGTTTTAAAACCCATAAACACATAAAAACATTTTGCTACGATGTACACGCTTTTCCAAAGTGTTAATGGTCACTTTAAAAGTCCATTTAAGAGACGCAAACGATGCCGGAAATGTATATGGCTATCTAAGTTGTTTTACAGCATGTTATGAGTTAGTGCTTATGTGTAAAAGGATGTATTCAAAAACACGTTCAGACATTACACACACATTTGGGAGGAGGGCTGGTATTCTAGCCTGTACCAGGCTTGGGGAGGCGGCACATTTGCGGCGAAATGTTCTCTCAAGCAAACCAACTCCCTTGGCATGCTTATCTCTCTATTTGGCCGATTTCTATTCTTTCCAGCCGCCTTCCCAAGCCTGGTAGAGGCTACTGGTATTCTATTCCCAAAATTTGTCAATACAGCAACGGTCCTTTGTAGTCAGGCACGACAAAAATACGTGAAATACATGTGCACCTGCTTTCAGTCGACATCACTGACACTGAAAAAAACTACAAGTATGGGCCACGTATGTGTCGGGTACAGTTCTCAAGGTATGGCTATTGTAGCTGAGAATCATACCTGAGAAAATTTAAAGGCATCCGATGCGATTTCAGAGCAGCAAAACTGGAAATATTCTGAATAAGACAATCTTTGTGATATTGACACGTACTGCTTCACATTTAGCACATTTCAATCATAATTTCATACTTAAGGTACCTAAAACTGGAGAAACAAGTCCCAAGATGAGTCCTTTATTTTATGGGAGGTACCCTAAAAATCAGCCAAGGACCCTTCCAGTAACCATTTACCGTCAGAATTGTTTGTATTTTCGCTCCATGAGGGTCAATATGCATTGGGATAGTGTAGATTCAACTCAGTATGTAGATAAATGACTAGAATATTGACTTTGAAAAATCGGGGGTTTCCAAGCCATTAAAAACTTCACTGGATGCCTTTAAAGTATATGTTACATCTCGTCCCTTCTCAGTCAAGAAGTATCAGTGATTTCCAACCGTTACCCTTGGTCTTGACAATCCCTAAACCCATGTTTATTGTGACGAGCAGGTCTTTATGGCTAAAAGTGGGGGATCGTTTTAAACTGACAACTTTATCTACACAAAACCAGAGATTAGATTGTGGGAAATACTGCGTTTATCTGTAGTACAAAGACACGCACACGGTAGATGTGTTGGTGGTTATATGACTGTTTACAGGACGGCGGTGACAGTGGCTGTAGATGGGGTATGACGGATTGAGGTTGGGAGACCTCCCAGAGAGAAGCCGCCCTGCACTTGAGTGTGATAGCCTTAAACAGACGAGACAGAAGCGATACGGGCTGCTAATCGCTCACTTGAGCAAAGGAATGGCCGCGAAAGCGTGGATCGGAACAAGGAGCTAAAAGATTTAACCACTCAGTGCTGAAAGAATGGTAATTGTGCACCTTACGCTCTTGATTGGAAGAAAGGTGGATGAAACAATTTGCTGCAGCACACACTTTGAGGATAAACAAACAATTAAGCATTGTCATGCCTGAAGCACCTTACAAGCTACACAAATGAAGATAACCCAACAACATGCTGTTAGCTTTGAAGTCTTAAGCCTAGCCTAGTAGGTATCAGTCTTGTCTGGTAGATCTAGATCTAGAGTTCTAGTCTCTCTAGAAATCTACTAGAATTACTCTACTGCACTGTACTGTACTGTACTTTACTGTACTCTACTCTCTACTCTACTGTACTGTACTGTACTGTACTCTACTTTACTGTACTCTACTCTACTCATTCTCTACTCTACTCTACTCTACTCTACTCTACTCTACTCTACTCTACTCTACTCTACTCTACTCTACTCTACTCTACTCAACTCTACTCTACTCTACTCTACTCAGTCTC
The DNA here is from genome assembly GCF_001625305.1 of Branchiostoma belcheri. Taxonomy (NCBI): domain Eukaryota; kingdom Metazoa; phylum Chordata; class Leptocardii; order Amphioxiformes; family Branchiostomatidae; genus Branchiostoma; species Branchiostoma belcheri. The sequence continues at coordinate 6,381,676 of NW_017804131.1, forward strand.
TACTCAGTCTCTACTCTACTCTACTCTACTCTACTCTACTCTACTCTACTCTACTCTACTCTACTCTACTCTACTCTACTCTACTCTACTCTACTCTACTCTACGTCTACTCTACTCTACTCTACTCTACTCTACTCTACTCTACTCAACTCTACTCTACTCTACTCTACTCAGTCTCTACTCAGTCTCTACTCTACTCTACTCTACTCTACTCTACTCTACTCTACTCTACTCTACTCTACTCTACTCTACTCTACTCTACTCTACTCTACTCTACTCTACTCTACTCTACTCAGTCTCTACTCAGTCTCTACTCAGTCTCTACTTAGTCTCTACTCAGTCTCTACTCAGTCTCTACTCTACTCTACTCTAAAACCTCCTTGCTCTACTCTACTCATTGTCATTCTGTACTGCTGGATCTGCTTTCCTTGCTCTGCCTGACAAACCAACAGGGACTGCTCCCTGGGCCACAGTTGCACCTCTAACTTCCCCTCAATATACACAGTGTTGTGACTGACTACTTCTGGGAGCCCACGAGTATCGGTTCCTACAAAAACGTGCTGAGAGATGGCCACACTTCAGGACACAGAGGACCGGAAGCGCCCATTTAAATCTCATCAAATCCCATTTTCCTCGCTCCAGAGACGTTTGTTTATGTTCTCTTGGAAGCAGTTGGTGAAACGAGCCTCTCGTTTTCATCTAAAGGACTGGGACACCCCAGCTTCCTTCCGTTCTGTTGCATGCCGTAGCCAGGGGTTCGGGGGGTTCGGAAGAACCCCCCCACAAGGCTCAAAGGTCCACTTTTTGGTCCACTTTTTATGTAAAGGTCCACGTTTTGGTCCACATTTTATGTAAAGGTCCACTTTTTGGTCCACATTTTATGTAAAGGTCCAAGTTTTTCCTTGAAAAGATGGACTGGAATCGTAGAAAAACTGCTCTCTTCGTCATTGAATAAAAATTAATCTCTGATTTTCTCTTGGAAATACTCTCAAAAATGCACGAAATGCCATTTTAGAAGGTTCATTTTTCAAAATTTTCCGGGGGAGCATGCCCACGGACCCCCCTAGGAACCTCGCGCCTACGGCGCTCGAGGTCCACTCAAGCAGTGGGACGAACCCCCCCATTCAAAATCCTGGCTACGGGCATGTGTTGATAGTATATCTTGTATCCTATTTGTCTTCCCTTCTAATAGTTCTATTGCATGGCCTTTCATTCTATTCTGAGGAGTATATCGTCCAACAGAGTCGTGTGTCCGAATTACTTTCTGACTTGTAGCCAGCGGTGGTAATGGTAGAAAAACATGCCGGGGTCAGTGCTAATAGTGCGCCCAAATCTAGCTTAATTTGATCTCGGTTAACCCCGGTTCTAACACCCTTGGCAGACAGATCCAATAGTTGGGCACGAATGACAGGGCACAGCTGGTTTCTGAATCAGGTGCTACTTTCACCTCCAGAAGCGAAATGGGGCATTTTGCCCGACAAGTCTAGTTCCACAATTTGAAAAAAAAAATGAAAAAAAGGACATCGTCTTAGCAACGAAACAGCAATCTAATAGAATTATTTTTTCATGAATTTTAGGTTTACATCATTATCAAATGTAAGCTGGGTAGTTCTCTTTCAAAGGATGGCCTTACGAGCTTGTAGTTGACAGACATACTAGTTTTTATGACAGGTTGATATACAAATTGATCTGGCATAGTTCGATTCTGAACAAATTGGCGATATTGTAAGCGAATGAATGTATGTATGTAATATGATATATTTCATTTGAATACAACCTTTCCCGGTGATTTATTTCTTGATGTATCACTTTGTTATTCATAAAAGAGGGGTCATAAAAATGAAACATTACATGAGCTTATTTGTCCAAGTAATCGCTCAATAAAAATGTCCAAATCACCCACTAACTGAATAACTGACCTCTCTGTAAACCTATGTATTAAAAGAAATGGAAGGCATTAGAATTTATGAAGGCGTCGCGGCGCGTTCAAATTAACGGTCTTCTAGCTCTGATTCGTGACTCGTTCCCAGGTGTATAAACGTTGCAACAGTTTAAAAGAAATGGAAGGCTTTAGAATTTATGAAGGCATGGCGGCACGTTTAAAATTAACGGTCTTCTCCCTGATACGTGACTCGTTCCCAGGTGCAGACGTTGCCCCTCCGATGTGTGAAAATAAACCATCTCCTAATAGCAGCTACTTTAGCCCCGTGGAAAACCCGGATCAAGCTTCTCAAGTCAACAAATCCGGCGCGGAATGGAAACCATACTGGAGCGGCGGCGGGGCGGGGAGGGCCGGGCGGGCGGGTGATGAGCGCCATCTGGGCCGGAGAGCGCCCTCCTACACACACCTTGTCTGTCAATACTGACATCTTCAGATCGATATCTAGAACTCAGACCTTACTCCGTATACCGTAATATCGGTAATAAATCGGACCGCGTTTTCGTCATTATTTCGGACATCCATGGCCCATATAAAACCAGAACAAGCCGCTAGGGGACCCAAACTCATGTCACTTCTTCCCTACCCCAAGAGTATCTGCCATACAAAATTCGTCACCCCAGCATGTCCAAGCATGTCCACCCCAGCAGATCACGAGATATCAAAACCGGAAGTTCTGCTGCAGTACCTAGGAAAGCCGCCAGGGGGCCCAAAATCTAATCATTTCTAGCTCTCATGAAGACCTACCCACCTACCAAGTTTCATGACAATGCATATTAATCTTCTTGAGTTATGCTGTTCACAGACAGACAGACAAACAGACGGACAAACGCTACTGAAAACATAACCTTCTTGGCGAAGGTAATAAAACATACAAATAGAAATACACTCGTATACAAACTAAGAATACAGACGGACCCAGACATTGCGGAAGAATTTGTTGTGGAAGGTTACACCTGAGTTGAAAACAGATTGGATGATTTCCTTCCACCGTGTTATAATATCACGTACATGTGTTTTCAAATATTTACAATATGATATAATCATCATCATCAATCGGCTGCTACTCAGGTTACTGCAAGTTTTCTTAGATGTCTAAGAGGACTGGTAGTACGCCCTTCTAGTACCACACACACCTTGTCTGTCAATACTGATATCTTTAGAACTTGCTCCGTATACCATTTTATAATGGATTGTACACTATACAATGATAAGTGCCTATTGCTGTTCACCTTTCTTTCCGCTTGTTCAATTGACTTCAATACGTTAGATCCTATAGATAAAATCAACTACATTCTCAGGGGAGATAACCAATACAGTGTTCAAATAGGAAAATACATAAAAGAATGTTTTGATCTTAGAGAACACATGTTAGAGAATAGTTAACCTTTATTGTTACATCATACATATACTCTGTAAGTAAGATGACGTTATCCACACATGTATTTAGCTTTGTTAGATCTTTAGTTAAGTTGTAGAAGACCATACAAAAGTCTCTGTACTTTTTTGTTGTGTCAATAATCTATATCATGCGTTTATCGATGGCTCATTGGCTACCCTTTTCCTCCACCGTGTAACGATATAGTGTATGTATTTTCCTTTATTATAATATGACATAGCATAGGCCATAAAACCGAAACAATACCTCAAACAATGCAGACATTATTTTTGCAGGGAAGATTTAGACGCTGCAGAAAAGAAAAAAAGATGGTAAGTAGAGAAAATAGTGAAATCAAAGGGAGTCGAGCCTTTTCATCACCTGTACATGTCGTCATCTAATTTACATGTCGTTTTCTAGGTCAGTTTCTATAGCAACAGATACTCAATATAGCTACTTAAAAATACCTTGTTGTTTCATACTTATTTTCCTTGTCAAAGTATCATCATTGGGCAACTGAAAATTTAAATGAAAGTTCCAACAAAACAGTCATCAACTCATCGTGATTTGTATGTACGTATTTCTCTTTGTGTGGTCTGCAAAAGAGTGTAACGTTATACTACCTATAAAAATGTCAATTAGTGTATGTGGTAATATCTACACCTGTTTATAGTGTAATGTACATGGATAAGTATATGTAATCTTAGCTCACTTTTCCGTGGTCATTCCTGGTAAAGAGGTTATAAAAGAGATTCTTTAGTGACACAACAAAAAAGTACAGAGACTTTTGTATGGTCTTCTACAACTTAACTAAAGATCTATCAAAGCTAAATACATGTGTGGATAACGTCATCGTACGTACAGAGTATATGTATAATGTAACAATAAAGGTTAACTATTCTCTAACATGTGTTCTCTAAGATCGAAACATTCTTTAATGTATTTTCGTATTTGAACACTGTATTGGTTATCTCCCCTGAGAATGTAGTTGCATTTATCTATAGCATCTAACGTATTGAAATCAATTGAACAAGCGGAAAGAAAGGTGAACAGCAATAGGCGCTTATCATTGTATAGTGTACAATCCATTATAAAATGAGATAACCTCCGTGGTCTGAGTAAAGGGAGGCACGAGGTGCAGCTTTCATCAACTCTCGCGAAATCCCGCGCGAACTTGTCCACACTCCCACGGATTGTTGTTGTAATTACCCCCACCTACAATCTGTATATATAGGGGCTGAGATAGTGACGGACAACACAAATATGGGAGAGATTGCAGGCCCAGGGCATGACAACATTGAGAAGACACATCTGTTGTGTTTGGGATAACAAGACAACACTTGTATCGTGAAGATTTCATCATAGCCTCTACCAGGCTTGGGAAGGCGGCTGGAAAGAGTAGAAATCGGCCAAATAGAGAAATAAGCATGCCAAGGGCCGTTGAGAGAACATTTCGCATGCTTATCTCTCTATTTGGCCGATTTCTACTCTTTCCAGCCGTCTCCCCAAGCCTGGTAGAGGCTAGAAGATTTCATCACTGAGGTCTCGCGCATGCTTGGTATATGGTTAATAGCAGGAGTGAGCTAACAGCTTGAAAGCAACATGTAGTGTTCAGAAGAAGCATAAAATGCGCAGGGAAGATCGTAATTTTTGTACGGGCTATGTACGGAAAAAGTCTACGTTGTACCCTCTCACTCATTCATTCACTCACTCATTCACTCGCTCGCAGACTCACTCATTCACTCATTCACTGAGGATTATCTAGTCTACATGTATTGTTCAGGGGAAAGATAAAACACAGAGAGAAGATCGCAGTGTTGGTTATGGGCTATGTGCGGAAAAAGTATACTCGCTCGCTCTCTCTCTCACTCACTCACTCGCTCACTCACTCACTCACTCACTCACTCACATCCTTCACTCATTCCTTCACTCCTTCACTCACTCACTCACTCACTCATTCGCTCGCTCGCTCACTCACTCACTCACTCACTCACTCACTCCTTCACTCACTCACTCACTCACTCACTCACTCTCTTACTCACTCACTCATTACCCAGTCACTCGCCCCCTTTATACCAGGAGAAAGAAACTCCAAACAAACATGACAAGTCCATACAGGTGTTTTTCCTACAAACCCCCCTCCCACAAGTAACCGTGGGAAAGACAGATAGTTACCTCCTGGGACCAGTTTTATCGTCCCTTTTACCATTTATCTACATATTTAAGAGCTTCGCATGTTTTATGCTTGCATCTGCTACATGTAACTTACAGATTTAACAATGAGAAAAAAACATGACTGCAGCGGTAGTTTTAATATGTAGGTATTTAAGCAGTAATTACTAGTCGTGTAATAATTTCGAACTGTATTTATACAATATACAGATGCCTATACACTAAACATTGACATTCAGTGAACAAGTATGTCAAGACAATATTTTCATGAAATGATAAACACTTTGTAAATCAGTATCAAATAGCGACCAGTTTCGTGTAAACTTTCGTACACTAAGTCTTTTATGATGTGTATAATATTTTCTTTGAAAACGGTGTACTCTTTTGTTATGATTATGCATGCCACTGTTGGTGTAAAAATTAGTATAGCTAATGAAAACCTAGCTGTTATGAAAATTCATATGACATTTTCTTTAAGTATGATTCTAGAAAACGTGTGATTTCTCGATGAACGTATTTTTTTCGTCCACAATTGCAAGATTTTCCTCACCCCCATTTCAGTCGGACGGCTAATTTTAAGTGGTCTCTGAGAATGCAGCTTTAATCCGTGCGCATTCTCATGCAGACGAGTTGGTTGTTACCTAGCAGAACAACAAGATAACACACAGCGCAGTTCAATAGGCCGTGTGCTAATCTGTCGTGTCAGATATCACAAATTGATCGCCGGCCAAATAATGATCGATGAACTGTGTGATAACGTCTCATCACTCATTCCTGAATAGCTGGGATTCCTTCTGCCAGACCGTGTCACAAGCTGTCCCCTTCTCACCTGCGGCGAAAAGAACACCTGCGGAGAGGGGACCAAAAGGCGAGATCCGCTCGGCACGAAACGGCAAACCTCGGCGGATCTCGTCAAAACTCGCGACGGTCCGTCGCCGTTGAAACTGACACGATTTCAGACGATCTTGTCCCTGTATGTCCCCCCTCCCACCGCAGGCTTAGAGGTTAAACGTCGTGTTGTACGTTGATACTTTCTGACTAATGATGTGTTTCTCACCTTGAGGCGATTGAGATCGAACCACTGATAGAAACGGGATTTCAAATCTGACACATTTTCCCCTCCCAAAACTCGATATCTCATCGTAAATATCGATTTCTTTGCTGCATCCAGGTCACTTTTTGTTGCAGGTGTTCCGAAATCACTACTCATTGCTAATTTTAGCTAATGAGAAGAGGCAGAGGGGGTTCTAAATAGACCATAAGGACTGTAATTAAGTCGGATTTCCCTCCCAAAAGACCTGTTAGTCAGAGCATGATGTTTAATTGTGATGGATTGTCAAATGATCTCCTATAGGAGCAATCGTGTGTAGAAGTGTGGGGGGTTAGATGTACATGTGACTGTCATACAGAGAGAGCTTTATTGACACAACAAAAGTACAGCGACTTTCGTAAGGTCTAAGACATGTAGATATACAGACAAATATACATGGGTACAACAAAAATATCCTACGTACAAAACAATAGATGGGTCAACTAATACTACTTGTTCTAAGGTCTAAACATTCTTTGATATATTTACCTATTTGTACACAGTAAGGGTTATAAGGGACCTTGTCATAGTTTAGTGCACAGAAAGAATGATAGTTGATATATTTACCTATTTGTACACAGTAAGGGTTATAAGGGGCCTTGTCATAGTTTAGTGCACAGAAAGAATGATAGTTGACATATTTACCTATTTGTACACAGTAAGGGTTATAAGGGACCTTGTCATAGTTTAGTGCACAGAAAGAATGATAGTTGCTCTCTTTTCTGTCCCTACCCCCGTAGAGGTTATTGTTAAGAGTCGTTTTACTATGTGAGTTAAATGTGTTGCCATTTCGGAATATACCTTCTAAAAGGCTTGGGAAGAAATGACTGCCTTTTCTTCAAACGTTACTACATGTGCAGAAGTCTACTTGGAATATATGTAGTAGCAACTAACCCCCCTCCCCCTCCGTATAACGTTTTACCTGAATACTCGTATGTGCTCAATATCTTAAAATCCGGAAGAAAACTGTTACTGCAGCAACTGGATAGATTTTGAAAGTTGTTTACAGTAAGTTTTCTTTTGTATCTCACTATATATGTTTAACCTTCATCAACGTGGAGAAAAAGTCGTTTATGATGCACTATACACTAGACTATCGGATTCTTTCCCAGCATTCACTACAATGAACTTGGAAAGAAAATTCAAATACATATTGACTTGTGACAACCTCTACATGCTATACATAGATATATATATATTAAAGACTGTATAGATATTAGAAACTCCTCCAACGATTGTATAACTTGATATACAATACTATCTCATACTAGCCACCCACTTTTGTATTAGATTAGCCTTATGAAAATGTAGTTGACATGTACTTGCCTAAGTTAGTAGATGCCATACTTTGTACACTGTACAACTGTCGCGCCATAAAGTTATTATGTGTTCTTTCCACCGTGAACAAAAATGTCGTTGTTGAATATCTCTTGTACCGTTGTGCTATAACAATAACCATGTTTAGAAACGGATGCCAAAGGCATTTCTTGAATTTTTGATGATCTAAACAATACTTTTTACTCATATACATGTACTAACAAGAATGTCCACCAAGTTATTTTCTACATCAGCTCTGTTGGAACACACAGTAAAATTAACATCTGGCATTTCAGACTAGTTTATGATGCTGAATTTAAAAGTCAAGCGTGAAAGTATCTGCTCATAATCTTACAATTTGACACAATTAGACTAACATTCATGCATAACTAAACCGCGGGTGTGTTTGGTGATGTACAAGAGTGAATCCATAAAAACGAAAGAAGTGGAGTTGAAATTCATGTTAAGTTGTGAGCAATCTAACTTCAATGAACATTTTATTTTGGATACATTCACACGAGCTATTTCTTTTTCTTCGGTCAATGACTCTATATACTTGTTGATAAACATTTCCAAAAATGTCTGAATATAAAATATGCAACAAGTATATGCAGACGTATTGTGACAAGACACAATGGTGAAATTATGTCACAATGACTTGAATTCTTAACATAAACAGTGTAGAAGAAAACAACAATAGCTAACGACATAGTGTTAGATAACACAAATCCTACCCCCTTCAATAGCAAGCTTTTAATGTGTGTATAGAAGGTATAGATATCTCTGTGGAACATTGTGCTTGTTAGCTTATAACGTGCATAGCAAGCTTGTATAGAAGGATAGATCTGCCCAACTCACAGTGGAGGTAGAAGGCAACAGTTACAATGAATGAATGAATGAATGAAGACCTTTATTGTACGCAAATACCCACTGGGTTCAGTACAGGTCACAGGAAAGACGTCACAGTTTGCAATGAATATGTACAATGTACAAGCTAGCGCTAATTCTATGTACTATGGACATATAGTTTAATAATTACGATAATTTGGCTTCTTCTCGCTTCTTAGTAACGATGTAGATATAAGTACAGATGTGTTTTATAATCTAAGGTTTGTCTAAAGCCATTAGAAATATGAACTTATCTGTGTTGCTAAGATGTATGGAATGGGGAAACATACATTGCAATAGTTTATAAAGCTCAGCTCTCTCTTCGTTGTATAAACTACATTCTAATACAAAGTGTTCCTCATATAATGTATTCACCGGAGTAATTCAGACCGACACAGCACCTTAAGTAGGGGAGCTTTGTGCTTGAATGATGCATTGACCTGTACTCCTGACTTCAAAAGAGCCCGGACCGGGGGGACAGGACTAGATAACAGTCTGGTACGTACTGTCATGGGCTGTTCTCATCCTAGCACGAGCGAAGAGGGCGAGAGAAAGAACCGATCTCCAACAATACATCATATTTGTCACCCAGTAGGATAGAGTTGACAGTGGGTCGTGCCGTTTTAAGTGCTTTGTGACCCCACCATTTGCTCTTTTGTGTGCCTGTTGGGGAGACTACCTTTGATGTCGTTTGGATGTGTTTCCTTTTTAAACGATGTGGAGGTTTTAATGTGCCAGGAGTCCCCAAAGTGCCAGAATACATGTGACGGGCTAGTAGAACGTTTCACAGGCAAATACAACATAGTTCCTACTATGTATGCTCGATTCTGAGTACAATTTTGTCTTAAATCGTTAGAAAGCCAAAATATCATATCCTACTAAGTACTTTCATGTCTTTACATTGTATTTGAACACATTTTCGTCTACTTTTGTTTAACACTTTCAAGCTCATAAAATGTCTTTCTTAAAGTCTGGAGAGGTCGATCTAAGTGTCATTTTATTTAGCTTGAAATATGACTCAATGAAACTGTCTCGAGTGCACCTCGTCAAGTTTGAATTCCACATTTTTGGATGTGAAGTCTAACATCCTTCGAAGGAAATTGCAATACAAATATTCGACTGCTATTCTGTAGACACACGTTCAAGGTACCCTTATACCGAATTTCAGATCATTTGGTTGTAATACCAGGGCTCAGGATCCAAAAATCCTTTTTTTTGTCGAAAAATGCCCCCAAAAAACCTTCATAAAATTTTTCAAAGGCATGTATAAAAAAATGAAGAAAAAAAACGCCTGGGGGTATTGGCCCACTCTACCTCCATGCCAAATTTTAAGTCATTAGGCTAAAAAATGACGGAGTTGAATCCATTTTTGGGAATGGCAGGAGAAGGAGGAGAAGGAGAAGAAGAAACATAAGAGAACACAATATATTTTATCCATACCATGTGGTATGGACTGAAATATAACTACTCTCAACAACTCTCAGATTATGATCATCGCATATAGAATGCAGAAAGCTACCTCTAGATTATCATGACTTAGCTACATAAGTTCCATCTTTAGTGTGCTAACGACCGATATAATGTACATCTGAACTTATCAACCACCTGCTACCAACTACCTACATGTAACAGAACTGGTAAATTAAGAAAACTGGCGTCATGTATTTAACAAAAAATGCCAATTCTCAGCAAAACATCATGTGGTCCGATTTCTCCTATGTTCAACAGAATAAGTATATCTTCTAATCCTAGTACCGTTTTTGATGCAGTCTTGTTTAAAGTAAGAGTTTTCAGATGTATCGAAACCATCAAATGATCGATTCAAAGTTAAAACATGAATACCTATGGCTAAATTTAAAGCACATGTGCATTGCTGTGCTAACAAGAGAAAACTTCTTTTTTGGTTACTTTTCTCGCCTGTTTCGTCTCTCTCAGACGACTATCACCAGCTAGCCAACCCCCAGTGCCGAATGTGGGCCATGAATTATGAATAACCGTTATTGTAGGTCACCGCTAATTACTTCCAACGGATCGTGATTGATGGCATCCAAACGCTCTTGACACCTGACACCTGGAAGTCTTTTATAAACTTGACCCGGAGGTTAGCTGCGATCAGACGCGCCACTACACATGCGTGATGGCAGCCATGTCAAATCATTCCAGAAAACGACCAACGATTTGTTGAAAGTAACATTTTTTTACTACTCTCCAAGCTAAGGTTTGGGTTTGGGGTTATTCTTGGCCTTTTTAAGGCTTTTTTATCGGGGTTTCTATATTGCACTAGAATTTTTTTCTCACCAAACCATTGCAAAAGAGAAACCCCGATAAAAAAAGCCTAAAAACACGCCAAAAATAACCCAAACCTCTGCTTGGAGAGTAATTTTTTACCTTTTTTTGTAACACAACATCGCAACCTTATGATGTACGTATGTATGAAGACGCTGATTCATTTCTAAGAATATTGCTATGAATTATAGGCTGATATATTGACGTAGATGTAAGTGCTGAATGAATATGGAAATAAGTCAAACCATACATTGCTATAAATAAAGTACCTTGATGACAGAAACAAGCTTGCAAACTCACAAGTATAGTGTACAGTTTTTCGCATTTATTCCCATTTTTACATAAAACAAAGATAACTTTGTTTCAAAATGTCCACATGATCATCTAAAACATTCGTTTTGGGAATGTACAATATGACCTAAACATTGTGTTTGACTCTGTAACATTTTCTCTGGAAAGTAAACTTGGTCGAAATCATCGGGAACGGACATTTGTTCCTTAGTCTAGATACTACAGTGTATTGTATTGTTGCATAGTTTTTGCATTTACACTCAAGCTGCCAACTATAAGCTGGTCGTCAATTGGCCGTCATAACAGGTTAAATGGAATGACCTGAAGATTCAACCAATGAAATACAAGGTTATAAATTAGTGGATTAGCTTGACTAATTCCCTGATATCATCCATGCATTCATTTGCATAGGTCGGCCCCTCATTTCCATATTTGGGAGAGCTGGTCGTCACGCTAGATCTAGTACCTAAACTTTATTAATGTCGTCTAAATGATGCTGTGTTATTTCTAGATTCTTCGAAATGGTGCAAAGAAAAAAATCGCCTTAACTTCCCGAAGTCGTTTATATACAAAGCGGTTAGTGACAATAATTTACAAGTTTCTATTATATACACGTATATACATTTCGGTATCCCATTTTTTTTCGTACGTACCTTCGCGTTCAAACATGTATATATACAAAGGAAGGAAAAGAAACGTTCATCTAAAGAAACGTAAGTATATCCTCTTGTCTACTAAAAGTTTATATTGCTGTGGATGTCATTTTGCACATTTGTACTGTATCTTAGAGCGTTGTCTATGCTCTGAAAAATGTCCTAACACTTCTTGATATTGACCTTCATTGAACCGCGACGGGGGCCGACATCGTCTACCAGATACCTTTGACCCAGTGTTGACGTCACACTTCAAAGAAGCCACGTGACAAGCTTCACTGGGTCAGTCTACTGAGGAAGACCAGAGTGACTGGTCGAAAGCTCTAGGTGAGAGATTTCTTTGTGTTGGATCAAAAGTTTTAACTTGAAACACTTCTTGATACTCTTGTTGTCGCGGTTGGTCCACCTGTAAAGTTCGGGGAATCAAGGAATGTTGCTACCACACACAAGAGTTTCAGACCGTCTTCAGATCATCAACTGTCCGTCTTCTCAAGGTTCTGTCCGTCCGTGTGTTCCTTGCTGTCCGTCCGTTCGTCTGTGAACTGTTGAGTAGCCATCCTCCACCTGCTGACGTGGTGCGCGCCCTTCTGCTTGGGGGGTGATTTTCGCCCCTCCTCTTCCTGTTGGTCCCTCTTGTACTTCGTCCTCCGGTTCTGGAACCACACCTTTACCTGAAAAAAAAAACACAGAAGTTATATTTTGATGCTGCTATGTCATCATTGCAAGTTAATACCGGTGCAATGGGTTCAGAGTGTTCTCGCCTTGCATTCGGTAGGTCGTGAGTTCAAACCCCGGCCGAGTCATACCAAAGACTTTAAAATTGGTACATACTTAGCCTGGATGCCAGACCCATAGCACACTGGACACAAAGTATCTCAGTGAGCAGGATAACTTGCAAGTGTGCTATGGGTCTGGCACCCGGGCTAGTACATACTGCTTTCTCTGCTTGACACTCAGCATTTGGGAGAAAGAGTATAGGAGTTAAACACACACACCACTACCAGTGGACTAGCCCCCAATGATTGCACTGCTGTGTGGCTCAGGGCTGTTGAAAACAGAGATGAGCGCCGCCCTACATGCGTCACTTGATGCGGGAAGGCTCTTTCACTAACTGATAACAATGATCCAATCGATTAAGCTATTTGTCTTCAATTTATAAGGAAATTTATAAGGTATTTCCATGCCACACCTCCATACATTTACATTGATATGTATCAGCATGTACATTTGTGTGAACTTTGATTTCATACTTGCAATATGATGTAAGATGTAAAAGTATGGCCTAAAAGACACCAAGACACACAAAACGTAAAAAGCTTTCTCTACCTACGAAATCATTTGTGAAATATTTGGTTGCGATCATAGCCTCTGTTGGAAAGATATATGTAAAAGACTAAAGCTACATTGTTGTATATGCCCTTGCGATGAATGCATAATGCACTTGTGCAAGCAATTTCAATGCGAATTTCGCAGCGATGGATTGAACTGATCGCCCAGTTTATATGTACTTTATCAGAAAAAAAAACCATTTAGAGCATTATCTGTGATCTACATTCTGTCAAATTCTACATACCGATCAAAGTTTATGCCTTAATAGCCTTGTAAAGGGATTAAAGTTGATGTTTAAACCTTGAACAGTTGGTATCACTACGCCCTGGGAACTAGACTTCGTGCGTGCAACCAATTATGCCCCTACTCAGAAACGCGAATATTTGACAGTTTAAATTTCACCCTTAACTTGCACAAGTTAAACCCGAGCCTGCCTTTTGTAATTTCCCCACGACTGGGTCCTAAGTGATAACAAATGTGTCACGGGCTGGTCGTGTAAGGGCCCCCAACACAACACAGCCGCCAAGGACGGATTTATAAACAAGTGGGAGTCGAATTGAGACGAAGAAATCGCGACGCACTGGTTCTGAATAGTGGAAACATCGTTTGGCGTTCTCCCAAGCCGCAGCATGTGTATGAGGTGGTGAAAAAAAACCTGCAAGTCGTATTGGGTCCATCAACACGAGGTGGCTGTCGAGGGAGGGTGCCAATATGTTTAATGAACCTCAGGTTGGGCCCAGCGGGGCCCCGCACACCTTCCCACGGTATAAGGTGACTCTCCGTCCGCCCTAGAACACGCCAGCGTCCGCTGACCCGATTTAAATAGCAACACGGCGCTACACATGCGAGATTTACTAACTACATACAATATACACGTAGTTATGTTTATTGGGGAGGCATGTGTGCGGGGAAAATGTACCTGGATGAAGATGGCGTGAGCTTAAATTCCGCATCGTCAATCATTTCAACCGAGGCTGTCAAACGTCTGACGGTAGAAACCACAGGGTCTGTATATATATATATACGCACCTGTAAGGCCTCTAGCTATATGCTTTACTTCAACATCACTAATTTCTGAAGCTAAGTTTTGTATAAAAAGCTTGATAGAAAGTCGAACTGTTCTATCTTTTGACTTTTCACAAGAAAGAAACTGGGACCAAGCACCACAGTGTTATATCATCACCAAGCTCTCAGATGAAAGCTAAGGTTTAGGTAAAAAAAAAGAACGTCGAAATGTTCTAAGAATTCGTAGTAGGAAACCCACCCCGATACTACAAAATGTATGTTTGAGTTTTAACATATATACATAGAATCGTTCTATTTAGTGTAGAGCGACTGTTCACCGCAATTTAAGTGGTGGGCCTAACCTAGCTCCAAGCTAGGCTGGGTTTTAGAGATGTCATCATTTGTACACACTACAAAACACTCGGTGTTTACGTCTTTTGTCTTTAGATTGTAACGATAACGCTATTTGAGAATTGCCAATTAAACTGTGCACACGCTTAAAGCTAGTCTGTCAAACTTCTTGATCACCACACACTTGACTTTGGTATTTCTCTAGCCAGGAGGATATCCTTTGTTTAATGTATCTACAAAGTATACTTGGCTCCCCGCTATATTTTGATCACAACAGCCGTGGAGTATGTGCGGAAAAGACAGCTTTAGGGTTTCAGGAACAGATAAGTGCGTTCATTAAAATTCCAACATGCTACATTACAGGCAGGAATGAGTGCAATCATAATCCACTCTCCCAGCGCGGGAAAAAAAGACAACATTCCTGGGCACGGTTCTAGAGCTACCGTTGGAAGATTCCAAAGAATTCGCAAAATACACGTACATACAGTTTATTTGGGCACACGAGTTTTCACTGTTCCGAAGCAACGACACACAATAAAGTGAAACGACCTTTTAGAAAAAAAAAAACGATTTCTTTTGAATCTACAAAGGTTTGTTTTGGCTATCGTTACATTTACATAATGGTCTTTTGTCTCATAATACCATATCACAAGGACTCTTCACAGTTCTTGTCCAAACTTTACCTGGTCCCAGACCCATACCACAAAGTAATATGCTAGTATGCACTGGGTACTACGTCGGGCCCAGTGTGCTATGGGTCTGGCATCCAGGCTAGTCCAAACTTTACTATCATTCTGTATTTTACGTCAAATGCTTCTAATAAACAACGAATCAAAAAGGGGGGGGGCTGGAAAATGTGATATCGAGAAAAAAAAACACTAGGAAAAATAATATAATAATCAACAATGTCATAAACATGAGGATGATATTATCCGGCCTGCCTTTTTCCCCTTTCGTCCATCAGAAAAACCCTGGGCCTGATAATTGAAAACAGGGTGGCCTGTCATTCCGCATACCCTCTAATTATGAGTCTTGGTAATGTGCTGACACATACACACAGACCACATGTATCGTGCACTGGAAGTGTATAAAGTTCCTAAGTAGAAACAGAGCATCATTTCGTAGGTTGGTGTTCTTATTACGTGTTTCTTTTCTAGTACCTATAATACAGTCCAGCACTATAGTAGTACTACTAGTACTAGTACTAGGCACATCTTTGGTGGACAAATGACCACAAAATTACACAGAGTTGTGTGACAGGAAATAAATACTCCAATCAAATGTGTTCGAAATAAGAATTTATGAAAGACAGTAGAAATTGCAAAATTGTCCAGGTGCTATTTCAAGTTTAGAGTCAGTTGTCCTGGAAAATGGACACTTTAGCTTGCTTTGACAGTTCAAGAAACCACCAGAATGTAGTGTGCATTATTTACGAAAACTTCAACAGGGAAACTAGATCACAACTTGCAGGTTTTGATTTCTTTCTCCAACATACTGAAAACAACGACTAAATGTTACTCCTCCTTCCTCTTTCTATACGCCCCCCACCCCCATTCCCAATCTCACAGAAATCACATACTAAAACCATATACTCTATTCTACTCAATGCTTGCACATATAGCTGGATGACAAAACGTTCTACTGACGACTTTGGTGTTTAGAAATTGAAAATACAGCCCAGTGGCTTAGAACAGGTGGGTCCCTTCTAGTAGTGACATAACCTACTGAACCAATTCACGGCTTTGGAAATGCCAAGTACGCGTCACCCAGACTATAGGGTACATGTCGGTATGAACCATAGAGTTACCTCACGTTTTAAATTGCTGCCTGGCAGAGAAATTTCAAAAATAGAAGAAAGAAAAGTACTTCCTTTCTAAACTAAAGGGGCCTAGCTTTTACGTATCAGGTTCTTGGCTATATACGAATGACATGCCTCTGTAATATATTGTTGCTTCATCTAGCTTGTTTCTTCAAAGTATTGACAGCTCCAGAAAATATCCAGAGTAACCCAGAAACGTTTTTGAATTCGTCAACGTCTCTAAAGCGAGACTGAAAGAGACTGTCTAAAACCCACCTGTGTTTCTGTGAGACAGTCTAAAACCCACCTGTGTTTCTGTGAGACAGTCTAAAACCCACCTGTGTTTCTGTGAGACGGTCTAAAACCCACCTGTGTTTCTGTGAGACAGTCTAAAACCCACCTGTGTTTCTGGGAGACTGGCTAAAACCCACCTGTGTTTCTGTGAGACAGTCTAAAACCCACCTGTGTTTCTGTGAGACTGTCTAAAACCCACCTATTTTTGTGAGACTGTCTAAATTCTGTGAGACAGTCTAAAACCCACCCGTGTTTCTGTGAGACAGTCTAAAACCCACCTGTGTTTCTGTGGGACTGTCTAAAACCCACCTGTGTTTCTGTGAGACAGTCTAAAACCCACCTGTGTTTCTGTGAGACAGTCTAAAACCCACCTGTGTTTCTGTGAGACAGTCTAAAACCCACCTGTGTTTCTGTGAGACAGTCTAAAACCCACCTGTGTTTCTAGTGAGACACGGTCTAAAACCCACCTGTGTTTCTGTGAGACAGTCTAAAACCCACCTGTGTTTCTGTGAGACAGTCTAAAACCCACCTGTGTTTCTGTGAGACTATCTAAAACCCACCTGTGTTTCTGACTGTCTAAAACCCACCTGTGTTTCTGTGAAACTGTCTAAAACCCACCTGTGTTTCTGTGAGACAGTCTAAAACCCACCTGTGATTCTGTGAGTCTAAAACCCACCTGTGTTTCTGTGAGACAGTCTATGAGACTGTCTAAAATCCACCTGTTTCTGTGAGACCGTCTAAAACCCACCTGTGTTTCTGTGAGACTGAGAGACTGCGCTAGGTGCTTCCTCTCCTGCCCGACTACGTAGTGGTTCTTCTCGAAGGCGTGTTCTAACCGGAGCAGCTGTGACGGGGTGAACGCTGTCCGGATTCTCTTCGGTTTCCGGAACGGATTTGCGAGAAGGAGATGTCCGTTTCCTGGATCTGAAAAAAAAAAAACACATCGTAACATTCTTCAGAAAACTATTGAACAAATCAGATTCCACAAGAACTTTTCCTACTCTCCAAGCAGAAGTTTAGACCTAGGCTTGTGTGTACGTATTTCTTTTGTTTTTACTGGTTACTTTTTTATTCAACTGGATACTGCCTTTCGTATTTCATACTGTCTTGCCATTTTGATACTGTCTTGCATGCCACCAAAAGATCTGCTTGGAGATTACTTCTTTCCCCTTGTACTAGACTTTCTCACGATTAATAAATAAATCAGTACGTCCCAACTGGGAACGTTTCCCCCGTCTTTACGACCGTGTGTATACAGTTCCTGTCCGCGGCTTGCTGATTCTTATCAGTTCGGACGTACCGAGGAGGTACGGCCAAGAGCGCGGTGTCAAACGGTTTGACCCCCGACATCCCATGACATCCCCCGCCTGACAACTGCTATTTCCTACTACATCATGCATATAACATAACCGTACCTGTCTTTTAGAATAGCTATAGATAGTGTATAATAGCATACTTTCGATATTACCGTTACAAGATAAGTAACCGTTACAGAAGCTAAGAAGAGCTCTCAGTAGGCTTGTTTTTATAATATACAAGAGGTCTCAGAAGATAGCCTCTACCAGGCTTGGGAAGGCGGCTGGAAAGAGTAGAAATCGGCCAAATAGAGAGATAAGCGTGCCAAGGGAGTTTGTCCGTTGAGAGAACATTTCTACTCTTTCCAGCCGCCTCCCCAAGCCTGATAGAGGCTACTCAGAAGATACAAGTAATATAGATGTTCGTACCGCGATAATTTTGATTCAGTTCTTTATATGAATCGGTTTGAATCTATAGTACGTACGTACAGAGGGCAAATTTTTGAGTGCTGAATATCTTTGATGGTTTTTGAGAACGTGTGGGAATCATTATAAGTGTATCCTAAGTGGTTGGCGGAAGATTATATATTCAAGATACGTATCGAGATAATTTTGATTCAGTTCTTTGTATGTATCGGTTTTGAACTATAGTATTAGTACGTACAGAGGGCAAATGTTACGTTTGAGTGCTGAATATCTTAGATGTTTTTTGAGAACGTGTGGGAATCATTATAAGTGTATCCTAAGTGGTTGGCGGAAGATGCATGTAAACGAAGGCTGGCTTGGGTAAGAATACAATAAACATCCCAGCGGGAAGTTGACATAATATTCCCCTTAATATCCTCATAATTGAGCGATGATGTACACAGACAGGGGAGTGTGTCAACACGGTAACGAGCAAAAGATGTTTCGCATTCCTGGTAAGTTCTTGTTTATTATTTCTCCCGCCCGTTACCTCTTCTCCGCCGCGCCAGGTTTGGCCGAGATGGCTTCGGCGTGGGAAGCTCTGCAATAGCGCTAGAACTTCTAGTGTTAACCCTTCTACTTATAGTAGAAGGGTTTCGTACACTCGAGTACTCGTACACACATTACTTTACCCTATTTAGCCAAGTTGCTGGATATCTATGCTGCATACTTTGAAACTGTATCTACTCTAAAAATTAAAGCCCGCATCTCCATAATGTTGCTTCTTCTAGCTTGGCAAAGCTTTGAAAGCTCTGCTAGAAGAGTAAATTTTCGTCCACTCCTACTCGAGTATTCGTACACACATTACTTTACGCTATTTAGCCAAGTTGTTGGATATCTATGCTGCATTGAAGCTGTATCTACTTTTAAAAGAAATATACAATTTAAGCCCGCATCTTCATAAAGCTGCATTTTCTTAGCAACGCGCTCTGCTAGGAGAGTAAATTTTCGTCCACTCCTACAGTACTCGTACACACACTATTTTGTATACACTATTTATCCAAGTTGTTGGATATCTATGCTGCATTGAAGCTGTATCTACTCAAAATTAAAGCCCACATCTCCATATTATGTTAGCAACGCGCAGATGGCCTCCGCGTGGGGGGCTCTACTACAAGAGTAAATTTTCGTACACTCCTACTCGAGTACTCGTTCACACACTACTTTACCCTACTAGTATTTAGCCAAGTTGCTGGATATCTATGCTGTACTGAAACTGTACCTCCTTGAAAAAAATGAGCCCGCATCTTCATAATGTCGCTTCTTATATAGCAAGGCGTAGAGAGAACAGCTTTATTCTTCTGGAGCAGAAGCTCTGCTATAGCCATACGAGTTATTTTTCGTTCACTCCTATTCGTACACACACTACTAGTACTTTGTAGACGCTATTTAGCCAAGTTGTTGGATATCTATGCTGGATATCTTGGAAGTTGAAACTGTATCTCTTTAAAAAATACATCTTCATAATGTGGCTTCTTAGAAAGTCGTAGAGAAAACGACTTCATTATTTTCTTGAGCAGGAAATTGTATCTTCTTTGACATTTCCACAGTGGTAGTAGTAGGCTCGTATTTTCTTAACTGTGCAAGATTAGGTGTTTAAGTAATAGGATCGAAATACGAAACCAGTCATAAATTAGCTTAACTGTTTTGGGGTATAAAAAGTATTATGTATGATCAAAGCTAATAGTACATGTGAGATGCTTTGACGAAGACTTTGTTTTACATTTGAAGGTTTCCTTTGCTGTATATAGTTTCGTATTTGCTCTTATTTTCTCTTATATCTAGTTTTTTAAATTTCATTAAAGAAGAAACATCGAAAAAATATTAGTTGTTACAACTATAATTTGGTACTTCTTCGTCTTGATTAGTCCTACGCCAAAAAGAGTGAAAACGCTTGTTGGAAAATAGTCGACATACGGTTTTCGCAAACATGTCTTCTCTTGATGAAAATATGACAGTATGAAGATCCCGGTATGCATATGTCGAGTTTGTAATATACGTGAGACGTCTTACGTATAAGCCCATATAAATAAGGCATGTACCGTATCTCGATAATTTTGATTCAGTGCTTTGTATACATCAGTTTTGAATCATATACTAGTACAGGGCAAACGCTTGAGTGAGTGAAGCCATGTACACCTTTTAGACCTTCGCCAGAGGCTTTCATATCTATTTTGTATTTATCGTACAAAAATCATAAACTACGACATCATAAATTGTGACAACAAACATCATTTTTTTTCGTTTTTCAGTGTTACTCTACGGTAAAGAGCTACCGGGCGGAATTTGTGCAAAGTATCTTTTCCCTTGCGTCATGTTTCCAAGTTACAAATTCAATAGCTGTCAAAGTTCATAATGGGGATCATATTTTTCAGGAGCCACATCCAAACAACTTTGAAAAATCCTGCCAACCAACGATAAATATCAAACTTATATCGCTGTATTTTTTTTAGGTACGCCAGTCTTGGAAAAGTCGACCGTAATTAGAAATCTACCTCCAATTACCACAGTGCGTTCTCTTTTATATTTTTCCATCATTTATCAAGAGAGTTAAACATCTAGCTATCCTAAAATTCAATACGAAAATGAAGACTTTACGGCAAAGCTTTGTATGTATTCATTTGCTAAGTCCGATCCAAAACGGTTACATTTTCTATAGACAAGCGACACGAAATATCCGTTTCTTGCTAAACACTTATTTCTAGTCCAGCAAATGCAGCATTTTCGAAATCTTTCGTCTTGGAAGCATATCCATGGCTACAGCTCACACGACTCTCACAGACAGGCGTGTTTGGGAAGGATTTATTTTGTTCAATCAAGTAGTTCAAACAAAGTGAAAGCGCTGATCATTGTTTGATTTTCTTCTCATTATCACCTCGTTACAAATCCGGACAAATAACCACGCGTGCTGCCACGTATCTACCGCTCAGAAGGTTTCCTTACAGTTTTTATGTACTGAAAAAACAGCTAAAATGATCGACACATCGTCTTGAAGAAACAGTGAGGAAAATTTATGACTGCTACCGAGTTAACAGCGTCTCAAGTAACAAAAAATGTCTTGTTTTTCTTGAAGAAATAAATCTTCTAGACTGTCTTGTACTGTCTTGTGTGATAACTGCTACGATAAAACACTGCCGGTACGACACACATTCTTACTTGTTCTAGATTGTTAAAAATGATTATACTCTGAAGGTGGTCGGTCGTAAATACTTCCCGTCTTGAAATAGTTTATAGTAATGTATAGATATCCAGTGAAACTGATAGCGCTTACTCTGGTTTAAACGATAATTATGTTTTCACAAATTACTAAGACAAGATGAAATCTACTATTAAGTATGTGCTGCGTCGAGAATTGAACTGAAAGAAGCAATGGGTTGTATAGATGATTGTGGTTACCTTGCATTCTGTGTCCGAAGACGGCTTGGTGGCGCGCTAGCAGCCATGGATGGCAGGGTAGGGAGGCTTGTTGCGGGTGGAGGAAGCCAGGCGGGGCGGGATGGTGTCCGGGCGGTACCGCGGCCACCCCCGCCGTCGGGCCGTACCCCGGGACGTAGTGCGGCACGGGGACGCTCGGTAACGTCGTCGCCGTGCGGAGTCCGTTCCTGAACGCTGACGGCCCGCCGGTGGAGCAGAGTTTGACGGGAGGTAGGTTGGGGACGACCGAGCCCGTGCTGGTAGTGTCCGTGCAACACGGTATCCCCCACAGCGCCGACAGAGGCGGCAGCCGCGGCCGGTCAACCCGAGGAGGGTCTTTGGAAACCAGCGACTCGATACTGAAACACGACTTGGGCTGTACTGCCATCATTGTGACGGCGTCCTCTTTTCCCCGACGACTATTCCCGAGAAAAGAGAGAACTTCTAGGGACGGTTGAGACAAGTTGTGGAGCCGCACGATCGCGCTGTCCGTCACTCAGACAAGAGAACACGGACGTACAGCGTACGACCGTTCCCGGGCTGTCCGTTCCGATTCACCGACCAACCTGTCAAACCGCGCAACAGCTCCTCTCAGCGATCGATCGGGGAATTTCAGACGTAAATCCACAACGACACATACAAGGCGATCCCAGGCGGGATCTTGTCGAAAGGTTTTAAGAGAGAAACTCTACAGACAAAGTGGTTTCTAAGCTACATGTACGCTACTGTTACTTGCTCTCACGACTCCAGGTACGAAAGCACGAGTCCTGCACAGCAGATGCTCTGCTAACCCTCTCGGGATTTATGCAAATCTTGTCAAGAAGAGTTATAACCCTGCCTTCCCATTGGCTTCTGGAAACCGGGCATGTCTTGAGGGTTTTCCCACAGGAGAAGGGCGGGAAAGAAGAGCCGCCTGCACACGAGGTGAAGTGACGGCCATTCTCTGGCCGGATTAGGAGTTTGATAAGTAGGTGGTAGAAAGGCGATGACATGCTCTTCTGATATGACACCAGATACCACTCAGGGGTAACTCTAGATGGCATGTTTTCACCGAGGGGGTACACAGAGATATGCGATCACTTATAATAGATGACACACGTGTACAAGAACTCGTCCCAATAGACGGAAATAGTTTTAGGTGTAAAGAATCGCTGCCAGCTTTGATAATTGATTGGTAGAAATCCCATTTTCGGTGATTTCATATCCCTACATTTGAAAAGCAACATGACACATGTTCCTACACTTCCATACAAATAAACCTTTGATATTGTGACCAAATAGTCCTCTTAAATTTGATGAAAATATATTATATATGAGATACTCGAAATCGTGTCAGTAGTAGTAACAAAACAAGCTGGTCATTCGGCACGGATAACTTTATTCTCTGAATCACGTAGACACATTAGTTTTTTTACTGTATTTACACTTCATTTCTTCACTAAATTTAGATACGTGAACTTAACATAGTTGATAGAAGATATATGAAGATTACACATTTCTTACTGAAGAAGGCTTAGGTGAAAAAAATGACAAACATGTTTTTTATCTGTAGACGTTAGATGTTGTTGTTGTACTAGAGACGTTGTTCTGCCCCCCTCCCCCCTCCCACAGTTTCCTGTGCAGGGGTATCAGTGTCAACCGTGCCTGATCGCAGGTTGAGTCGTTCTCCTCCTACCACCGGTTGATATCTACCAAACAGCCGTCGTGTGAGGTCAGTATCAACTTATAGTCCCCAACACTCATCGTTTTCATCAATTAGATGAAACTTGATACAGGGAGGCTATTACTTATCAAGGTATCGGTATTCCGATTGGTTCAGTATGTCAATCTGGCGCATGCATGATCATGCATTGGTGGGGTGGTGGGGTGATGTATTTTGAAACACAGTTTAGAAACAAACATTTCAAACCCTCTTTCTCAAATATCAAATCGACAGAACAGCTAGAGATTATTTCTAAAATGGTTAAAATTGGAAACGTGGCTAAGGTCTTCGTTTTTGTTTTGTACCTCTTTCTTTCTTTCTTTCTTTCTTTCTTTCTTTCTTTCTTTCTTTCTTTTTTCTTTTGGCGGGGGGATTCCAACAGTAGCCCACCATTTCTCACATGAAAATATAGGGTTTGCAATTTTACTCCCTGGGTCTTAACGGACAGTGCTTCGAATTTTTGTGGCATTTATCTGCGTTCCTATCTCTTTCGCAGTTTCCCCCGGGTGTTCAAGTTGTACGGACGGACGGTGGTCCCTCCCTAGCCGCGGCGATTTACAAGAGCGCCTGCGGTGGGTCTGAACTGCCCCCTGGCGGGGGTCCGTGACATTGAAGACCCGTGCATAATTCACCTGTCATCGAAGCCGTTAGCGAGCGTGAACTACGAGCCTGTCGTCACAGCTGAAGTATGTTTGCCACCATTACAGGAAGATATCTACTCTCCAAGCAGAGGTTTGGGTTTGGGCTTATTTTTGGCGTGTTTTGGCCTTTTTCATCGGGGTTTCTTTTTTGCACTGGAATCATTTTACGCCAAAAAAAATCCAGTGCAAGAAAGGAACCCCGATAAAAAGCCTAAAACACGCCAAAAATAAGCCCAAACCCAAACCTCTGCTTGGAGAGTAGAAGATATCGAACGAATACTCCGAACACGCACACTGGTTTTCACCAACATCTCACACATGTGATCGTGACCTTGATTTTTTGTACCCCCCGCCCCAAAATGGCGACTGAACGAAGTAACGTTACGTAGCAAAGATCTCACCACTTTGTCCAAGTTCAACAATTTGGAACAGTTTAATACGCCTGTGGGGAGGGTAATTCTGTGATAATAGAAGCCGATGGGAAGCCATCAGCACCTTGGCTGTTTCCCATCAGTGCCACCCTGACGTCCCCCCAGGGAGAATGAACCATCCCGCGGGATATGTAATTTTGTTGTATTGCGGGTTATACCATGTTGAAAACAAGGGTGTGTTGCTGTTGCAATAATTTATGTCGTATGCTACATTTCATAAAAGACCTTTCGTACTACGGGATGGCTGTATGGACATCATTTTTATAGAAAAAAGTGTCCCCTGACAATGAATGGTTCGTCCCTAGCAACGGCCCTGCCTGATCGTGTGAGGCTGTCGTCTGCAGACGATCTGGATGGCATCAGTTCCGCTGGGTTCTACCGCCAACAGTAGACCGAATGTCGAATAAATAAACTACTAACAAGGCTCTTCATGGAAGACAAGTTCATGGCACACATTCAAAATACCTGTGGGAGGATATATAAGTTAAATGTGAAAGGAAATGGTTGTCTAGCGAAAGTAGAACGATAAATTAATTTTTTCCTCTCTTTGGCAAAGGAGCCCATCATCTATCTAGATCTATCTAGTGTGAAGGAATGGCTATCATGATATCATTTATCAAAATTCAAAGAAAAGTTGAACCAACATCAGATCGGTACCATAAGGTTACTGGTATGTTCATGTGAGTGATCAAAACATAATTGTATGATTGCACATAGATATAGTGTAGGAATGAACATTAATATTAGTACAAATGTAACAAAAACTGAACGAAACTTAAAAAGGGACCCTTGATTTTCTCAAGCAGAATTGATTCGAAACTGATCATATCTTTATCCTTTATTTATTTACTGTCAGTCCAGCCATACGTCTGAATGACAAGTCTACTCTCCAGATAACAAACAAACAAACAAACAAACAAACAAACAGATCTGCCACTTGTTTTGAGGAAGATCGTCCTAACCCCGTGCGGTGTGACAGGAAGAGATGAGTTAGTAAAACATCCGATCATCAGTCCCCCATCACTCCCCACATGGAAGACGTTACACGCCGACACTGACACAACCCAGATCGTCTCTTCTTCACACTAGCCTCCTGTGCAGGCCTCCGGGCGGGTGGGAGTTTAGTAGCCTCCACCAGGCCTTTCTAGACCCTTTCTAGGCTTTCTACGGGAATACGGATCGTAGAATTCGGCACACAAAAAATAGAGTAAAATTGGCCAGGGGAGTCCGGCCGTAGATTGTTTCTTTCTGTCCTTTCTGTCAAACCTCAAGGTGGCCAAACTCCCCTGGCAAATATTCTCCTATACTAGGCTATAGGATCCTATAGCCAGCGTAGTTAGTCGAGTCTGGTAGTTCGTTCTGTAGAATTTTTGACGCGTTTTTTGCCGGCCATCCTACAACCAGCCGCCGAGAGAAGGTTTGTACCCGCTTTCTCTGGGCGGCTGTTGGATGGCGGCCAAAAGAACGCGTTAAAAGTTCTATATACAAAACGCAGTATCAAAACTCGGAGGCCTGCACAGGAGGCTACATCACACAGCAAACGACAGGAAAACAGAGCCAGTTCCCAGAGCCGTTCCCGCTGACCCCGTACACCGCCAGGCTATTTAGAGGGACCCATTTACACCATTTATCTCACATCTGGGCCGAATCTGGGCCAAGCGATTTGTTACGGCCCCCCTCCCCAGGACAACGGAAGTCAGCACTCATCTTTCAATTTGATCGATCTAAAATGCGGCGGTAGGGACTGAGTTTATCTTGCGACTTGACAAAAAGAAATCTTCGAATTCGGGAATCTTTTTTCGTTTTCAAAGATCAGAACGAAAAGAAACAGGTTGTCCAGATTATGTAAATTCATGTTTTGATAAACTCCTTTTATCTTGACGAATCTCAGGAGAGAATCGACGACCAGGAAGCTGTTTTTAATCCCCTGAAACTAGTAAAACTCGGAACAGAGACTAATAGCACCATTAATCAAGTATTCAGATGTCAGATTTGATTTAAAAGAGGAAATGGAAGAATCAGCCCGTCTCCTGAAAACCAACGCAGATGTCTGGTTGTAAAGAAGGATAAACAAGAACCGATTTTCTGTCAGATCATCGCAAATTCTAAGGAAAAGTCAAAAGAATTATATCTTTTAGAGTACTAATGTTCAGTATGTCTAAAACTAGTTGTCTTGGATTTCCAAAGCTCATCAGTTCATAATTAGAAGTAGACACAGGCAATTTCTGATACAGATAACGGCCTGTGTTTAATGAGGGCCTGCAAGGGGGGTCCCGACAACGCTCTACGCTGAATTCGGAAATCTCTCGATTTTTATACGCTTTACGATAAATTCCAAGTGGCTACAACGCATTACGTAGAATTAAAACGCCGAATACGCTATCTGCGCAAAAATATTAGAGCGGTCCGTCTACGCTCTACGTAGAATTAAAACGGCCGATTACGTTCTACGGAAAAGGGCTTGCGGGCCCCCTTTAATACTCGCTTTCTCAGAACGACCATGGTATTGCAGATAAAAATTGGATAAGTGTTCAGTGGAAGTAGCTTGTATGCCAGACTGTTTCCTATATGGTCTAACTCGGGGAAGGGGGAAGAGTTTCCTGGATGCATGCATGTTGGCCCTATATAGAACCGCTAGTGGCCTGGGTATCAGACTATTGCCGGGGATAGGAAATAGTACGCCATAAAGCAGTTACTCAAGCAACTGGGTATAATTTTGGAAACGGTCATTTTTTAACGTATCAGGTAGCATCCACTACCTTTCGTCAGTGACTGAAAGACCAGAGGAGAAATGCAGACTTGCTCCTTGCGGCTCCAGTGCCAACATGTCTCCAAGGAAATTTTACCACAGACCACCTCAGCTTCTCAGGGTCTAACTTTGGGTACACTGGACACAAAGTATCAGGCTCACTGAGATATTTTGTGTTCAGTGTGCTATGGGTTTGACACCAAGGCTAATAAATTTTGGGATGACCCGTGTGTATTGGGACACACCCTGGAAACCGTCTGGCATCCAGGCTAGACCGCAGACCAGGCGCATGGACACAGGGATGGGCAGAGACACAGACAGACACATTAGCCGCCGCCTCTTCAAATAAACAGGCGTGATGGCGGCCACTCTTCCCACAGAGAACTCTTCTTTCCCGCCAGTGTTTGTGTAAGAACACCCTAAACAACCTGACACTCGGAAACATCAAGTAACGACGTAGCCTACAGAATAACTCTAATCTCTGCCGTTGGTTTGCTGAATGCAGATTCTTTGAGTTTCAAAATGTTGAAATATAAAGTGTAAAAGCTGGCATTTTCAGGTTATCACCACTAATGACATCAACGGATTGGTTAAAGGCTCGTCTGTGTGTTTATTTGTCCTTGTTTCCGATTCTATCATGACTAAGTGATCTATCTTCTTCAGTCCGCACGGACTAGAAAAGGCCAGAAAAGCGATTAGTGGGAGGGGTATTGGTAAAATCTTTCCGAATGATAAACATTTATCAACCGACAATGTACAGAATGTACCCATGAGAATGAATGTTTTACAATCACAATGATCAGTGGCATGTTAAGTTTGATTGTTTTTGTTTGTATGGTTATGAGAGTCTTATAAGCGATTCATTGATGGTAGATGTAGATTTTGATAGCAAACATATTTACATAAGAACACAAACACCGATTTGCCTCGAGATAAAGCAATTTGTAATTTTTGTTTTGTTGTGGAAGGACGAGATTATACTCCATAGAATTTTTTTTCGATCGAACAGCTATGCATGAAGAAAGACCATTAAGTCTGAAAACGGTATGGAAAGTACATTAAAACGGATACAGTTCAATATTCTGTTTGTTTTAGTTGTATTTTCGTTGCGCTATCTTCTATTTCTACTGTATATTTCTATATAACTTGGGGATCTTATAAATATTTACTATTTCTTCGCAATTCGGTTGTCTGATAGCTACGGTACAATGTACAATGTACGCCTGCCGTGTAGGTCCACTACTACGGTATATAACAAAATCACAGTGCACAACAAACTCGTAGGTACATGACAAGTTTCTAGGGTCATCATTGTTTTTTTTTTATTCCAACATGTAATCAGCAGACATGGTGACGGCACACTAAAGTTTTTTCAACTTATATTAATGCTGCCACCAACACAGGGGACAAATACATGACAGGACAATACTCATTTTCACCTGAGCGAAGTGAGGAAAGTCGTGTAAAGTGTTCATTGTAGGGTTTGACTTTTATTTGTAGGTAAGAGAACATGTGTCCTCCATCCGTGTCGGTGGAAGTGGACAGAGCTCTGTGGTGAGTTAGTGTGACGGATCAGATCATCCGGGACATCAGAGAAGGCAGATGTCCCGGATTAAGACCTGTCAGCGTGTCGGAGTGACGGTCCGGATGGTGAGATTACGACGTGAAACTGTCCATCCAGATCTTTTACAAACAAAAACACTTTCTTTGGTCTTGCCATCCACCCATAGCCTGGGTACCCAATCTATTATAGCTCCCGAGTCCTACCTCCTCTCCGCAAATAGAGAGAGGATGTAGGACTCGGGAGCTATAAGATAGGTTTGGTAACCAGGCTAATCCACCCAGTCCAAAGGCCTGAAAAGGGATACTTTGCCAGTGCAGTATATGGACGTTTTTTCCCGTGCAAAACCTATGATTTAGAGCCTGAAACGCGTTATACGGGTGAATTTTTCAAAAGTCACTACGTATAAGAAATAGTTTGGCGACTGAGTCTGACTGACTATTCTATGTATTGTACCCCATCCCCAACACACGTATGTATTTCAAATCAAACTGTGTTGGGATGTTTGTTGTCAATGTACTAAAGATGATGTAACACTACAGCGAACCTAGCTGTATCTTTACTACGCATTCAGCTGTTTCGTTTTCTGAATTAGAAGCGAAATAGGCGAAGTGTATGTCCCCCGTAAAAAAAAAATTAGCATCGCTCATTCTATTGAACGTGCGCTTTAAGTACGTTTATACATATGCATACACTACTAGTATATAGATTTTGAAGGCTCCGATCCCAATATCAATGATTTGTGCCTTTTTTTTCTTTTCCTTTTATACGCTGCTGGACGAAAAGATACTAATGGCATAATCGTTAAGTTCTGCAATTATTATTTTGGCTCTCACAAGACTGAAGATACTGCCAGCTACGCTATACTATGACGTAGCAGCTGTCTTTATGTTGACATTTCTGGCCATCCATCACTGAGGATTCTGACATACTTTAAAGACTGTATCAAATCGCGTTAAGGAAACACGGGCGGCCTGTCTATGACACGTGTTGACACATTATAGCGACATGTTTTCATAAGGAACACAGGAGGGCAACGGCCTCTGTGACCCTCTGTCATCAACTTATATCTTCCATAAATCTCCAGCATGGCGGCTGGGAAAACTGACGGGGACGAAAGCGCCTACGTGACCATAGCGGCAGCTAGCGGTATAACAAAGTACTGCAGGTTTTCGATAGCCTCTATTCCCTATCCACCCAGGTAAAGTTCTTTTCTTTTAACACAGCCAGGTGACCTTGGCAGGACGCTATTTTAAGATTTTAAGGAGGGGATGAAAAGCCGTGAAAATAGTTATGTCAAATAGGAGTCGTGCTGTGGGACTATGATGCAAAAAAAAAACCGCACACACACACACACACACACACCCCACACACTGTGGAGGGATGACTGAATACAGGACTTTGAATGTTTTCGATTGTAGTTGATACACAACATACGAGATGACTCATCATGGTCTCATGAAATCGAGTGTGTAGAACAATTTCTCTTTCTCTGGTCATGAAGCAAACATATAAAATGGATCTCGATATACTTTTTTAAGACTGTTGTTTACATGTCATGGTCTCCAGCTAGAAAATGGTTAGCTGGAAAAATTGAAGGTTTACGAGCCATAAGCTAGTGATGACGTATTTCACATATTTCATGTCAAGACAAGACAAGACAAGACAAGACAAGACAAGACAGGGCAAGGCCAGACAGAAACAGATTCTTTTTCGGGCGGCGCCGGAGGGCAGGGGTCACTTTGGTCAGGTTACTCGCGTACTATTTTGTGGTGAGGTTCATTCACACCAACACAAGGTACATGAATTATACTGCACGTAGATAACGGCGTTTTCGATTCAGTTGAATGACAAGTTCTCATGTCAAAGTTCCGTAAATCTGAAAAGTGTATTGTTTGCGACAAACAAGCTGGAAGTTAAAGTTAATATCTGATGTTATCATTATCTTTTGTTTGATGTCAAAAGACATCATCAATCTTATTATCAGGTGCAACGAACTATTCCACGAGTGCCCTGAGGTCCTTTGGCAGTCGACTTGGCAGACTTTGCAGGGCCTTTATAGAATATTATCTTTCGCTGAAAACACATTGTTTTTTTTTATTTTTGATGTAATTATTAATTATGATCCATTAACAGAGCCATAAGAACACAGTAGTGTCAAAAATGAGACGTTATCAGGCAGAAGACGACGATATAAAATATCCCAACAGAAGCCTGTTTTAGAGGCTATTCATATATAATTATCTAATTACTTCGGCTTCGTGATAGAGCAAAGTACGTCGACAATTGTCGGCAGTCGAAGACGGGTGGGAAACTTTGTAGTCAACTTAGCAGGCTTCAAAATGCGTTTTCTGACTGCTGACTTTTGCTGAAAACTCGATAAATTCTTATTTCTACTGTACATATTTTAGATTTAGAGACATCAAAACACGACAGTGACAAAAACAGACTGTTATCAAACAAAATGCGTCGACATTAAAATCCCAACAGAAGCCTGAATTGGAGGCTATCCTTAATTATCTTGGCTTCGTGATAGAACAAAGTGCATTAACAATTGTCGGCAGTTGATCCACGGTTCTGTCGGAGTCGGGTGGGAAACTTGCTAGCACCGTAAAGAATCGTCACCATGCGGTGAGTACGAATGGATATTTATTGAAATGTGATTCCAGATGACAATTTTACATATCTTTCATCAAACTGTCAGTTGTGAAGAATTTCTGTCGGATATTTCGTCACTTAGAGTCCTGGTTGTTGACAAGAAAAACTGAGCGGTGGTGTTCTGGCTCTATCAGGAAGTGGGACATGCGTCCAAAACTCGTTTAAGATTGGAAGCATGGAGAGTCCAACGTATGTCATTGACGGCTTAGAATAACCGTAATGGGTTTGTCCAGAATCGTGTCTTAGAGATTTTCGAAAAAATGACCTTGATTTTGAATTATGAGCAATTAAATATCAACAAATGATGTTCTTTTCACATTTATGTCGACAAAAACTATACTTAAAATCAGAAATAAAAAATTCCTAAGACACGATTTTTGATCTTATTCCTAGTCATCAAAAATGTAAAAATCGGGGATTTTGGATAATATACGTAGCCAATCTTAAATGGTGTTTGCCTAAAAACATGACTCGGACTGTCTCGCTCGGACTGGCGCTCCAAATCCCGAAAAAAAATCGTCTTTCGGGGCGAGATTTTTAAAAATTAGTAATTTAACGTAAACAACTAACATTAAGCCTATGTAAAGACGATAATTTCATTTTATTTTGACGGAATTTACCCTTCAATACTATTTATTTATTTTCAAGTGTTTTAAGGGTAGTCCAAAACAGGCCAAACTTGCGTCTTGTAACCCGATACGTTTTCGAACCCCCCTAGCAATGGGAAAGAATACCGTAGTGACACAGACCGCCGTGAGAATACTAAGTTTTTTTGGCGAGAAAAGTGGACGGTGAGCTTGCTCAGGCGGCTTGTACGCAGTTCCGCCGCTGAGTGAGACAGAGAAATAGATATCGGATATGTGTGCACTTCCTATCTAGCACACATATATCTGTTCTGACATTTAACGTTGCCGAAACCGAAGGATATGTCCATCCGGCAACCGGTTCTGACACACAATGTACATGTATGCTACCACGCAAACTGTTTCCAAGGAAAGCACGAAAGATGAAATACCTGTGTCATCTACAAGCACATGTAGATTTGTTCAAGTTGGTTAGGTGGTTCGGGTGACCCAATACGACCTCTGACCTACGAACTCTATTCTACAGTCTATATAGAATTTGCAAGGGGCCTATTAAAGAAACTTGTGCCATGCGACAACCTGCGTAATCCAAGTATTTGTATCTTCCTCGTTTGTATAAGTTGTTTTCTCACTGTATAGTGTCTCTACATGATGTATACAACATCTAGGGTAAACACCCCTCTCTGAATGTCAGGTTAAGTTCACAGCCAGATGACCTTGGCAGGACGCTATTTCAAGGTGGGGATACAAAGCCATGAAGATAGTCATATGTCAAATAGGAGTCGTGCTGTGGGACTATGATGCAAAAAAAACGACCCCCCCCACACACACTATGTGAAGGCCTAGGGATGACTGAATACAGGACTTTGAATGTTTTCTATTGTAGTTCATACACAACATAAGAGATGACTCATCATGGTGTTCAATCATCTCATGAAATCGAGCGTGTAGAACAATTTCTCTTTCTCTGGTCATGAAGCAAACATATAAAATGGATCTCGATATACTTTTTTTAAGACTGTTGTTTACATGTCATGGTCTCCATATAGAAAATGGTTAGCTGGAAAAATTCAAGGTTTACGAGCCATAAGCTAGTTGATGACGTATTTCACATATTTCATGTCAAGACAAGACAAGACAAGATAGGGCAAGGCCAGACAGGAACAGATTCTTTTTCGGGCGGCGCCGGAGGGCAGGGGTCACTTTGGTCAGGTTACTCGCGTACTTTTTTTGTGGTGAGGTTCATTCACACCAACACAAGTTACTTGAATTATGCTGCACGTAAATAACGGCGTTTTTTATTCAGTTGAATGACAAGTTCTCTTTTCAAAGTTCCGTAAATCTGAAAAGTGTATTGTTTGCGACAAACAAGCTGGAAGTTAAAAGTTAATATCTGATGTTATCATTATTGTCAGGTGCAACGAACTATTCCATGAATGCCCTAAGGTCCTTTGACAGTCGACTTGGCAGACTTTGCAGGGCCTTTATAGAATATTATCTTTCACTGAAAACACATTGTTTTTTGTTTTTGATGTACTTATAAATTATGATCCATTAGCAGAGCCATAAGAACACAGTAGTGTCAAAAATGAGACGTTATCAGGCAGAAGACGACGACATAAAATATCCCAACAGAAGCCTGTTTTAGAGGCTATCCATATATAATTATCTAATTACTTCGGCTTCGTGATAGAGCAAAGTACGTCGATAATTGTCGGCAGTCGAAGACGGGTGGGAAACTTGGTAGTCAACTTAGCAGGCTTCGAAATGCCGTTTCTTACTGCTGACTTTTGCTGAAAACTCGATAAATTCTGATTTTCTACTGTACATATTGCCAATTTAGAGACATCAAAACACGACAGTGACAGAAACAGGCTGTTATCAAACAAAATGCGTCGATATTAAAATCCCAACAGAAGCCTGTTTTGGAGGCTATCGATAATTATCTTGGCTTCGTGATAGAACAAAGTGCGTTAACAATTGTCGGCAGTTGATCCACGGTTCTGCCGGAGACGGGTGGGAAACTTGGTAGCACCGTAAAGAATCAACACCATGCGGTGAGTACGAATGGATATTCATTGAAATGTGGTTGCAGATGACAGTTTTACATATCTTTCATCAAACTGTCAGTTGTGAAGAATTTCTGTCGGATATTTCGTCATTTAGAGTCATGGTTGTTCACAAGAAAATTTATTGGCTGTGGTGTTCTGGCTCTATCAGGAAGTGGGACATGCGTCCAAAACTCGTTTAAGATTGGAAGCATGGAGAGTCCAACATATGTCATTGACGGCTTAAAATAACCGTAATGGGTTTGTCCAGAATCGTGTCTTAGAGATTTTCGAAAAATGACCTTGATTTTGAATTATAAGCAATTGAATGTCAACAAATGATGTTTTTTTTCACATTTATGTCGACAAAAACTATACTTAAAATCAGAAATTAAAAAATTCCTAAGACACGATTTTTGATCTTATTCCTAGTCATCAAAAAAATATAAAAATCGGGGATTTTGGGTAATATAGGTAGCCAATCTTGAATGGTGTTTGCCTAAAAACATGACTCGGACTGTCTCGTACTGGTGCTCCAAATCCCGAAAAAAATCGTCTTTCTGAGCGAGATTTTTAACAATTAGTAATTTAACATAAACAACTAAAATTAAACCTATGTAAAGACGATAATTTCATTTTATTGTGACGGAATTTACCCTTCAATACTATTTATTTATTTTCAAGTGGTTTACGGGTAGTCCAAAACAGGCCAAACTTGCGTCTTGTAACCCGATACGTTTTCGAACACCCCCTAGCATTGGGAAAGAATACCGTAGTGACAGACGCCGTGAGAATTCTAAGTTTTTTTTGCGAGAAAAGTGGACGGTGAGCTTGCTCAGGCGGCTGGGACGCAGTTCCGCCGCTGAGTGAGACAGAGAAATAGATATCTTAAAACGTTAGGTTGTCGGATATGTGTGCAATTCCTATCTAGCGCACATATATCTGTTCTGACATTTAACGTTGCCGAAACCGAAGGATATGTCCATCCGGCAACCGGTTCTGACACACGCTGTATACGTACATGTATGCTACCACGCAAACTGTTTCCAAGGAAAGCACGAAAGATGAAATACCTGTGTCGTCTACAAGCACATGTAGATTTGTTCAAGTTGGTTAGGTGGTTCAGGTGACCCAATATGACCTCTGACCTACGAACTCTATTCTACAGTCTATATAGAATTTGCAAGGGGCCTATTAAAGAAACTTGTGCCATGCGACAACCTGCGTAATCCAAGTATTTGTATCTTCCTCGTTTGTATAAGTTGATTTTTTTACTGTATAGTGTCTGTACATGATGTATACAACATCTAGGGTAAACATGCCTCTCTGAATGTCAGGTTAAGTTCACAGCCAGATGACCTTGGCAGGACGCTATTTCAAGGTGGGGATACAAAGCCATGAAGATAGTCATATGTCAAATAGGAGTCGTGCTGTGGGACTATGATGCAAAAAAAACGACCCCCCCCCCCACACACACTATGTGGAGGGATGACTGAATACAGGGCTTTGAATGTTTTCTATTGTAGTTGATACACAACATACGAGATGACTCATTATGGTCTTCAATCATCTCATGAAATCGAGCGTGTAGAACAATTTCTCTTTCTCTGGTCATGAAGCAAACATATAAAATGGATCTCGATATACTTTTTATAAGACTGTTGTTTACATGTCATGGTCTTCATATAGAAAATGGTTAGCTGGAAAAATTCAAGGTTTACGAGCCATTAGCTAGTTGATGACGTATTTCACATATTTCATGTCAAGACAAAACAAGACAAGACAAGATAGGGCAAGGCCAGACAGGAACAGATTCTTTTTCGGGCGGCGCCGGAGGGCAGGGGTCACTTTGGTCAGGTTTCTCGCGTACTGTTTTTGTGGTGAGGTTCATTCACACCATCACAAGTTACTTGAATTATACTGCACGCAAATAACTGCGTTTCGATTCAGTTAAATGACAAGTTCTCATTTCAAAGTTCCGTAAATCTGAAAAGTGTATTGTTTGCGACAAACACACTGGAAGTTAAAACTTAATATTTGATGTTATCTTTTGATTGATGTCAAAAGACATCATCAATCTTATTCTCAGGTGCAACGAACTATTCCATGAGTGCCCTAAGGTCCTTTGGCAGTCGACTTGGCAGACTTTGCAGGGCCTTTATAGAATATTATCTTTCACTGAAAACACATTGTGTTTTTATTTTTGATGTACTTATTAATTATGATCCATTAACACAGCCATAAGAACACAGTAGTGTCAAAAATGAGACGTTATCAGGCAGAAGACGACGACATAAAATATCCCAACAGAAGCCTGTTTTAGAGGCTATCCATATAATTATGTAATTACTTCGGCTTCGTGATAGAGCAAAGTGCGTCGATAATTGTCGGCAGTCGAAGACGGGTGGGAAACTTGGTAGTCAACTTAGCAGGCTTCGAAATGCGTTTTCTGACTGCTGACTTTTGCTGAAAACTCGATAAATTCTTATTTCTACTGTACATATTTTAGATTTAGAGACATCAAAACACGACAGTGACAAAAACAGGCTGTTATCAAACAAAATGCGTCGATATTAAAATCCCAACAGAAGCCTGTTTTGGAGGCTATCCGTAATTATCTTGGCTTCGTGATAGAACAAAGTGCGTTAACAGTTGTCGGCAGTTGATCCACGGTTCTGTCGGAGTCGGGTGGGAAACTTGGTAGCACCGTAAAGAATCGCCACCATGCGGTGAGTACGAATGGATATTCATTGCGAATGTGGTTCCAGATGACAGTTTTACATATCTTTCATCAAACTGTCAGTTGTGAAGAATTTCTGTCGGATATTTCGTCATTTAGTTGTTGACAAGAAAATTTATTGGCGGTGGTGTTCTGGCTCTATCAGGAAGTGGGACATGCGTCCAAAACTCGTTTATTGGAAGCATGAAGAGTCCAAAATATCTCATTGACGGCTCAAAATGACCGTAATGGGTTTGTCCAGAATCGTGTCTTAGGGATTTTCGAAAAATGACCTTGATTTTGAATTATGAGCAATTGAATGTCAACAAATGATGTTTTTTTCACATTTATGTCGACAAAAACTATACTTAAAATCAGAAATCATGGTCTGCAATCATCTCATGAAATCGAGCGTGTAGAACAATTTCTCTTTCTCTGGTCATTTCCTAAAAATTCCTAAGACACGATTTTTGATCTTATTCCTAGTCATCAAAAAATATAAAAATCGGGGATTTTGGATAACATACGTAGCCAATCTTAAATGGTGTTTGCCTAAAACATGACTCGGACTGGCGCTCCAAATCCCGAAAAAAAAACGTCTTTCTGAGCGAGATTTTTAAAAATTAGTAATTTAACGTAAACAACTAACATTAAACCTATGTAAAGACGATAATTTCATTTTATTTTGGCGGAATTTACCTTTCAATACTATTTATTTAAATTTATTTTCAAGTGTTTTAAGGGTAGTCCAAAACAGGCCAAACTTGCGTCTTGTAACCCGATACGTTTTCAAACCCCCTAGCAATGGGAAAGAATACCGTAGTGACTGACCGCCGTGAGAATTCTAAGTTTTTTTTTTTTGGCGAGAAAAGTGGACGGTGACCTTGCTCAGGCGGCTGGGACGCAGTTACACCGCTGAGTGCGACAGAGAAATAGATATCTTAAAACGTTAGGTTGTCGGATATGTGTGCAATTCCTATCTAGCGCACATATATCTGTTCTGACATTTAACGTTGCCGAAACCGAAGGATATGTCCATCCGGCAACCGGTTCTGAAAACACAATGTACATGTATGCTACCACGCAAACTGTTTCCAAGGAAAGCACGAAAGATGAAATACCTGTATCGTCTACAAGCACATGTAGATTTGTTCAAGTTGGTTAGGTGGTTCAGGTGACCCAATATGACCTCTGACCTACGAACTCTGTTCTACAGTCTACCTGGTACTTGGAAGGGGCCTATTAAATTAAAGAAACTTGTGCCATGCGACAACCTGCGTAATCCAAGTATTTGTATCTTCCTCGTTTGTATAAGTTGATTTTTCACTGTATAGTGTCTCTACATGATGTATACAACATCTAGGGTAAACACCCCTCTCTGAATGTCAGGTTAAGTTCACAGCCAGGTGACCTTGGCAGGACGCTATTTCAAGGTGGGGATACAAAGCCATGAAGATAGTCATATGTCAAATAGGAGTCGTGCTGTGGGACTATGATGCAAAAAAAACGCCCCCCCCACACACACACACTGTGGAGGGATGACCGAATACAGGACTTATATATAATATTTACCTCCATGAAAAATGGAGGTATTGTTTTTGGCGTGTCTGTCTGTGTGTCTGTCTGTCTGTGTGTCTGTGTGTCTGTCTGTGTTTCCGCAACTTTGTAGTCAGCATAACTTCAGAACGCCTTTATGGATTGTGATGATATTTGGTATGATGGTAAGTCTTGGAAAGACAAAGGTCAAGGTCAAGTATGGGCCTCCTGGTGGATGACCTTGGTACTGCAGCAGAACTTCCGGTTTTTGTATCTTTGTCCTGAACAAGCTATGGTCTTGACTTTTTGGTTGACAGATAGCTTATCCTGTCAGGAATAAGTGGCGCAAGTTTGGCCCCCTAGCAGCTTGTTCTGGAACTGCAGGTTAGTTTCTGGTAAAAACTTTTAAAGCCAATAAGTCCAGATTGGAACAACGTATTTTCATCATTTTTGGTGTGTAGGTACCTGAGAGACAGTTGTACATGATTAAATGCAAATTATGCAAATTAGGACTTAATTTCCATAATTAATAAGGAAATTCTATAATTACAGTTTTTCATATAATGGTACTGCTATACATGTAATCTATTTAATCTGTGGCAGGCGGAACATCAACAGATACCAATTATGCAAATGATGACCTAATATGCATAATAAATGTGAAAATTCTGTGAATCCTTATTGCTGAATGATGGGAATTTTATACCTCGTAACATGTGTAAGTTACTTAAAGGTTTGCATCGCTATGCATGTATTATGTTAATGTAGATGTTATTTGCATAATTAATGAGGACAAAGCAAGTCCATATTTCATGGAGGTATGAGATCTCGGAACTCTTGTTTCGATTGTAGTTGATACACAACATACGAGATGACTCTTCTACTCATCATGGTCTGCAATCATTTCATGAAATCGAGCGTGTAGAACAATTTCTCTTTCTCTGGTCATGAAGCAAACATATAAAATGGATCTCGATATACTTTTTTAAGACTGTTGTTTACATGTCATGGTCTCCAGGTAGAAAATGGTTAGCTGGAAAAATTGAAGGTTTACGAGCCATTAGCTAGTTGATGACGTATTTCACATATTTCATGTCAAGACAGGACAAGACAAGACAAGACAGGGCAAGGCCAGACAGAAACAGATTCTTTTTCGGGCGGCGCCGAAGGGCAGGGGTCACCTTGGTCAGGTTACTCGCGTACTGTTTTTGTGGTGAGGTTCATTCACACCAACACAAGTTACTTGAATTATACTGCACGTAAATAACGGCGTTTTTATTCAGTTGAATGACAAGTTCTCATTTCAAAGTTCCGTAAATCTGAAAAGTGTATTGTTTGCGACAAACAAACTGGAAGTTAAAAGTTAATATCTGATGTTATCATTATCTTTTGTTTGATGTCAAAAGACATCATCGTCAGGTGCAACGAACTATTCCATGAGTGCCCTAAGGTCCTTCGACAGTCGACTTGGCAGACTTTGCAGG
Source organism: Branchiostoma belcheri (assembly GCF_001625305.1). Classification (NCBI taxonomy): domain Eukaryota; kingdom Metazoa; phylum Chordata; class Leptocardii; order Amphioxiformes; family Branchiostomatidae; genus Branchiostoma; species Branchiostoma belcheri. The sequence continues at coordinate 6,421,754 of NW_017804131.1, forward strand.
GCCTTTATAGTATATTATCTTTCACTGAAAACACATTGTTTTTTGTTTTTGATGTACTTATAAATTATGATCCATTAACAGAGCCATAAGAACACAGTAGTGTCAAAAATGAGACGTTATCAGGCAGAAGACGACGACATAAAATATCCCAACAGAAGCCTGTTTTAGAGGCTATCCATAATTATCTAATTACTTCGGCTTCGTGATAGAGCAAAGTACGTCGATAATTGTCGGCAGTCGAAGACGGGTGGGAAACTTGGTAGTCAACTTAGCAGGCTTCGAAATGCCGTTTCTTACTGCTGACTTTTGCTGAAAACTCGATAAATTCTTATTTCTACTGTACATATTTTAGATTTAGAGACATCAAAACACGACAGTGACAAAAACAGGCTGTTATCAAACAAAATGCGTCGACATTAAAATCCCAACAGAAGCCTGTTTTGGAGGCTATCCATAATTATCTTGGCTTCGTGATAGAACGAAGTGCGTTAACAGTTGTCGGCAGTTGATCCACGGTTCTGTCGGAGTCGGGTGGGAAACTTGGTAGCACCGTAAAGAATCTCCACCATGCGGTAAGTACGGAGGGAAATTTATTGAAATGTGGTCTAAGACGACAGTTTTGCACAACAGTCGGTTGTAAATAAGATTTTGCGGGATCGACATTTAGTTAGCTAGAAGTAAGTTTGTAGCGAGAAAAGTGGACGGTGAGCTTGCTCAGGCGGATGGGACGCAGTTCCACCGCTGGGTGAGACAGAGAAATAGATATCTTTAAGACGTTAGGTTGTCGGATATGTGTGCAATTCTTTTCTTGCGCACCATATTTCTGTTCTGACTTTTAACGTTGCCGAAACCGAAGGATATGTCCAGCCGGCAACCGGTTCTAACCAGCTTCACATAGTTCACTAGCTATTCCAATAATATGTGACCTTGGCTACCCATTGTTATATCTTGGGCCCCTAGACCCTTATGCCTCGTTACCAACCGGTACAAGTACATATAGTTCGGGTGATGGCCAAATTCAGCCAGCTGCGATGTTTCGGCTGATTGGAATAAGTATGGGATGGCAACAAGTTTGACACAATGGTCAGAGACCCGCTGTCAGACATTTTGGCGCGCTGACTGTTTCTTTTGTTATACATGTTGTATATGGTATAAAATGTAGTTCTGCAACAACAGTATAATGCACTTCAAGACGCGCTGAGTTGGTCGCGTGGTGCCTGAAATCTCATTTTTAGAATGTAGTTAGACTTCGAAGTGCATCTTCGGATTTTCTTATTATTCACACTTGGTCTCACGTCTGAAGATAACTAATTACAGGGTGTGGGGGTAAACAGCACGTAGACAATCAAGGGTATCCGACACTACATGTTTATCTGCATAAGACATAATTTTATTTGCATGATGTGAGTTGCAGTATCCATCATATCTATTTGGATAGCTTAAAGGAGTACTAACCTCCAGAAGGAGGTGCTATATTTCGACAGGCATTAATTTTAGGAAGTGAAAAATGCATATTATTTTACAATATACAATTAAATGCCAATTTTGCGCGCAAGTCTTAACACGCATCGAATCCAGGACAAACTCTCCAAATACCCTCAAAACTATCCCAGAATACACCACGCTACCCTATTGATGTCTATGTTTTAAACAAAAAGTTACGTTACAGACCTCATTTCGGGGGCGATAAGAAAAATTCGTACCGTTTTGTATTCTTTGTTATCTTACCAACCAATTCCCTTCTTGGTGTCCTTATCGCCCCTCATTTATGCCGCAAATATTGACGATGAAAAAAACGGCGTAATCTAGTTATCATTTTCATATGTGGCGTAATCTAATTATCTGTTCAAGTTATACTTACATGCAAATAAGTTGACAAAATCAAAACACGCAGGATGAAACTGGCGCCTACTGTATTCGACATCCTGATACTGTATCATAATATCCAAGCCACAGGTCAAGCAAAGTAAAGCAAGTAATTTCTTGATAATCAGCTTATTAGTGTGCTTGTCTCCTACCATTTTCGCCAAAAAATGTTTATGTTGACCTGAAGTGTATGAGTATTGCGTAAGCCAGAGTTCCCGGATGTATCAATTGTGGTTCAGCATGGGGGAAAATGATATTAATATCACTTTACAAACATGCGCCGCGCAACTCGTACAAGCGAAATTATGTAAAAAGTCGGCTAGTTATGTATTCATTGCAGCATGTTGTATCGGAAAATTGAACTTCCTCCTGGAGGTTAGTACTCCTTTAATGAACATTTTTAGTGAATTAATTGTCCTTTGATCTGTTGGCACATTCATGGACATGCATGTCCTGTGTTACAAAGTGAGATCCAACGTACGCAACTTACAGCTGTAACGTCATTCCGAAAGTATCTTGTTTGACCGGTCTGTCTTAGCACATTAGCAAAGAGACGCGTATGGCTGAACATAATTTGTTACCATTCTCCAATCTCTATTACAATGGCCGAGGGCGTTTGCAAGTTTTTATAGAAAGTTAAATAAGCAGACCGTATACGTAGAACTTCATGTTTCAATGGGGTGATGAGATCAAGGTCACTTTCTGGCCAAAAGCAAAATAGGTATAAGAAGAATTCAGCAGTTCAGCATAGTTTGGTGTATACATTCAACCTAATGCCATTTTTTTCTGTCTTAGGGTCGCCATCAGCCTCCTGTTTTGTCTCGTCATTGTGTTGTATGTGGCTGCTGTTGGAGGGAGGAAAGTTAGAAGTAGGTCCTGGGGATTATATTTGAATTCGAGAATATGCCACTTGCCAACTATCTGGGTATCAGTTGATATTATTTGTCAACATGGTAAACGATTTGCTAGCTCCATTTGCAGAGATTCTCTTCACAAATATTCCATGTTTTGCCTTGTGCCTTTCGTTCATAATTTTGTCTTATACGAAGTTAAAGTACTGGAGACATACGCTTGTGCCTGTCTTACAGAGAGGTGTAAGCCTCTGGAGTTTGCCGACGTCACATCGGATTGCGACAAGGACCCAAACGCAGACGGGTGGTACCCAGATGGAACCGTCTGCACCTTTCAATGCAGGATGGGGTGTGTAAAGGACGTAGGAGGTACACGGAGGGTGTGCAAGGTCAAGGGCAGGTCTAAGTGGTGGACTGGAGGACGCGGATTGCGGTGTAAATGTGAGTGACCAACATTCAATAAAATTATGTATATGTCTATGGAGTGGTATTTCATACTTTTATTCATCAATCTTTACCATAATTTGGGAATGATTGACATAGCAGGTATCTAGCACCTTTTCGAGATGTCAACCCCTGAACCAGACAGTAAGGTTTGAATCACCCACATAAGTGTGGTGGGTTCGAATTGTGACTCTTCTCCAACCCAACAACTCCGCTTTAATCCCCATCAAAGAGCACGCCCCTCATGTCCCTAACGAAGCTAGGTACTGATTTTCACCTGAGTCTAGTGAGAAAATTCTGAAGTGCCTTTCTCAAGAACACAATGAATCTGTTAGAGTAAGTATTAACAGAGCAGACCATGTGCGAAGGTAACATTATGCATTTGCTTTACAAATGTTACCTTTCTAGTTTCTTTTCCTTTTACCTTCAGGCAAGCCCTGTGAAGATGCCCCGCCAACTATACCGAACACAGTTGGTCCTGACTGCACGTCTCCCTACGAGGCTGGTGACACCTGCACCTATCAATGCGCTCCCGGGTATACCAGGGAGGGTGGGAACAACGACAAGACGTGTGTGAATGGAAAATGGAAGGGAGAAGACCTCATGTGTGGTGCGTACGACTAATGCTACTTTTTTTATCATTAATTAATTCATGATCAGTAAAATCTTTGAAACTGGTAATATGAAATTCGATAATGTTTAACATAATCGTGTTGATAATATTCTTACCAAAGTTCAAATTGTTTTCTCAGTCGCAGATGCTGATGAGTGTGCTTCTAATCCATGCGAAAATGGCGGTACATGTACGGCCGGCGACAGCGGGTACACCTGTACATGTGTGGACGGGTATACTGGAGATAACTGTGAAACAGGTCAGTTGATGAAGAGGCCAGGTATTAGATCATTTTTCAAGATCCAGGTATTACATTATTTTTCAAGGTCATATTTTTGAACATGTTAGATGGCTGTCCGTGAATATCATGTACACTAAACATTGATTGTTACAGCTATTGCGTGTTGCTGCGTTGATGTTTTCTCACCAACTCTTAAATTTTGTGTTTTCCTAGACATTGATGATTGTGCTCCTAATCCGTGCAACAATAGCGGCAACTGTACGGATGGAGTCAACAGTTATACTTGTGACTGTGTGGACGGGTTTGCAGGAGATAACTGTGAAATAGGTCAGTTGGGTTCAAATGCCATTTTTAACAGGCCATGATGCTAGATCTAATTCATGTTGTTGTATATACCACATATTTGATCATTTGATCATTCTAGATGATTAGCTTCTCGTATGCCGCGAAGTGTATCAACGCAAAGAAGCTGATTTGATTTATGGTCTTTTATCAAAGGTAACAATATTTAGATAAGCAGATTTGAGCAGGTCTTGGGCCTTTTGGAATAGTAGTTAGCACGCTGGTGTCGTAAGCTGGCTGTTCAAGAGTCGGGGCTTTTCCGGTTTCTACTCACTCTTAGCTTCTTTTCTTTTCTTCTAACGCAGTTGTCGAGGACGGAAACTGGGCCACGTGGTTATCCTGGGGGAGCTGTGGCGTCTCTTGTGGGGGCGGAGTCCAGACCAGGACCAGGACCTGTGACAACCCTCCGCCGACCATCGGAGGGGCAGACTGTGTCGGGAACCCATCAGAGACCAGACCTTGTAACGAATGGCAGTGTCCAGGTAATGCTATTGAAGTACCATAGTTACTACACGAATTAGCTTTTTCTGCAATACAACTGTCATCGCAAATGATAGAGTATCCATGTTGTATTAAAAAAATCATTCACGCTGTCCCATCTATGTTGCAATGTGATGTCGTTTGGAGTTTATTTGATAGCATTTATATACGTCGTCAGAGAATCAGCCGAAATAGGGTATAACTTGAAATGTAGTGATAGTGCAAAGTGACTTTCGGTACATGGTGTCATCTACCAGAAGAAGAATTTAATGTACGAAGTGCGTCCATGTATGGTAGTAGTAATCAAAATAACATTCAGAACAATACGCACTGAAGACGACCTCTATTTACAGACTGCTCGCGTACCTGCGAGGTGGGGACGTTGAACGATGCCTGTGGCTGCACCTGTGATGGTCATGTCCTGACCGGCCATGTGACGGACACCAGACGTGTTCCTCTCGGTGACGCTGAAATCCGCCTCGCCGAGAACCCGCTTGAGGTCGTGACGCACACCGACGCCCTGGGGGACTTCACGTTGACTGGGGCCTGCGCACAAGGCGTAGACATCATCGTGAGGAGGGTGGAGTACTTCGAAGCTCACGCTACATCCACCGAACAAGATGAAACGACCTCATATGTGCGAGTTAACATGACTGCTCTAGGTAAGCATCAAGGGTTTTAATGCCCATTGTTTTGTGAACCATTCCCCTGAAAAAGTTGTTCGATCAGTCCGCATTATATTTTGATGTACATGTAAGGTCAATACAATTCAGCAGTCCATAATTTTCTTTGTTTATGTACTGCTGCCATGTTCACCATTGTTTGAATAAAGTATAAGTTATTACCTTCGCCAAGAAGGCAATGTTTTGAGCTGATTCGCTTTACATTTTACGTCTTAACTTTTGTTCCAACACAAAGTCCATTGAAGAACACAAAAGTGACTGGTCGAAAGCTTTAGGTGAAAACATTTCTTTTTGATGGACCAATAGTTTTAACTTAAGGCATGTAACTACCGACACAGATGAACTTACATAATGATTTTATTATACCTTTAGTGCCACCGATAATAACTGAACATCCCCAGTCGAAGAAACGCCTGGTCGGACAGGACGTCACTTTCTGCTGTGATGCACACGGAAAGCCGCCGATCTCTTCTTATGAATGGTTAGTACACTGGTACCGGTCATTAAAATTTTTCAATACTGTTTATGGTGATATCTAAAGTAGCTGTATATCTGCACGTGGCCTCTTAAGCTGATCTAGATTATCTAATCGTTTTGCATCCGCACATGTCCACACATTCGTGTGCAGTTATAGTAGCTCCAGCTTAGCTTTTGACCACGTCAAAGAAAAAGGCAACAAAAGACGAACTCATTACCATTACTCCAACTTTGTACTCCAACTTATCTTTTGAAAAGTAATGGTATAATGAACTTGGTATTTATTACAAGGTCCTTTTTGCTATGCCTACCAATTCTCTACAACAGTATTGTACCTATCACCATAATCTCTCTCTCACTCACTCTCTCTCTCTCTCTCTCTCTCTCTCTCTCTCTCTGTGTCATCTACTGTGTTCTGCCTCTGTTCTGCTCTGTTGCTGCGTCCTGCCACTGCACTCAGTCTTTCTTCATCATCATCACATTATAACTTATAACTGTTTTCTTTATCCTCTGTGTTTTCCATCCCCAGGTTCAAAGACGGACTAGTGTTAGACGAGGATGTGTACGGGTACAACGACACGCTCACCATCGAGAACCTGGCTGTTGACGATTCCGGTGTGTACCGATGCCGAGCCAACAGTGATGCCGGGTCCAAGTATTCAGACGAGGCAACACTTGAGGTGGAAGGTGAGTCTAATCAAAGTCTTGCTGCCTTTTATTCTATGTGATCATGGCTGAAAATGTAGAAAAGTGCGAGAATACACCTACCTGCACTCTCATATGTGTAATATATAGAGAGGTTTTTCTTCGGTGTGCTTAGGAAGCGTCTTAGATGTTTATACCACATCTACTAGCCTGACGAAGAGAACGCACATTATCCGATTTTTTTTTATACTGACCACAGTTTGTTTTTATTGAAAACACTAATAGTGGGAAGAAGTCAGAATTCGGTTTTGCACTTGTACTTATATATGTTAGCGTTTTACAATGTTGACCCGATTCTTCATTGTTTTCTTACAGAGGACAGCCTGAGCTCCTGTCCCGTGCAGCCTGTAGAGAACCTGATCAGCCTGCCGGATGACTGTGTCCAGGAGGACACCAACAGCACCGGGTACGACATCGGCTCCTGCGGCGGGGACGACTGTGTGGGAGACCTGGGCGGAGCAGACAGGATGTGCGTGGACACCAAGAGATTCTGCTGCGTTCCTACCAGCACAGAGACACGCACGGTATACTGTTCTGGTTATAGTTTAAACGTTACAGTTACAACAGAGTGTGGGTGTGGAAGTTGTGTCAAAACCTTTACCAAACGAATCCAGGGAAGGGCGTACGGTGTGAACCGTACCAATAACGCTAGCACCGAGGTCCCGCTAACCTATGGTGCGGTTATCATGGGCGGTCAAGTAGTTGACTACACCAGTGAGACAGGCATGTTCGAATTTACCACAGAAACAACTGCTAGTAAGATTTCTCTGACCTTTCGAGATTATTTCAAGATCCTAGTGACCAGTACCAGAGTGCTTTCCTTGACAGGTAGTGACACGTTAAACTTTGATGTAGTTCTGAAGCTGAGACCTCCCCCGGTAACAATAATGGCTACAGAGACAAGTGTTATAGACCTGGGGACAGTGGAGGGGGTTGAGCCTCTTGCTGAGATTGACGTTCCGGCGAATTCTTTCTTTACGTCGGATGGAAATTTGTTTGAGGGTGAGGTAAAGGCCTCTGTTTCGTTTGTTGACCCCAGAAATGAGGAAGATTTTGAGTCTATTCAGGGAGAGCTAACAGCCGTTGATGTAGAGGGGCAAGAAAATACGATGCAGACTTTCGGTATGTTCACGATGGACTTTGAAACTGAAGAAGGCGCCAGTCTCGAACTAGGAGCCAATCTTACTGTTCACATCGATCCCTCTGAATCACAAATCGATATTAATGACGTTGATGAAAACGGTAATTTGAGAGCGAAGATTTGGAGTTTGGATACAGACAGTGGTCTGTGGCAAGAGGCGGGGAATCTGAGGGTGGGGACAGCATCAAGGAGGAGGAAAAGGTCAACATTTATCATTGGGGAGTTTCTGTACATTGCTGATAGGCCATGGAATTTTGATCAGATTGAGCCATATGACAGGCGCTGCTACGTCAAGATCCGCGCCTACCAGAGTGTTGCAAATTTTGTGTATTCCAAGGCCACGGGTGTACCTACAGGTGTGGTCAACAATGCCGACGTTGCAGTGATAACAACAAGCAACACGGGTGGGTTTAGTCGGAGCAACTCTTTGAGCGTGTATCAAAGGGGTTTTACATCTTCATATTATGGAGGCGGGATATGCTTAGAAGCATTGTGCGAACCCACCGGCAACGATTTCAGTGCCAGAGTTAATGTCGTGAAAGATAGCATGCACTTCGTGGCCGTAGACAAAAGTCTGTATACAGGCTTTAGCGCTGATTTCTACAATAGAATTGAGATAAAAGACGAAGGGAAGACTCTGAGTTTTGATGTGTTTAGACCAGATCATAGTAATGGCCCCATTTACAGGTATGACGATTACATTACCGGCCGCCGGTGGTGGTATAGCTACCACAGATGCCGTCGTTCGACCGTAGCCGACAACCACTTTGCCTTTGTAAACACCGTTTACCAGCCGTACGTTTTCCCACCGTACACCTTCGATCAAAACCAGTACAGTCAACCGATCACTGTGACGTCCTGGTATCCCAATGAAAATGAGTTTAAAAGGGTTTGCTTCATCAAAGTGTTTGTAAAATTTGACACCGAATATGCACATACAGAAATTCGCATCACAAGTAGGGGTGGGGGCGTCTATGCGCCAAATACTGGCGTAATCTATGGTATAAGAGAGGATAGAACAAAGACAAATCCTAATGATCCAAAATCAGGTTTGTCTGTGTTGAATTTAAATGCCCAGGTCCAATTCTCGAGAGCCAACCCGATGGCACTACTAGCCCTCCATACCCCGGCGCAAACGACAACACCAGAATCACTGTTGTTGCAAGGAACAATATTTGCAAACATGATAGTCGGCTTACGTCCACAATGACAGCGGGGATAGATACTGACTTACTGCTCGAGGTAAGCGACGTTGTCAGGAATGAGAACACGGTTGAGTTCACCGTCCCCAATGGTAATGACTTCGGTAGGGACTATGGAACTTACGTAAAGACAGGCAGTGGATATACGGGCTATGGTGAGGCTTTAGAATATTGCCGCAGTGGGTCTGACACAGGTGGGACTGGTAATCCGCTGGTTTATAACATGTACCACGCCATCAGGTTTAACTGTGGGGATTTCGAGTTTACCACGGAGAGGCCCGGTGTCGTTACTGAGGCTGGGGAGGATAGCACACAGGGTTCATGGATAATACAATGAAACTAGTTAGTGACGTTCCTCATTGAGGTCCTTGAAGATGCCATACGTATCGAAAGCTGCTTTGTTTAACGGGGCTACACCTGAATATAGCATCAACAGCTAACTGCAAGATGACAAAATCAGGCGGGTGGGGTCTGATTAGTTTCCATTCGCTTAACCCCTCTTGTGTAGAAAACGTAGTCTTAAACGTTATCAGCTAGTTCACTATAAGCTTTAGTGCAGTTAGCTTGAAACGTTGTCATAGATTTACATCAGATTGACTTAAAGGTTTATAAAAAGAGCCGTGAAAGCCAACAGTTTCTGCAGACATTGCAAGTAGCTTAGAAGAGGCTTTGTATGTGGTGATGAGTGATGCCAGTTTTGGTGTATTACTGTTAACTGGTATGGGCACGTGTAGAGATGTTATGAGACTGCGGGTTATGATCAGTATGCTATGACACCTTAAATTTGCTACCTTATGGTTTTGGTGGCGCTTGTGTGTGGGTTTGTGCTCTGTATGTGTGTGTGTGTGTGTATGTGTGTCTGTGTATATTTGCGTGTGTGTGTGTGTGTGTGTGTGTGTGTGTGTGTGTGTGTGTGTGTGTGTGTGTGTGTGTGTGTGTGTGTCCTTGCGTGCTTTGGCGTGTGTGTATGTGTGTTTAAACAATGTATGTGGTTTAGTACGATTACTCAAGAAACTATAAATGGATTTTCTTGGTAGATGGGTAGGTATTGATGAGACCTAGAAATTATTAGATTTTGGCCCCCTAGCGACTTGGTATGGTACATGCACTATCGCACTTACATCTACAACTGCAAAATATAGTAAATTTATCAAAAGCAAAAGTGACTCCGGAGAAGAATGTGGTCAAGGAAAGCACTCTGTGGCAGATGAGGATATTTTACATGAACGTTTCTGTGGGCATCTTTAAAACGCTCTTACTGACAGAATTCTGTTCTTACGTACATGGCTTATATTTACTTTCAACTGCTTATCTTTTTTGCCATGAACAAATCTTGCATTATAATATTAGTAGGTAAACGTCATTGGTTATTAACTAAGTTACGATAGTATAATCATGAAGCAGTTGGATTTTAAAGGCATCCAATGAAGTTTTTTTTATTGGAAACCCGATTCATCAAAGTCAGTATTCTAGTCATTTATCTACATACTAAGTTGAAACCACACTATCCCAATGTATATTGACCCTCGTGGAACAAAAAGCCCTAAATTTCTGACGGAAAATGCTTACTGGAAGAGCCCTTGCCTGGGTGATTTTTAGGTGATTTGTCTTATTCAAAATATTTCAAGTTTTGCTGCTCTGAAATCGCATTGGATGCCTTTAAGATCTGTCTTGTATAGGCGCTAATTAATAAGTGTTATGAGTGTTATTTAAATCTTGCATTTTTCATTATTCATAGTTACCTTTCGATATTATGGTGTTATAATTATCTGGGTTACTCGGTTATCATTTAATTCGCACCAGTAACGTTACTAGTTATAGCTTTGTAATATGTAGTGTTCGAGACAATTACATATTATTTCATATTCATTGATTCATTCATTACATTATTCATCAACTGGATGACAACTAGAGTTCAGTGATTTTGTCCCTTTTTCATAAACGCCCCCAAAATAAAAATACTTATTGCATTACGTGGACCCTTTCTGATTATGACCGTGGTTGTTTATGCTTTCAATTTTCCCAGAATTTGCTAACGAATCATAAATTTTGAAGTGAAGTACGATAAACAGTTGAAAATGTTAAGGAGGGATCTATGACATTATGTCACATAAAAAAATAATTTTGCTAATTGCAATTGAAAAATATGTGATCTATAAAGTGTACGTATATAGTATTCCAAACACATTGTGATTCTTCATACTTTGTTACTGCAGCAAATGTCGACGTCGTTGCTTTAAAAAAAGGATTAGCCAAATGACGATTGTCCAAATGTTTCGACTTGAAAGGTCTATAATTCAAAATCCACGATAACTTTTAAAAATGTACACCATGTACCTTTATGTATCAATTATTTCACAATTGTATACTGATTTTGGTGATTCGTCTTTGAATAAAACTATTTTTCTATCTGTCAAATTAGAGTGGCCTGTTCTTCTTCTAACCACAGCCGACTTTGTAGTGTTCGGGACGCCATAGTATGTGTGATAGGCCTGACAGTGAGTGGGGCGTGGTTACCCTAGATGTTGTATACATCATGTAGAGACACTATACAATAAAAAAATCAACTTATACAAACGAGGAAGATACAAATACTTGGATTACGCAGGTTATCGCATGGTACAAGTTTCTTTAATTTAATAGGCCCCTTCCAAGTGACCAGGTAGACTGTAGAACAGAGTTCGTAGGTCAGAGGTCATATTGGGTCACCTGCACACCCGTCACCCAACTTGAATACATCGTGAACAAATATCTGCATATGCTTGCAGACGACACAGGTATGTCATCTTTTTTGATTTCCTTGGAAAGAGTTTACGTGGTAGCATACATGTACAGCGTGTGTCTTTGTGGAAAAGATTAAACTCTGCATATATTTCTTTTGTACAAGACACCGTTCACAAATGGGGAGGGGGGCGTAACGCCGCGTAACCACGACAGTGTTTTATTCAAAGCAGTTAAATGAAAACGTAAATTGTGGTACCTTTATTTGCATCGACAAGCAATAAATAGATACTAAACATTGCTTGCCATTATGCCCCAGTCGTGTCAGCGAAGTCTTAGTATTGGGTGTCCGAGTAGAACTGTCGTAGTGGACTTTGTACTCACTCGAAATATGTTTCACTGCACGTGTGAATGCGGACGTAAATAAGCCAACTACTAGTCCCTCGGTGATTTGAACCCTTGTGTTTCCTTTATTGTGTTTCTAACTGAATTCTGACGGTATGGCCATTACTGGTATGTCAAGTTGGCGTATGTATATACATATGCTTACATATATATAGCCTACGCTTGTGGTCTGAACCGAGTGTGAAAGTATTTTAGACATTGACCAACGTAACAATTTTCACACTGTCGACACGTACCATATGCCATAATAGAACAGAAACACAAAAAAATGCTTCAAACAAATGTATCTTTCCGAAAAATACATGTACAGAGACATTTTACATCATAAACGTTGGTTTTAATTTGTTGTTTCGTAATATTTGTCTTGATTAGACACATGATAGGTAAAGCTATTGCCACCATATTTTGGCTTCATCTGGTCATCATCGTTTTATTTGATATTCATTCCTACAGGTGAAGTTTAAGCATTTCATGTTTCAACGCTTCTCAGAATGGAAAACAGCGGGGTGATCATCAGAGACCTTCGACGGGACGAAGCAAAACACGTCACCGAGATGGTTCTCTCCAACCTCTTCCAAGAACAAGTCAACTTTCCATTAGCCTTGCAGTTCATGATCAAACCGGTAGGCGGCGTTTTGGTAGTGAGTTTTCTGGTTCTATTCTACACGATGACGGGGTCTGTATCTCTGTCCGTTGTGTTAGCTCTACTTGCTGCCCTCCTGTCATGTTGGGGATTCCTGTGGAAGATCTATCAGCTACACCTCAAGCGGAACCGGCAGGAACTGCAGGACATCTTCACTTGGTATGACAAGACTGGGAGCAGGTTTTGGGTTGCAGTCGAGGGGGAGACGATAGTGGGAACGGTTGCTTTGAACAGAGCCAGCGACACCAGAGCCGAGCTCACCCGGATGTGTGTCCTACCTCCCCACAGACGCAAGGGACTCGCCAGGCGACTCGTGAAACATTTTGAAGATTTTTGCAAGTCCGACGGAGTCCAGGAAATGTTCATGAGCACCACCGAATTTCATCAAAAAGCTCTCAGCCTGTACCAGAAGTGTGGATACACCATCTCTGATATTGACGTTAGAAGCCCTCTTCCGATGGTGTATGTGTCCATAGTAGAGCTATCGAAGAAAATACAATAGCGAGTGTGTTCTCTTATATATAATACAGTACCCATGAATTCTTGAAAGCTATGTTGTTTTCTTTAAACAATGACAAGTATTTCAACGTTTCTCTAAGTACGAGTAAACTCTATTTTGCTTTGTTCACATATCTTATTCATAGGTCATCACAGTATTACAGAACTACAGTACCTACAGAACGCAATATTTGAATTGTTTAAGTACAAATGTGCAGTACGTCCATTTTGCCTCCATAGATAGTAGTTCTTAGATTCTGAACTTGAATAGTTTTTACGGGTTACAGCCAACAACAATGTCATGTTTCAACAATTCCACAGCCACAATTACAACAAAGTACATAACAAGAAAGGTGTAAAAAATACACCTAGGCGACGAATTGTATATTATGTAAATTAGGGTATTATCAATTTAATTTATTTTTATTATATGTACGAATTGGAATATTCACTTCATTAGCTACATGTACATATATGTGCCTGGTTATCTACATGTCGGCAATCGACCAATATCGGGTCCCCATTCTTAGCTCGGTGTTTGTTGCTATTGTTTAGATTTAATTCCAATCTTTTATAAATATTTTTAAAGGGATATCTTATGTTTTACAAACATTTCAAACTTGTTCTTAACTTCTTAAGAAATTTCCGTAAATTACAAAACTTTCGAAATATTTTTGAGTCCGCGTACGATATTTCCAATGATTTCTAAAGAAAGGCAACTCGGTTCTACCATTTTTTTTAATTTTTGTAAATGACCCGTGACGAAGTAATTTGCACATCAACACGAAGCGTTCTGTGAGCCAAAAATACTAGTAGGTATCGTTGATGAACCCTGCGGCGATCCTGCCGTCGGCGAGCACTCGACACGATAGCGGCCAGCCATTGATACTGAAAAACAGTGCCAAACCGTACGCTGCTTTTAATAAATCTCAAACTCTAGTGAAACATCAAATCCTTTCTGTTGTACCATGGTTGTACAGTCCATCCATATTTCTTGAGATAAAAATAGGTACCCATTCACAAAAACGCTTGTAAATTCAAGGATCTTTCTCGCACAGTATTACGTAGATCTATTACACGGCGCCGAAACATGTCAAAATACACTCCGTCTTCCCTCTCGTCAAAAACGCCGTCCGTGCAAGTCATGTGTGCTTCCAAATAAGGAAGTCCGCGGAAACCGCTGGCAGCTCGGGCGATCGCGATCTTCGGCCTGCATCGGCGCGTGTGACGTCATGATCGGGCTCATTTGTATGCAGGCGTCTGCCTTTTGACTACACGGACTACAAAGGACGCCGCCAGAGAGCGTAAACCCAGATGCCGCGGGTGAAACTGCACATCAAGTAAATACGAAGTTTGGCTGGTAAAAAAAAGAAATTAAAATTAAGATCTCAGTTGATTGCCACTTTCGAAATTTTTGCAAATTATGACATTTTCGAAAACATGCTACTCAAGTACGTACATTTTTATAATAATTTCAGAATATTTATAATATTTTCAAAAATAAAAACATTGAGAAAATATTAAAGGTACTATTTTAAAAAACACGCGGTGACTTGGAATGGACTCTATAAGAGCGCACGTACAGCACATGAATCCAGATAAAATCTATCAAAAGTTGTAAGACATAAAAGGACATACTACTTGTGATGAAAGCTCCTTGTATAAAGTCAGTAGGAACAAAGATCACTGGATACCGGTATGGTGATCATTATCTAGTCTACCGAAGCGATCCTTTTCTCCACCGCTGCAAATTTTACATGCCCGGTCAAGCGGTCGTTGACCTTATATAATAGAAAGCAGGGCAATATACTAGTAGTTTACGTGCGCTCTGGACTCTGGATCGATACGCAAAAACCATATGTATATCATATACATTATCATTATGTGCATAACATAGCATGGTCTGTCGCTGTGTGTATATTCTGTAAGGGTAGGAATAGGCTATCAAACCCAAACCTTTTCGCAGGTACGGGATTGTCAGAAAAATGTTTATGAAAGCCGTTATGAACCCCCAATGCTACAGATATAGGCCTGGCGTGCTTGTAGGTGCTTGTATTATATCCTGAATGCTGTCCGTGTGCTGGTTCGCAAACAGGCCACGGTCACGAGGTCTGGTTTATAGATGTGTTGTCCGCCACACACGTTTGCAGGGACACCAACATGCATCCAAGGTTGATAAATAAATAAATAGAGTGACCACAGGTACACTCGCCAGAAACGTACAGAACGACCTTATAGAGGTAAAGTTGATCCGCGAAGATCAGGCGGTTCCACAAGTGTCATCTGTTGTTGTTCTGTCGAATTGAACGTGTTGCGGTGCGTAGATAAGAGCTCCTTGGTGACATTCGTTGTTTCCGATTCCGAATGCAGAAATGTATGTCCAGATACTAATATTTGCTATACACTTGATCTGGCCTGTCGTTCACAATTGACTTTTTCAGTGACTATGTCTTTACATAGCCTCTACCAGACTCACAACGCTGGCTATTTATAGTAGAATATTTGCCAGGGGAGTTTGACCGCCTTGTAGGACCTAGTAGGTTTGACTGGCCTTCGGAGGGAAAGATTTATAAGGGGGTCATTTAACTACCTCCTCGCGGCCGGACTCCCTTGGCCAATTTTAATCTCTTTTTTCCCCGAATTCTACGATCCGTATTCCCGTAGAAAGGCCTGGTGGATGCTAGTTTTTATATGCCTCAAATCGCCGCGTCACAATGTAACGTTGGATGCACTTTTGTCCGTTTTTGTTGGCACATATTTTTCTTTGTAGCGGTTTTAGGACAAACAGTAAAAGGAAACACAACAGAAGAAGAATAAAGACACACATTATTTTTATAATCTTCCATGGGTTTCATCGTTATAGTAAATAAATGGAACCCGTCATTTCTTTTCGGCAGCGTTTTGGAATTTGAAAAGGCTTGCGCTGTGGACATGTGCTCATGTTGGTAATATAAGGGGCTTTACGTTTTCAGGTTTCGGGGAAGGTTTCTGTTTGTTTACACCGCCGCTACAACAACAAGCTTGACCCCTTTCGCACCATCCCATACAGTGACCCTGGCCAGATGGCCGGAGGTTGCCTCGCACAAGTTGTTGTGGTCAGCAGAAATGTAGTTAGATAATCGTATTCATTGTCTTGGCCAATCAGGCGTAATTGTCTTACAATTAGCAATATTTAATCCCTCCCATATATTCCAAAAATGGACAGAGCTAGCAAAACATGTTAATAAGGATGTGTCCTCGTATAAATATCACCGCGACCTACTCGCAGACTCATTACGCACGGAAAAAAAACCCACGTCCATCGGCGGCGTGACCTCACGACCAGGCCGCGGGACGTGGAGCGCGGGTAGCCCGGCCGGCCAATCTGGAGCAGCGCACGGGCGTAGAATGCAGGCAGCCCCGGCCAACAGCGCGCGGGCGTGGAAAGCGGGTGTCCCGCGGCCCGGTCAACCCTCGCCGGAGCAGCACGCACACTTGGAAGGCCCCCGGATTTTAGTCGTGCAGGCACGGAGGTAAGCCCAAACTTGAGTAGGTTGAGACTGTTCTTTTAATATTAGAACCATGCCATATGTAGTGTGTATTTGTGTCCACGGTCTTGGTTCATGTTGCCTTCTTACGTGTACCATCAAACGGTGTATTATTTTGGTTTAAAGTTTTTTTGTGTAATGTTATGATTTTTTTGTGTGCATGTAACATGTAAGTTGTTCCATTTCGATCAGTCCGTTTTTCCATGCAGTCGTTCAGGCTAGGTGACATTGTCTCTGAGCGGCCCCACGTTCTGCTTGGGTACCGTCTCTTATTTTGAAATTTAAAGAATTGTTGTTCACACCGGCGTCCTGACGGTTCTGACACCGCTTCGTCCAAATGTTTTCCTTCGCTGTCAATCTTTGTTGTAAAGCTTGCGTAAATAACTCATTAATTTCGTTTCTACACTATGATAACCCTTTATACTATTCTAAATGACGTACCCACTAAACTTAGCCTGTTGCGATTCTCTGGCTTAAAGTAAGTGTTGCCCCCAGCTTCTGACAACAGTGATTTTCCCCACAATTCCCGACAATGTCAACGTGAAAATTTCTAGTGGTTTGGGGGAAATTGGGTCACAGAGTAAAGATGAAAACATTCGCCTTTACATTTGTTGAGGATGTAGAACTGGTTTCTTAAGATTATACAAGAAGAAGCGCAGGCGGGCGTCCATGACCGTAGATATACCGGGGAGGCTACGTATATACGGTGCTAGGGCGAATAATCGTTCCGTTGTATTTACAATCAGTTCCTTGACTCTGCTTCATACGTTTTTGAGACTGACAGTTCATCGTTTTCTAGAAAAATCCGCGCCTTGGACCGTCACATTCATGTATGCCCTGCTATCACCATGGTACATCGCGTGGATCATTTCATTTCCCAACAGCCACAACTATCAACTTTAAAACAATCATTTTAAATCTTTGCTTTGACTGATGTTGTGGTTTGAGTAAACAAGGAAGCTATTCGAATCTGCTGTCTCGGCGGGGTTGATTGGACGGGGTGAGAGTATAGAAGAAAATTCGCCCTTTGTCTGTACAATAATTATATACTAGAATAGGGTACTTGCTCATTAAATCTTTTGGAACTTTCCCTACTTTTGCCTTTTGTCGGCTTATAATATCAGCGGTTATAGGAAAGGTGAGTTCGCTATAATTAGAAATGCATAATGCGGATTCGATGGCCAGTAAGCGGTATACCATACGGGTCTGTTGGTTACATCATCGTACGATATTAAGAAAGTACGTGGCTATTGACACACCCGTTGTGGATATAAAATATTTGTCTTTCCTTATTGACACACCCGGTGTGGATAGGTATTTTTTCTCTTTATCGATTCACTTGGTGTGGATATAAAAAATTATTTTCTTATTGACACACCCGACGTGGATGTATTTTTTGTTTATTGACAATCCGGTACATCCTAACTCTAACCCTTGATGATTGATGCACCTACACTTTGCTGCTCTGTACGCATGTTCTCCTCCGCGGTCACGCTGAACGCTGTCGAACTATGCAGAATAACGCAACCCTAGAATATAACAAACTTCGTTAACTTGTTCTACACTGTTTCTTTCAGCTCTACATGACGACAAACACAAAAGTTACTCAAGAATACAAGACAGAAGAAGTGGAACAAAATACCAGGTAAGTGCCTAACCATCCTTATTATACGCAATATTGTAAATAATCACGATAGTTAGGCAATGTTCGCATCTCTATAGTGCTTCTTTCACGATAAGCTGTGTGAGTTTTGAAAAGTACCATGCTTTCTATGATTAATGATTGCTGGGAAAACAATGTAGCCTAGGTGCCAGGCCCCCGTGCCATGATTCAGTTAAATTACATGATAGGACTATTAAAGCATGTGGCATATGTAATTGCGAACGAGAGAAACACAGGCAGATATTATGTAAATTAAGATTTAATTTGCATAATTAATGAGAAATTCAGCAATGTTGTAATTCAGCAATGGTAACTGCCTGGAATTTCATACCTAGGGCATTTGAAAGTTAGGTGAAGGTAAACATCATTAAATCACATAACTTATTCAAATATGGACCTCATTTGCTTTTCTCTTTTTGTGTCCACAGGTAAATTTCGCCATGTCTCACCCTGAGATGCAGACTACAGCAGGGATTCACTGGCAAGCACGAAGCCCAGTCAAGGAAGGATCGGGGAGTGCATTCATGTTTTGCACGCAAGAAGATTGAAAAAACAAGCATTGAATGCAGCAGCATCGTGAAAGCAAAGAAAAAATATGAATAAAAAAAGCAAGACTGACACAAACACGCATGGTGGAAAACACACAAAACATCATCATTAGCACACAGTTAAGTTATAAATAAAAGCCCAGCATCATATGGTTGAAGCTAAAAACTTACTTAAAACATTATTCTTTTAAGCTTGAATATGCTGCTCCTTGTTCTTTCTTATGAGCAACAAAATTATTCTGTTTTATTTTATTCTATTTTTTCTCTCTTGATAGAAGAGAACATATTTGAAATATCAATAAAAACAA
Organism: Branchiostoma belcheri; assembly: GCF_001625305.1. Classification (NCBI taxonomy): domain Eukaryota; kingdom Metazoa; phylum Chordata; class Leptocardii; order Amphioxiformes; family Branchiostomatidae; genus Branchiostoma; species Branchiostoma belcheri. Next base: position 6,441,112 of record NW_017804131.1, read on the forward strand.
TCATTAATATTCTGTGTGTACAAAGCCACAGTTGGCCGGAAAAGGTGCCTTTTGCATGCATGGTAACATAGGCCTTTCCTACTTATAAAGTATCCAGTTATCGACTGACAACTAAGCCATTAAACTTTACACAAAAGACTTCTGCAAAAGATCAACCATCACTTTAGATATCCCTACTTGCTGTGTACAAACACAGAGTCATTCAAACAAGTAATTCCCTAGGGAATGCATTGACGGAATTTTTAGAATATTTTCAACTCGATCGCAGTACTATACTAACGGCTCCGCCCCTGAGGCGTCGCCAAAAAGATCATTAGTACCGAAAAGTATCTACAAGTACATTCTTCTTACCACACATTCCTTCTATAATCAAAACGTATTCTAAATCACACAATTTCTAGTTACAGAAAAGTGATATGTACAAGTTTCTAGGTTAAATAATGTCCACATCTACAACCATTTAACTTCGCATACACAAGAAACAGTTTACGTCTTCATACTTAAGCTTCGAGAAATATTCAAGCTTTGGCATCATTTTTTTTTTCTTCTTATAATCGTGAGTTGCTACAAGGACTGATCACAGGAGAGTCATTTCAGTGAACTCTTTTTGGTGAATGACACATCGAGTTTTGGATAGCGTACGTACTAGTACTATGTTTCCCGTCAGTCCTATAACCCACTGAACAGCAAAATCGCCATGGAGAGCGCTACCGTTGCCACGATGACGAAGAACAGGGCCACCCGGTCCAGGATCATCGCCACATCCCTCCACTCTAACTCCACGTTCTCGTCCGCTCTCTGCTCCCTGATGTCCTTCACGATGACGTTCACCGCTCGCAGGATCTCCTTCAGGTAGATCAAAGAGTTGGTCTGCATCGCCTCGAGGTTGAAGGTGACGCGGGGAGGCTCCTTCCTCCGGACCCGCCCGGAGCAGTCCCAGGTGCCGTAGTCTCGTGAGCCGGGGTCCGGTGAGTTGGGAGCCGAGCCGCCGAAGGGGAACATCTGCGTCACGTCCAGGAACGGGTTGGAGATCTTGAGCGTGTCCGTGCTGTCCACCACGCCTTTCCCGTCGTCGTCGTGGTCCGACGCCTTGGTGAAGCAGAAGATTTTGGCCAGGTAGACGAGGAAGATCTTACGGATGATCGAAGGGACTTCCTTGGACCCGGGCCGGCGGTAGTACAGGTGTAGGATGATGATGTTGGCCATCGCGGTTAGACCGAGGAGGAAGATGGTGCCAGCAAAGAACTTCCCTGTAATAAGTAAAGAATAATAAGTAAATTCCGAATCATTTAACTCAATTCAAAGCTTTTATTTTGCCTCCATGGCTTGTTCGTCCATGCGGCCCCTTTCAACAAGGTTCAGTGCGGGGGGTACGGGTGATAGATTCAAAAGAAACTCATAAACTACTATACACGAACAATACAATAAACAAATAGATACATGAATAAAAAAAATCGTAAATTATTTGGTATCAGTTCTTTGAAACAATAAGAAGCACATGATGACGACGCGACGAAGAGTCGAAATCCAGTCATCAACCTTTAGAACATGTTTCTTTACTTCATGAGACTTCTCCATGTAGCATACAGGAGATAGTATATTGTATATTACTGACCTATGAGCGGGATGTTGTCAGAAGTCTTCGGCAGTGACTCCGACACGAGCTGCAGGAAGACGACCAGGGCCAGCAGGATGGTCATACAGAAGCCCATCCTCTCCCCGGAGTCGGGCGGCAGGTAGAACACCAGCGGGTTGATCAGCAGCAGGATCAGGCACGGCAGAACCAGGTTGAAGAAGTAGAACATCGGGCGTCGCTTCAGGTCGATTGAAAACTGCACAGAAAAATCCCACATATTGACACATCACACATGACTTCATTTTTTTCTATAATAATACGTGTAATATTTCTATAAAGCCGGTGTGTTACGCCTGGGTGGATAACTGGGTGGATAACTGGGTGGATAACTCTTGTGGACAGTTTAGTTGCCCCGACGGCAGGACAGACTGCTATGGGACCGGTGAGGTGAGGTGAGGTTACGCCAAAGGGTGGTTATACCGACTATACAGATACAGAGTGCGTTGATGAAATAACATACTAAACAAGACAATACATTTGGCCTACTTTAGCTCTCCTTTTCCATTCCAAAGTTTACGAAACCAGAATCGAACACCCTGCAGTTCTAATAAAAAAAGATGCCATGCAGGGGACTCATACCTACACCACTTCTTCCCAACCAAGAATAAGTAAATGAAACAATGAATGTCCAGAGCAGAAGATATCAAAACTGTATCTTTCGCTGGAGTGCCAAGAAAATCCGCTAGAGGACACATAAACAACGCGCCTGTGTTCAAGAAGAAGAAGAAAAACTATGATTCTATACCTTTAAGTTAGGATAGGGTTCGGGACAGCAGCTGTAGAACTTTTCCTCCCTGCTGACCGGCATGCCCAGCAGCCACCATTCTCCGTTATCGGCGAAGTCAGACAAGTCTGCTGCTGCACTCGCGTTCTGTAAATCCACCTGCACACCTGAAGAAAGAAAAAAGTTTTTTGGCTGCCTTCAAATTGCAAAAGTAAATAAGAAATACATCGATTAAACTACAGGAGTAATGGCTTTAGAAACTTTAAAAATGGTACATATTTCTTTCTCTGCTTAGTACTTTGGGAAAGAGTATGGGAGTTTAACACACACACACCACTACCAGTGGACTAGCTCCCAGTGATTGCACTGCTGTGTGTCCAAGGGCTATTGAGAACGGAGATGGGCGCCGCCCTATGCGTCACTCGACGCGGCTAGGCTCTTAAACTCTCACTCTTAATTTCGATGAAACTATTGCAGAAGAAAGACTGTGCTGTGTGAACGTTTTTTTTTAATTTTATTTTATTCAGAAACACAATGATGATTACAAATGAAAAGACATGGACTAAGTGACTGCGAACTCAAGTTAGGTACAACTTATATTCTCGCAGCCACTTTTACAATGGACAAAAAATATTTTACAAGACATTTGAAAATACACGAGACCTCGCGTGAGTAACAAACCTCCCATCCCAGAAGACACATACAGTTAGAATCTTTTTGTTTGTGTTATATAATTTTGTACGGTTAACATTATTTTGCAGTTGATATCATACGAATAAAGTAAAACTACAGCGAAGAACTAAATGCTGTATAGAATTATCAGAAATGGTGTTTAAATCAACAATATTACCAAGTGTGAACGTTTCTGACCTGTATGTGTCCAGGACCCGAAGTGAAGAATACAGTGTTGCTGGTCGTACGGAAACGGTCCGATGTCGATCTTACAGGAACTGGTGAAGGAGGAGGGGGTCAGCCATGACACTTCTCCCTCTGACGTCACCTTCACGTTAGTGCCCGGCTGTAGGCCGCCGTCACTTTGCTCGTCTACACTGTAGAGGATGAATTAGATGCATCCACATAGAGGATACCCTGGATGCCAACTAGTATCGGGCCGTTAGCTGTTTTCCTTCGGCAGCCAAGAGCCCTTCGCCCGCCTATCTAAATTACCGCTACGGGGGAGTTGAGCCCGAGAACTCCCCCCGACGGGCTAGACTCCCCCGTAGCAGTAATTTACACCAGCGGGCGAAGGGTTCTTGCGGCCCGGAAAACGAGTTCTGGCTTCCAGGGTACATAGAGGATGAATTAGATGCTAATATCAAAAGGCTAGGCTAGGCTAATTCGGCTAAGAATCTACTACACGGGTCTGCATTTTTGCTTGCTTGCTTGTTTGTTTGTTTGTTTGTTTCACATAACCGGTAAACTGCTTTTGGGTGCAAAACACCAAAGGATTCAAACTCTTAACCTCTAGATTTCGGGTCCCAAATTCAGCGACAGAGCCACCTTGTCTCCTTTGATATCAGGACCAGAATTACACACATTTGTTTTTAGATCATGTTTGAAACATTTGTACCACAATGTTTTGATCGAGGTAACTCGATCTTGTTATTTAAAGCACATGTGACCAACATCCGACGAATGTGAGCGGAATACAGAGTCAACAACAACAAGATTGTTATTTGAAAAAACACTAAACACAAATATCCTGGATACGTACTTGTTGTACAGGTAGATGTCTGGTATCCAGATTTCCCTGCTAGGAAACATGATGCTGGAAATCCCGCCATACTCCGTTTTGTTCCACTGGAGATACTCATCTTTCCAGTACTGTAAGTTGGCAGAGTTAGTTTTGAATTACAAATCAAGATAATAGATATCAAGTTGCATATTCCTAATAATTTACTATTCATCATCTATGTAACATATGATCATTCAGTCAACAGAATATCTGGCTTCTTGGGAGCCCTGTACTTCAGTTGTGGTCGAAGCATCATGACCAACCTAGCACATCAACGTACAAATTTATTGTATTGATATCATCACCTCCACTTCTTTTTCAACATATTTCGAGCAGTGTTTAGAAAAGCAAAGTGAGCTATGCAGCCAAATTAACCTCACCACCACACAAACGGAGAATCTAGAACTCACCACTCTCAGCCAACAAAATGTCCTCAACACTTGGTTCTTCTCATCCTGTAGGAAAGTAATCATTTAGTCGTTTCACAATGAAAGTTTGCAAATGCAAATCGAGTCAACTCGAAGAAGAACTTCCTTTTTCCAAACACTAACAAAATCCGATCCAGTTATTCTCAGAGGAACAACATTACCTAAGACAAGAGTTCCGAGATCTCATACCTCCATGAAATATGTATATTTATTCTTTAATTATGCAAATGACCTCTACATAAACATAATGAATGCACCGTGATGTTAACTTTTGATTAACTTACACATGTTCCAAGTATGAAATTTCTATTATTTACCACTAAGAAGTCATAGAAATTTGAGATTAATTATGCAAATTAGGTCCGTATTTGCATAATTGGTACCTGGTGATATTCCTCCTGCCATAGATTATAAACATTACAGTTCTGCTGCAGTACCAAGGTCAACCACCAGGAGGCCCATATTTGACCTTGACCTTTGTCTTCCTAAGACTTACCAACATACAAAATATTATCACAATCCATAAATGCGTTATGAAGTTATGCTGACTACAAACGTGCAGAAACACACACACACATACAGACGCGCCAAAAACAATACTTCCATTTTTCATGGAGGTAATAACTTACCAGGTCAGTTATTTGCCTCAGTGCTACGTTGAGATACACAGTAATGCCGTCCCTGTAGTCACGGACGGGTCGGATGGACTTCTGGTACTTTTCCAACAGGCTGGAACGGAGGCGTAACACCTCGTCTAGACACTGGGCTTCTGAAGGGTGAGAAATTAACAAAATGCAATGTTCATTTAGAAACCGCTGTGAGTTAAAAGGGTTCTCCCTTTAGTATAAGACAAATATGAAATATGGCTTCATTTCTTTACATTAAGGCCACACCAATTTAATTTCTTGATTAACGGATTCGCCCGCTTCATTTTTTTCTGATTTGCAAAAAAAGAAAAAGAATTCAGAATCAACTGCAAAATGCTCATTTTTTTGCCCTGAACAGTTGGAAACAGTCCTTTTCATCCTAGTTGTTACAGTTATTCCATCTTTCAATGCAATGGTATCATTAAAAGTTCAAAATTCATTGTTTAAATGTTGAACCAGCCTGGTGTGTTGACTCAGTCCTATCGTACCATTTTGGGCCATAATAGGATGCCTAGGCCTGTTTTTATTTATTTTTTCGCCCGCCCGCTCCATTATTTTACTAGAATAATTCGTTAACCAAGAAATTAAATTGGTTTGGCCTAAGGTTGTCTGTTGCAAAAAAAACAATGTAACCAGAGCTCATAAAACATTGTTAGACGTATTTGATTTGTATTAAAACATTCCTTTTTCAGAAATACATACGCTGGATGTACTTTGACATCCAGCGTACTTTTGCAGCAACAGATGAGAATGTACACACCAACACTGAGGCTCATGGCATGGCTGTATTTTCGTGTATGATCAAGATTTATTCGTTTTCAATAATGCCCCACTCATGTTTTCATAAATATGACTTGACAGTTTTATAATACAATGATGCCTATGGCTATTGACAGGATCGTCCTGTCAATAGCAGAAAATAGTGCACTGCTGACAGGATCGTCCTGTCAATAGCAGAAAAAATTGCACTGCTGACAGGATCGTCCTGTCAATAGCAGAAAATACTGCACTGCTGACAGGATCGTCCTGTCAATAGCAGAAAATATTGCACTGCTGACAGAATCGTCCTGTCAATAGTAGAATAATTTGCACTGCTGACAGGATTTTTCCTGTCAGCAGTGCAAATTATTCTACTATTGACAGGATCGATAAAATTTTGGTATTTTTATTTCATACTGGAAATTTTGGGGTGGGCGCTGGTTCGTGTAGGTCTTATGTAGGTGTTATTATGTATGCTATTAGGCCATTTTTTACGATCCTGCGCTGCGGCCCCTGCAGATCGTCGTGCATACATTGATCCCCCGCTCGGTAGCGCGCGCCTGGCCTCCCGTAAGCAATGCGGCGGCAGTGCGTGCCTGTCGCCCCGACTAGCCTCTACCAGGCACCGCGGATCGCTGGAATAATGCATGGTAGCAAGATTAATTTTACAGAAGTTTCAAGCTCCCTAAACCTACCGACTTGAAACTTTAATTTACTCTGGAGCTTCCAAGCATCATATCTAACCAGATGGGAAATCACTGATATATTTCATGATCAAAAATTTATAACTTTGTAAAGTGTGCAAGCTCTCTTGTGGAAAGTACTCATTGACAAAGTTCTTACGATGCACTTCCGTATGAAACATTAGCATAGGCAAACACATAAATTGAATATTGAAACAGGTAGATATTACAATATAGCCCCTGACCAAAGGTTCTGTCCATTTTGTCCAAAGCATATAGAAAATGAATTTCATTTTGTTATGGAATGTACCAAATATGATGTTTTACGCAGCTCCAGAGTAAATTAAAGTTTCAAGTCGGTAGGTTTAGGGAGCTTGCAACTTCTGTAAAATTAATCTTGCTACCATGCATTATTTCAGCGTTCTCAATATTTGCTTTGTATTAGTAATACTTTCTGAGGCCACGGTAGGCACAACCACATATCACTTTGTTATGGAATGTACCAAATATGATGTTTTACGTAACAAGCTATTTCATTTCTCGAATCAAGTACAATAGATTTCAAGAGTCTCGATGGTGAATTGGAGACAGATTTGATTATATCTTTACATGTAATGGTTCCCACAACGCAAAAATAGGTAGATATAAAAAGGAATGCTTTGTTAGAAATTTTATTATAAAAAAATCCGAAACTTGTAATTAGCCCACTCGATTGTAACACTTTATCATAGACTTGTGTTATCCCTTATTATTTGAATAATTATGATATAGATTTGTTAGGTTTTATTCGACATTAGGTCTTGTTCAACACACTTATTTTATTGTTGTTACTCTCTTTATGTAGTTTGCCATACATTGTACCGTGTGCAATATTGTCGTGCAAATTGTCGTGCAATAAAGTTCTTCTTCATTTATTTCTCTTGAAGTTTTGCTGACTATACGCAGCATCAGCAAGATTACTACTATATATATCTATAATGGTAACGGTACAGTACACCTGTGTAGATCTTTAACGTCTACTGGGATACCTTATTGATCTACAAGTTTTAATAAGACGCAGACGCGGCGATGTTCTTGCCAAGAAGACGTGTTTCTTATGAATATTTGATAACTAGATATTATGTTCTGATCCCTACTGATATTAACCTAGATAGTTGGCACTTTAATGTATCGCCTAGGGCTTTTTACAAATAATAACTGTTTTTATTACAAGGCTGTAAATCATAGATCTAAAATAACCATTCATCAATGAATTTGATGAATGATAGCTACAGTTTCTTTATCAAAATGTCTGGAAACTACCTTCATTCTCTAAAGCCATGTATTCAAAGAACCCACATATTATAGAAGAGGTGGGTACATTCGTCTTCCATTGCCTAAAAAGAAGAAGTCAAACCCAGTAAACTAGTACCATGTATGTTGTAGAATATAGTATAATGCTAGACGTAGATATAGTCTCACATACCACTGTATTTTCTTTCTTATGTTGTTTGTAACTGCAATTAGCCCTCGGGCAAGTATTTGCAATAAACTTTGACTATTGTATTCTTCAAAGACCTCAAATGCCTTCCGTAAATCCTATATTTTCAGGCCCATTAGTTTTCAATCAGCTCAGCGTTCTAGGCTATCGAACCAGACAAAGAAAGCAATCAGCAATATTACCCACGAGACTCTCTCTACCGTCTGTACCATTAAGGCGATTGACAAGATTATCAGTCTATGAAATCGACTTCAACGGGAACTTCAAAGGGGGGTAATTAAATAGGACAAAAGGAAATTGACTGATACAAAATACGGTGCACTTAGAGCTAAGATCCTATATAAATCCAACAAAAGAACACTCGGATGACAACCCACTGGGCAAGGAATCCACTTTTTGCAGGATAGGTTTTCAAGTACGTAATCTCGTTTTTGTGTAAAGTAGGTTAGCCAATCCAATAGTATGTTACGAATCGTGTAATTAGGTTTATTGTAGTATCGTTTATTTCTGGATCACGGATCATCTAATGCATTCTGGCTAAATCTTTGCGCGTTTTTATAAGCTATTTTTTCTATCCAGAACAAAATGGAATGTCAAGTTCTTCATTCGACAGCTTTGCCAGTAATACAAAGACAAAACCATATACACAATATATATTTATATACATCCGTGAATGTAAGCACACATATATGATTTCCCTTGGGAATACATGAACGTATCAGTCAGTATTTAATAGTTCAAAGGTTATCGCTGGGTTACGACGATGTGGTAACTTGATACGATTCATTATGCTATTCACATCTTCTTGTACATGTCTCGTACATGTGTGTCCTGTGTAAAATCCGTTAGAAATGTGCTCATCATTGTGTCTAGTAGACCAACACCATGAGACAGATGTAGATCCTTTATAGCCAGTTTCCCACTTATCTTTATAAGATCTCTTGCCTTTTAAGCCTATTATAGCAATCATCCTCTTTAAGGGGTCAATTAACAGCATAGACCCATGTGGCTGTCACATGGGGCATCCTAGCCGTATCCCACTTTTTCTTTAGCCCGAAACTATGATCTCGTAGTCCCTCAAAGTGAGTGGTTTAACTGATTCAAAACTACTTGTATCAAAGAATTTCGTAAAAGGTAAACAGATCATTCTTGCCATGCGCTTATCCAGAATGATATTTTTACGACGAGATATGCTAGTGTAATAACCGTTACACTAGTGCCGTATTAGACTTCTGTTTTACAGATATCTTACCACAAAATGTTATCGAAGTTCAAAAGGATTACGGTCGTGTTGTGGGATACCGGTACAAATTGAGCAACAGATAAGGTTGTTTGTTTCTTTAGTAATGTAAATAAGTACAGGAGGGTTTTGAAAATCCCTCGAGGGCGATAAAATATCTTTTCTTATGTTCTTTTAAGTCTTGTACACTGCATTGTGTACAAGACAACAACAAAGGCAAGACAGTTTTTTTTTTCAAATTTCTAATTATGTCATGCGAATTTAACAATGCTTTCTTTTGTAGAAGCATAAATGTTCAACGATGTACTAAGTCACAAGAATCCACTATGTGTTTTGGGTTACTTGCATTCCACACACGTGATTTTTCTGTAGCTAAAGACAATAGATAAAGACAATGAACAACGTCTGATATAAAACAGCATATACATGATGTACATTATTGTATTCAGAGTTCACGTTTTCAATTCTGGGTTGAATTCAATCTTTTTTTATCATTGCTACATTCCATGGACATGTAGCACAAGACATCACAAGCAAAAATCAACCAGAAGAAAAGACCCAACTATTTTTTTTTCATATAATCTATAACGTTACACATATGCATACAGATATGAAACATCCACATTAACCTGGTAAGTCGTAGATGGGCAGTAGTTAAAAGCTCAGTGCTGATATATAGAACTTTATTGACACAAAAGAGTACAGCGAATTTCGTAAGGTCTAAGACATGTAGATATACAGACAAATATACATGGGTACAACGAAAATATTCTACGTACAAAACAATAGATGGGTCAACTAATACTACTTGTTCTAAGGTCTAAACATTGATATATTTACCTATTTGTACACAGTAAGGGTTATTGCCTTCTAGGATGAACTTGAATTTATCTATAGCATGAAATGTAACAAATTCTGTTGAGCAGGCGGAGTGAAGGTTGAACAGCTTTGTGCGTTTATCGTTATACAGTGTACAATTCAAAATAAAATGTTGTTCGTCTTCAATATCATTGGGACAGAATGGACAAAACCTCTGGTCGCGAGGGATATGTATAGTAACAAATCTTACCTTGTTGGCACAAGAAACAGCTGAGTGCGAAGACCGCAAATCGAAGAAGCCAGGGCGCCATGCCTGGTGCCTCCTGCAACAGTTTTGCCTGGTGCCGATCGAGTGTCGACGATGAGCAAGACGGCAGCAACCCACCACACTGCCTTCGCTACGACCTGGAACACTGCTCCTATTACGAACTCCACACGACCATTTATCACTGCATTACGACTAAATTGGATCTGGCAGGGCATCCATTACACAATGAAGAAATGCTCACCGCGTTTCATTGATATTCGACGCGGGGGCAGTACGGAAAATAACTGGTAAATTAGCTTTGGGACTCCGCTACTGAAGGCCGCTGATGGCAGAAAGAACCGGAAGAGCACATACTCTAGGCGGGGGTGGGAGGAGTCTATTCCCGGCTATTCAAGGGTCCCCAGAGAGTACGGATCAGACTGGCATGTCTTCTTATGGTTAATCTGTCCCATTACATCATTCCTAAATGCTGTGGTTCTGGTAAAAGTATGTAAACTATGACTAAGCCTCCCTAATGTTGAACATGGTTTTAACCACATTGTTTGATACCATTATATAAAATATAAATGTCTTTTTTTTTTAAACTCACTTGTGCCTTCTCATCACTTTTCCAACATTGTTAAAGAAACTGTGAAATTCAATAATCTTGTAGAATCTGTATTGTTTTATTGCTATATTGTACAAACGTACGTGTTAGCTATTGATGTTTCACCTACACATATTCCATTCCTTTCAATATATCTTATTTTTCTCAGTCATACAGGAAGAAACACACAACAGAATAGGTGGGTAGATGTAATTTTCCATCCATAAACATATCAAGAATGGGAAGGTCTCAAAACCATTTCAAAAGTCAGAGCCGATAAAGCATTTATCGACGTCCTTTCCTGGCTAACGTTATGTACATATAAGATAAAACAAAATCAATGCTCTGAGAAACATATGTTACTCGTATTCTTCTGCAATTGGTTTGTAATGAAGATAAATACTAAGCACCAAGGCCAATTTCTAGGTAGTATAAGTGCCAGATAGTATTTATAGCTTCTCATCCATTACCTTTGCAAGTGGTAATCCGATTGGAGACTTGCTCTTTGGAATTGCTTTATCGATCTAAGGTGTTTCTTTTGTAACCTTGGAATTAACGTCAAAATGCAACATTTATGACGTTATAATCTAGTCCATAAAAGAGGTATAAATATAAATGATGATAATACTGTCTTTTTAACATCGTTATATGCTGGAAGACAGACGTAGAATGTCCAGACTGTGCATGATGTACAAAATGACTAATAAACTGTTGGACGTACCAACCACTAAGTATCTGATACCAGCCCAGAAAAGAACAAGAAACAATCATGCCTTCAAATAGCAGAGTTATCAACCAAGAATTGAGGTGTTCAAAAACTCGTATTTTCCCAGAACTTTCGTAGACTGGAACTCGCTAACGTTACCACCAATCACAGTTGGGGCATCATCACTAGAATGCTTTAAACAACTCCTGCAATTAAATGTGCAAAGATTGAGTGTAACAAGTCGTTCGGCGTGATATAGCTAGCTGCCGCCGCGCCGCGTGCCTGCGAAGCTTGTGTGTTACGACGAATGGCGGTTATACTGGCTCTACAGATACAGACAAAAAAATTATATATATATGATGATTGTCCAAAAAGAAATCATGCTTGAATGAGTTTTCTTAACTCTTTAATCAAATATTAATTGCGGTTTAGTACAAATAGTTCGTCAATAATGAATTACATGCAGTGAACCTTGATCATTTCATTACAGCCTTTAAGTCCTTTGGGATCCTCCCTTCACTGAGTCTATTAGTTTCCTTTCCCTCTTACCTTATCTCCAAGAATACTGAAGATAAGCAGTTCATCAGTGTACAATGCTTCATTTGGAAGGCAATACCAGAACTCTCAAAGGACACTGGCATCCTGCGTGTACAGGAAAGTAGGCAGATATTAAGATTAACGGTCACGATTTCACATTAGAGCTTTGTCTTATGTGATATTTCAAATTCGATGACTGACAACATGAATGAGACGGACTTTCCTAGCCTCCATAGCAGGTCAAAAACTGGGGGTTTTTTTTGGGGGGGGGGGTCTTCAGGGTCTTTGGGAGCTTTTATGTGCTATTTTCTGATTGCATATAGACAGCATAGCCGGCCTGGTTGAATTACCCCCGTTTTTAGAACTGGGCTAATCAGAAAACAGCCGAAGACCACCAAACCCCCAGTTCTATAAGCCTGCTAGGGACTCGCCGGGCTAGAACTTTCTATGATCTATGAAACGGTGTCCAATTTGGGGTGTTCTACTGACCTCTTATAAAAGATGCATCTTTTGCTCTACTTCCTTCAGAGATGACGAATAGTTTAGCCCGGTCATCAGTCACAACTGTCTGTTTCTTTGTTAGAGATTACACTGTGGATTTAGTGTACTTACATCTACACAAAACCGCTTGTGCGTGTAGAATTTGCACTGTGCTAACACAACTGGGAAATATTGACTCAATACATAATTCAACACTATTTCTTCCAAGAATTCTGAAGATTCTGTATCTGTATCGATATAGACGTCCTTCGGCGTAACACACCAGCTTCACAGGCACGCGGCGCGGCGGCAGCTAGCTATATCACACCGAACGACTTGTTACACCCAATCTTTGCACATTTGATTGCAGGAGTTGTTTAAAGCTTTCTAGTGATGATGCCCCAACTGTGCTTGGTGGCAACGAGTTCCAGTCTACGATAGTTCTGGGAAAATACAAGTTTTTGAACACCTCGATTCTTGGTTGATAACTCTGATATTTGAAGGTATGACTGTTTCTCGTTCTTTTCTAGGCTGGTATCAAATACTTAGTGGTTGGTACGTCCACCAGTTTATTAGTCATTTTGTACATCATGCACAGTCTGGACATTGGGATTGTAGATTATATGACATATGAACCTGCTGAATTCTTTAAGCATCTATGATGATAGCTGCATACCCAAGTGGGTAGACAATTAGGGAGGAAGCTTATGCCATGTCCCCAAGGGGAAATGTCAATGGTCTATTTAAGAAACTGCACATTCCTCCATCGGTCGTGTAGAGTTACAAGTTGCGATGTCCTACAAGCAGCTGTATTTTGCGTCTACCGTTAAGGGGATATCGTCTTTCCGGTTGGATGTGTCATCGTGATAGTTTGTTAGATACGAGAATTTGCTCTATAATCCTCAATGAAGGTTTTATCAAAAACATTTCCGGAGGGAAGGAGATGAAATGCTTTTTCGATTTACAAAGAGCTCGATCTACTTTATGACAAGTTATTTATTGAACGATGTGTAAGTTTAAATATACCGGACGTTATAACGGCTGTTTTTATAGTACTGTTGAAATCGTATTTCATTTGTATATATAAAACAAAATGCCATAACAAAATGCAACCATACTTATCGCACATGTGTACATGGATGTACACCTATGCTGAGTAGACGAACACAGTCAGCTGTAAGACAACTGCAGAACTGGGATCCTCATATGCTGAAAGTTCCACAGGAAAACATAACATCGTTCAAAGGGTCTCTGCAGTACCAAGGCCCGGTCCTGTGGAACCAACTTTTCAGGGAGCAAGGACAGCTCTCAACTTTAACATCTTTTAAAGACTCTGGACTTGAGTGGCAAACGTTTTTACGATTGTTATGTATATTGAGTTGAAATTGCAATGTATATTCTTATTGTGTGTTTTCCCATGTATATTGTGTATTTTATTATGTAACCCCAGGGATACCTGAAAACCAGGTCAGTAGACCTGAGCGTACTACTCTGGTTAAATAAAATAAATGAAAATGAAAATAAATTCTTGCTCAGTACCCGGAGAAGGAAGAATAGACGTTCGGAACATTCTCATTAAGGTCAGTAAAAGGTACACTCAATTAGCTCCTGCTAATCACAGCTCATTACATCACTCCAAGGTGTTCTTTTTACGATCTACCAGATCTTTAGCTGTGTTTCAACGATGTTTCCGTCCGGTTTAATGGTCCATAAAAACAGCCTTGGCTGGAGTAACGTCTTTAGCATTGCTAATTGCCACAGAGATACCAGCCCTCTAATCCCCTGCCCCTAGAGAATACACTTAAGTCCTCTCTGGTTGTAAATGATAACATACTTTCCCAGTTCCTGGATTAACATACTCGACAAACGACGCTCATGGAATGCTAAGCTCCTTTTGTACGTTCCCCTGGAAGCCAAACTCGTTTTCCGGGCCGCAAGAGCCCTTCGCCCGCTGGTGTAAATTACCGCTACGGGGGAGCCTAGCCCGGGGGGAGTTTGGCTGGCCCTCCAAACGGACAAACCCCTCGGGCTCAACTCCCCCCATAGCGGTAATTTAGATAGGCTCTTGGTTGCCGAAGGAAAACGGCTAACGGCCCGAAACTAGTTTGGCACCCAGGGTATTTGTACGTACGTACGTTTGGTTTAAGAAGATCTTATAAGTGTATAGTTGTGTCATGGACTCGCTGTCCCATCACAAAGAGACAAAACTTCATGCATCAAAAAAGCCACCAATATTGCTCACTGTAACATCATGCTTTTTCATAGTTTTCAAGAAAATATTTTTTCAATTGCTTCATTGTACATCATAATGCCTCTGGTTGTCTCTAGCGTCAGGTTGTCTGAGATCTAGAGTTTCGCTTTCAAGTACCCGATGTCAGTTAACTGCTAAAGCAAAACTATATCTATCTTGTATCTACGTTAACAGCATTACCAGTGCATTAACCTAGATTCTTTCTCCGTTCATATTGTAAATCTACATACTGTTAAGTGAAGAGTGTTTAAGATACGATCTAATCAGTTGCAAAAGTTCAGTTCTTAAAATTATGATACGATCTAATAGTTTTCAAGCTGGTGCCAGGAGGTCGCAAGGCAGTGCCATGTCAATGCATGTAATGGACATTCTCTGGGAGGTTTGGTATGGTCGATGTTTCTGGCTATCGAGGTGTATCTTTCACAGTTTATCAGGCTCCATCACATGCTCTCTGAAGACCGTCTATCGCAGCCTCTAGCAAAAGGGGAGTTTACAAGTACGCAAGCTTATGCTAAAATGCTAGATATCCTAGTTCATCCACACTGCTTTGCTTGAAATTGTGTCTGAGCCCAGTATTCTATGATCAGATCACATTAAAGCGTTGTTTCCCATGCAGTAGATAATATCCCTCAACAATAAGGTATTCAGTTAATATTCTAAAATAATAAGTGGAATTGAAAACCTGGTAAGAAAGTGAGTAAGTATTTGTGTATCAGAAATCAAACAAAAAACATGACACTTGATTACAGTCACTTGAAAGTCATAACATGTAATCAACAGATAGTGTACATGGTATCATATATATAACATGGGATGACGTACGATGTGTAGTTTAGCTGCTATTCCATGATCCATCTCTAAATTAAGAGTTATCAAGAGCTAGCTTTATTACGTTAGGAGGACAGTAAACACCACTAAGAGGCTTAAGTTGTTAGAGCATATCTACAACAAAAATCTTTTACATACGCTACCATTTATGTCAAAGGATAACATAAGAAAGAATCTAGTTGTATTTTGTTGGCCACATGAACACACATTTGGGGCTAATACTAATTTTTTTCTTGGTTGAATGTTTACATTCCCAACAATCTATAGATATCTACATTTCTCATTATTCTATATATTACTGGTGTAAGATATTCATGACAAGTTATTAATAGCTGGAAAATCTACATTGCATATTACTGAACATAACATATCTGGACGTAATACACACGGAATACGTTAAAGACATAGGTTTCTTGCATATATGAAACACAATCTAATAAGAGGCATAATCACCCTTTATGTTAGGTTATGTATATAGAAATTGGGATGTTTCAAGTTTTAAAGGAATTCAACATATCCATTCGATAAGATATACAAGACCTATAGAATATACAAGAACTACAGAACATGTCTAAACATAAAAAAATTAAAACTCCACAAATTCTGACATTAAATATTGTACTCGTACAGGTATGAAAACTAACAAAACTTGACAAAAATGTCATTATTCAATGTGCACCTTCTCTCTAATTAACTTCAGGCTAAGACACTAGATTGTCAATAAACACCAAATCCGTACCCAAACTAAGGCCACACCGAATTAATTTTATGGATGACATCCGCGCGCGCATTGATTTCGCCTGTTCTCAAAAAAAAAAAGATCACGTTCTCCGAGGCTCTGGCCTGGCTCTAAGCCTGTGTACTCCATGGTAGTTAGCGACAATACGGAGGTTTTAACTCTGGAGGATGGCACCCAGGCTACCGAAGCTCCACGAATCAAGAACTCAGTACATACAGTGCCGATTCATAAATTCGGAAAAAAAAAACAGCATGTGCCGGCTTGTCATATACCTCGCTAATTTCACAATGCCAGCTTTGTATTCCTGTGGTTAGTAGCATTTTTGTTTTGGGACGGATTTTTATTTTATTCGCCAGCGCATACTAGTTTAGGGGTCTTCAGAGGATGTCATCCATAAAATTAAGTCGGTATAGCCTAATACTAGAGGTTGAATGCTGGCAACAGCAGAACGACATTAGCCACGATGGTGTAGACGATAGTAAAGAACATGAGGAACCGGTCCAGCACCAGTCCCAGGGTCTTCCACTCATTCTCCCTGTTTCCAGTCGTCTTCCTGTCCTGAAAGTCTCCGATCAGGTACTTGACGGACCGTAAGATTTCTCCAAGATGCTGGCCGTACGCCTTGGAGCTCCGCTCGGTCTTGGTCTCCATGACGGCCTTGAGGAGGTCCTGTCCGGCCCGGGGGGAGTCCGGAATACGGCAGGTGACGTCGGCGTCGCTGTCGCAGGAGATCCGGTTTCCGGATTTTCCTGACGGAACCGGCCCTGTGCAACGTCGACAGGAACATCTTATACTCATAAACGAAACCACCTTAAAGTTTGTTTTTAAGAAGAGAAAACACGCACGTGCAGACTTGGTCTGGATGGCTTTTGGTCCACGGCAAATGTTTACTATCAAGATAATTCAATGTGTCATTTACACAGTTTCCCAATATGGCAACTGGATTATATAAAATTACATATCAATATTCTACCAAATTTAGAAATGAAGAGTATATATAACATTTCAGATATGGATGCATCTAAACAGCACAGAAACTACGATTTAGCATGTTTAACTCATCTAGAGCTTTCGACCAGTCAATCCGGTCTTCTTCAATAGCCTGGGTCAGTCTATTGAAGAAGATCAAATGTGATTGTTTAAAAGCTCCAAGTGAGAACATTTCGTTGTGTTGGAAGATTTTAACTTTAAACATGTAACTTCCAACACAGATGAACTTTCATGACCGACTATTTACCATAGTAGTGATGACACTCTGACGACCCTACAGGACAGTCTGGCTGAGACAGGTCACCCATGCCCAGGATCTTGGCTGTCCACTTCAGGAAGGTTTTGCGGATGAAGTTGGACATGGGTCTCCGCCCCGCGCCGTGGTAGTACACGTGTAGAGTCAGGATGTTCAGCAGAGCTGTCACGCCAAGGATGAAAATACTCGCCGCGTAGAACTCACCTGAAGTTACGGTGAAGACGAAAAGGCACAGATTAACTAGAGAAGTAACATTTGCAAAGCAAATGCATAATGTTTATCTTCGGACATGGTCTGCTCTGTTAATTCTTACTCAAACACATTCACATACATATACTACTAGTATATGGTGAAAGGAGCAGAGTAGACCATGGAATTGCAACATTATGTAACCCAACACCAGTCACCATGGTGACAGACGTCAACAAATCAGGTTAGAGGTCAGTGTTTGGGGAAGAAGAAGAGGAAGAAACTGAGCAAAAACAATATGTTTCCTTCGGTAAACGTAATTATTACAAAATGTTTTTAAATTATGATTTTCACAGTGTTCAATGATAAAAAAATTAAAGCAAGAATGGCTTTAGACATTTTAACTATCAATTTTCATATACATCGTTAAAGGGAGCAGTACACAAATTCGTGTTTACCTGGTAACTTCCAGGTTTAGCCAACCAGCATGGCTGACAATACTTACGTCATAATCACGTGTGTGAAAACACTCTTATACATGTAGGTACTAAAATTTATTGGAGGGGGGCATCACGAATGCAATCCACTATTTCTCCATGTGGCCCTTTCCCTACTCTATTAAATATCAACCTTCCATTCCTGTCAAACTGGCTCTGTTAAAGGACACGCAACATACAAACTGACACTATCTATCCACCCAAAACAATACTTCCGTTTCCAACCCAGAAGGAATGGGACTTTCACGCCAGTCCAGTCCAGTCAAACTATCAGCACAAGAACACTCTGGTGATCCCTGACTCCCACAACACCGTCAGCTTTTCTACCATCAACTGTTGAACTTTGGAACAATCTTTCGAATGCAATTGCTATGATAAGGGACGTCTGATTTAAATGTTAATTTTTTCCTAAACTCTGACAGCGTTCTGTCTAGGCAGTCCTGCTGCTATGCTGAGTGAGAGCTGACATAGATTAACAAAAGGACGTACCGATGAGTGGAATGGCCTCGGATGTTGGTGGCATAGACGCCGACACGATCTGCAGAAACACCACCAGGGCCAGCAGGATGGTCATACAGAACCCGATCCGTTCTCCGGAATCAGGAGGCAGGAAGAACACCAGGGGGTTAATGACCTCCAGGACGATGCCCGGCAGCAGGAGGTTGAAGAAGTAGAACATGGTCCTGCGGCGGAGGGATATGGTGACGTGGAGGTTGGGATACGGTTCTGGACAGCACGGGTAGTACACAACCTGGCGGAGGAAAAAAAAGTTACCATTGCGTTATCTGACTTCAATTGCTGGAATTCTAGGACCAGACTCTGCGGACAAAGCAACATGTAAGACACTATCGGCCTTTAAATGATTAGAAATAACACAGAATATACATGTACCAAGGGTTCTTCATTGTTCTAGCCTGGTTACCAAACCCGTTTTACTTTAATAATAAGTTGCCGAGACACTATTGTCCTCGCAAATTTTGGAGAGGGCAATAGACACTAGGCAGATAAAATAGATTTGGTAACCAGGCTTAAATTTCTATGAATATAAATGAAAGATTTATTGCAAATTCATGCCCGAGGGCTAATTGCATGAACAGAAGAAACATTTGGTATAAAAACAGATACTTAGTACACATAGAACTACTAACTACTAAGAAACTACTAGTAAAAACTACTGGGTTTGACTTCTTTTTTGAAGACAGAGGTAGACAGAGGTTCCCACTTTTTCTGTAATTTGTCGGTTTTCGGATGTTAAGAGGAGAGTAGTTTTCTTTTCATTTGTATATGTGTGAAAGTTTGGGTAGAATTTGGAGGCTACGTCAAAGAGTTCATTTCGTTCATTGCTATAGAGGGTACAATTTGATATAAAATGCGTTTCGTCTTCCACCGTGTTCAACGTACAATGTTTGCAATATAAATGGAAGATCAGAATACCTTTCTTTCCACAGGCATCCCCATCAGTTCAAACTCTCCGTTATCGGCGTAGCTTGACAAGTCCCCCGAGTTGCCCCTCGGGTGCAAGTCTACCTGGATACCTAAAACAAGACGAGATGTCAAGCATCCAAGTATGAACCGGGACGGAGGACGATACAGACTTTCAACAACCTTTGACCTATTGCGTTACACATCTGAAAGGCCACGTGTTCGAAACAAATGTGTCAGCTAAGCACGTCGGCAGAAGGTACTGCAGGTAACCCAACACCACAGTGTGTCTGCTACAGCACCAGTTACCATGGTGACAGACGTCTGGTCCAGGTAATTGACCTTATTTCTTTGAAGAAGAAGAAGAAACAAAGCAAACATAATGACC
The DNA here is from genome assembly GCF_001625305.1 of Branchiostoma belcheri. NCBI lineage: Eukaryota > Metazoa > Chordata > Leptocardii > Amphioxiformes > Branchiostomatidae > Branchiostoma > Branchiostoma belcheri. Next base: position 6,461,400 of record NW_017804131.1, read on the forward strand.
TGTGTGAGTCCAGGAGCCGAAGACCATGGTACAGTTCTGGTCGTCATAAGGGAAGAGTCTGATGTCGATCTTACAGGAGCTGGTGTAGGCGATAGGGGCCAACCATTTCACATCCCCGCTGGGGGACACGATGATGTTGGTCTTCGCGTGAAGCCCGCCGTCACTGCCCGCGTCAACACTAGACACAAGGTACAATTATTTTCAAGTAGCAAACACCATACATAAATACATCGCTTAAAGTTACAGCACCAGTAACCATGGTGACAGACGTCTAGTCCAGGTAATTGACCCTCTTTGTTTGACCTTAGGCCATGTTGATTTGATTACATGGATGACATCCGCGGCCGCGCGCGCATGAATTTTCGGCCGTTTCCAAAAAAAAAACCGTTTTCAACCATACTGTAAATCGTACAAAACAGTTGCAAAATGAGCAAAAATATACCATAAGTTACAAAAAAAATTAATAAAAACTATACCAATGTCGTAGAATGCCAAAATCAAACGAAAAAAGACGAAATTGTAAAGAAATGAACTTGAAGACTAGATTATTCGCCAAACCATATTCTGTGCCATTTGCTCAACCCTCATGACCACGTAGATTTCATAATGAAATAAAACTTTTTTTTTTTGCAAAACTTTTTTTTTATTCGCTCGCGCGCATCAGTTTTGGGGCTCCCGGAGGATGTCATCCATATATTCAAATCAACATGGCCTTATTTGTTTGAATAAGAAGAAGAAGAAGAAGAAGAAGAAACAGAGCAAACATAATGACCTGTGTGTGTCCAGCAGCCGAATGTTAATACACAGAGAACGCCTAAAAACTACTGATAACTCCTAAAAAATATATTCGCTGGAACATTCAACTAGGTAAGACAGTAGAGGAAAATGTTGCTAAACAACTACAATGCAGACACATCACAATGTTTCAATTGGTTAAAATACAATTATTGTCAAAGCACAAACGTCGTACACATACATGTACATTGTTCAAATTCTTCAACTTATTTGAGTGAAAATGTACTCGTTCAAACATACTAATAGTAAGGCAGAAGAGATTATGTTGCTAAAACAACTACAATGTAGTCATCCCAAAAGAGGTTTCAATTATAACAGACATACTTGTTATATAAGTATATATCTGGAATCCACAACTCGCTCGGTGAAAACTGCAGTTCGTTGACCCCGCCGTACTCTGACTCATTCCAGGAGAGAAATTCGTCCCTCCAGTACTAAATGCAGTCGAGAGATATAACATTACATCTTACAATAAAAATCCATTATCATAATGAAAATTAAAATGTTCTCCAGCTCAAAACAATTTAACTTGCTGAAATTTTCGAATCTCTTGGTCATCATCAGCTATGTGACAAGTGTTGTAGACACGTGTTTTTTTTCGCACGTGTGACGTCAGAACTGGGTCAAAGTTCGTCTGAAGTCGGTACCGCCCTCCATTCTCTTTGAGTTGGAGAACAGTTTAATTTTCACTATTTAATTTACCAATAATAAATTTATTTTCATGGCAGGAAAAATCCAATTTGAATGTTGAGAGGATGCATAATGCATATGGTATGCAGAATAATTCTATTTATCATCATAATATACTCACCACTCGGACCCATGTGAACGTCTGTAGTACTTGATTTTTCTCGTCCTGAGTGAATGATCAATAAATAGTGGATTATAGTCTGAAATAGACATGTATCGTTGATAGAATTATCTATTGAGGCATAACTGTATTAAACGCGTGTTAATGATGCAGTCGCATCTAGTGGTGCGTTCAAAGACTCTTCAACAATTTCGTTTGTGATAGTTTAGAATATTCTTTCCAAATTTTGATACTCGCCAACGATCATCAATTCATCAATTAGGAAAAATGGATGAAAAATTTGGAACCGTACCATGGAAGCACTTTGTATTGAGTATGTCTGTAAGCCAGCTTGAAAGTCATTTATCATGTGACAATTTACGGTGCGTAAATTTGGAAAAAGCCTCTACAATCACAGAACTCTATCCAGGCCCATCGCACACCCGTATGGACATTTCCATGCCGGATAGGCGCTAAGGTATTGGTGTAAACAATTCATCCGACAGTCTCAATACAGATATAGGAGTTATTAATGCCCGTAGCCAGGGGGGATTCGGAAGAACCCCCCCACACACACACACACACACGTACAAGGCTCAAAGGTCCACTTTTTGGTCCACTTTTTATGTAAAGGTCCACTTTTTGGTCCACTTTTTATGTAAAGGTCCAAGATTTTTCTTGTAAAGATAGACTGGAATCGTAGAAAAACTGCTCCCTTTGTCATTGAATAAAAATTTATCTCAGATTTTTTCTTGGAAATCCTCTCAAAAACGCCATTTTAGAAGGTTCATTTTTCAAAATTTTCCGGGGGAGCATACCCCCGAACCCCCTAGGCATACCCCCGGACCCCTTCGGCGCTCGAGGTCCCCTCAAGCAGTGGGAAGAACCCCCTAGATTCAAAACCCTGACTACGAACTACCTACATGTCCATAACATAGCAGCGACAAATACCATCCAAAGAACATACTACAAACAATCTACTGCTTTATGTATTTTGCATAAGATTAGCCTACACGGGAAACCAAAAAAACATGTCATGGAAGATTATTTGTTTTTAATTTCATAACACCAAGTTATCACTCCTTTGACATGGGTGTATAGATGAAGTATTTTCATAATGCACATATATCAATCAAGATTAAAACCCCCTCAAGATTAAATGCCATATTGTACTCTTAGCTATCCAAATGTTCTGCCCGCGATGACCTGAATGTCACTAAGATATTTGCTGGTCCCATACGTTGGACATTACTTGCTTCTTTGAGGGTACAACCATAATTTGTGAAAACAGTAGATTTCAATTTTTATTCTGGTTGGTTTTAGTGATGTGGCCATAAGATATAAATGATAATGTCTGTCTCTTCTGCATTTGATGTGGAACTGAAGTTCAAACATCATTTAAACATATATGTTTGCAGTTGTAACTTACCGTAAGTACTCAGTACAGGAAATGGTATTAATCTTAACCAGTTTTGCAACATAGGCTAGTTCGTACGTATAGAGGAAACATACGTACGTATAGTGGTTAAACCATTGAAAGAAGAAGTAAAACTATTGCACAACAATTGTACATGGTACAATATATGGCAACGACTATTGAACATAATACAAAAAGGAAAGGGTATTAAATGAAACTTAATATCCTAGGTACTAAAATATATCAAGTGCTAGTATAATATGCAATCAAGTAGGGCTGATAATGAGTTTCGGTATTTTTTCTCATAACAATACCTATTTTTGCATTGTGAGCGTTATTGCATTTGAATATGTAAATCTGTCTAGCTATAACATCGACTCTGTTGAAATCTCTTGTACTTGATTCGATGAATAGCATGCATTTGCCAACGTGAAAAAAATATTTCTATATTATTAAACGGTTTCTTACCAGATCAGAGATTTGCCGAAGCGCCACTTGGAAGGCCACCGTGACGTTGTGGTCCACGTTCTTCACCGGCCGTCGTGCCTTGTCGTAATTCTCCAGAAGGTCGTCTCGCAGTCGTGCAGAAGCGTCTGAACCAAGACATCCTTAAACAGAAGAAAAAATAACCCTCAAGAAGGCAGAGGAAGTCAAGTTTATTGCGCCACAATTGCATTGGATACAATGTATGGCAAATAACACTTAATAACTATAAAATATTACTACTAGTGTACTAATCTTACTTCAATACATGTATATATGTTATAATGGACTGTTACACTTCACATTGCTGTGACAAGGTTTCTCTTTTGTATAGCATTATGTACATATTGGCCTAGATAAACAGATACAGAGTCGGGGCATGATAACAGCATGTTGAAAATGTCTCTACTTGTTCCATGTAGTGTTAGTTTACTCTTACATGATATCATTAGTTTTTTTTTAATGTCGTGATCACGTCTTAGGCCACACCGGCTTAATTTTATGGATGACATCCTCTGAAGACCCCTAAACTAGTGCGCGCGGGCGAATTAAATAAAAATCCGGCCAAAAAATGCTACTAAACCACAGGAATACAAAGGTAAAGCTGGTAGTGTGAATTTGCGGCAGAACAGCGGCAGAACATAGCGACGTATACGACAAGCCGGCACATGCTGGCTTTTTGCGGATTTATGAATCGACACGGTACGTATGTACTGAGGTCTTGAGTCGTGGAGCTTTGGTAGCCTGGGTGCCATCCTCCAGAGTTACCACTGTCTCCGTACTGTCGCTATATAGCAAGCTACCATGGACTATCCAGGCCAGAGCCTCGGATGACGTGATCTTTTTTTTTTCTGAGGACGAAAAACAATGCTCGCGCGGATGTCATCCATAAAATTAAGTCGGTGTGGCCTTACATAAGAGGCGGACATTGACACTTATCTCTTATAAGCTTACGACAAGGTCACTTATCTTAAATGCGGATTTATGAAGTATTCATGACTCAATACCAAAGACATTTCACAAGACATCCATCCACATTAAGTTACAAATTGCTGTACTGAAGGAAAAAAAAAACATAACTCTATATATAGGCATACCTCAAAACACAAATACATCTAGAATAAAAGCAAGTACCATCCATGGTATTTAAAAATCTATGCATGTTTTTAATTGTATTTAGCTAATAACAGAAAATGCAATCCCAATGTATGGATGCTTGTAAGGGTCCACCTAAAATTATTTTGTGGTAGCACTGATACAAAGACATTGTTATCACTAATATCAGCTTTCCTTGTATTTTGTATTTTGTTTATGTGATGATGATGATGTTTATGTATATTTTCGGCTAAGTTTGTTTCATGTATTGTTTGCTTATATCTCACAATCCTCTGTAACAATTTTGTCACAAGTTTATTTCCTTTGATATATTTGAATTTAATGTTTTTCTCTGGGCTCCATTGCAAACTATGTCGTCGAAATTGAATGGGCCACCCAACCATTCGAAGATTAAATAATAAAAAATTAATAAATAGAAAAAATTACCTCTCCAAACGTAGCACGTGAAGATGACAGACAGTTGTAGCAATTTTGTCACAAGTTTACATGCTTTCATATATTTGATTTTAATGTCTTTAACTGGGCTCCATTGAAAACTATGTTGTCGAAATTGGGCCACCCAGCCATTCGAAGATTAAATAATGAAATAAATAGAAAAACGTACCTCTGCAAACGTAGCACGTGAAGATGACAGACAGTTGTAGCAGTAGGGACAGCGACATGGCTCTGCGCTGGTCACACATCCTACACTTGTGGTGACAGAGCCGTACTTAGCCGTAACGCACCGACATGTCCACCGCGGGCTACACATGGTAACAGCCGGGCTTAGTAAGCCTGAAATCCGAACCCTCTGAGTTCCCTCCTGCCCATCTTTGTCTAAGACGTAATCTTTACAAAGCTGACCCCATGGCTTAGGGCTATCTGACCAAAATCACTATGTGACGTGTTTAGAATTGCAACCCTCTTGACTCATAATCTTTCCCAACGTTTACTTTGGTAATTTCTCTTAGGCCACACCGACTTAATTTTATGGATGCCATCCTTTGAAGACACCCAAACTAGTGCCCGAGGGCGAATAAAAAAATTTCCGGCCAAAAGTAAAAATGCTACTAAACCACAGGAATACAAAGCTGGTATTGTGAAATTGCGGCAATAGATAGCGACGTATACGACAAACAGGTACATATGCTGGCTTTTTGCGAAATTATGAATCAGCATTGCACGTATGTACTGAGTTCTTGAGTCGTGGAGCTTTGGTAGCCTGGGTGCGATCCTCCATAGTTACCACCGGCTCTGTATTGTCGCTAACTACCATGGACTATCCAGGCCTAGAGCCAGGCCTAGAGCCAGGCCAGAGCCTCGGAGGACGTGATCCTTTTTTTTTTTTTTTTTGGAGAACAGGCGAAAATCAATGCGCGCGTGGATGTCATCCATAAAATTAAGTCGGTGTGGCCTAATTTCTCTTAATAGGAATTAAAATGGGGCAACGCTCGACATTCCGTTGAACGGTCAGAGTTTAAACGGTGGAAATAGAAAGGTTATCAGGATGTCGATCAAATGCTGTTGAAACATCTAGGTGAACAGTTGATAATTAAAGTGCGGTGACAGAATGGGGTCGAAATAGAGTAGACATGTTTGTAAGATTCCCTCTCACACAGACGCAATGTCGCATCCCTATATATATATCCCTCTTTTACAGATACTTTCACGGTCGATGTTCAGGAGAACTTGCACTTCTTGTTCCGCCGCTCAAAACCTTTCAGCGTGCCACTAGGTTCTCTTCCAGTTCTCATCAATACACCGTCAACATACCTGTCTTCAAGTCATTTTACAACAGCAGCTTCTTTCCCTGGACTGCAAAATTATGGAACTCTCTTCCAAACAGATGCTTTCCGTCCGACTACAATCCACAAAGTTTCAAAACAAAGGTCCACCGCCATCTCCTGACATAACTACATTATACTCACTTAAGTACCTCTAGCTCTTTGCCTAGAAGTGGCCAAAAATAATTGGCCTTGCATTGAGCGACACCATTAAAAAAAAAGAAAACTAAATGAGCACTCTCCGTAAATTTCTTTTAAGCATCACACCTATTCAATTTTCTTATTCTAGCAAAGTACGTACAAGATAGAGACCTAACAATTTTATTCATACCCCTTGTTCATGTACAAAACATGCAAAAAAAGTATTGGCAACCTCTACGTAAACATGAGATATGAGGATGAAATACATTTTTTCATCATATAGCATATACATATAGCATATTCATATAGCATAGCATATAGCATATTCATATAGCATGAATCATAATTCATAATGAAAAAGCGAGACAAATTTAAAGTCCTTGATAAAGCGATTTCCGTTGAATAAAATTAAAGAACATAGCATATTAGGATGGAAAGAAACAAAAAATAGATTTTGGACGTCCTGATAAAAAACTATCGAAAGAGAACTTGATTTCACAAGATATGGCGGGCATTTTTTTAAATCGTGAACGCTCATTCTTATTGTAATGTTCCTACCTGGCATTTCTTTTATTACTTGAATAATTATGATATAAATGCGTTAGGTTTTATTCGACATTAGGTCTTGTTCAACACGATTATTTTATTGTTTGTTACTCACTTTATGTAGTTTGCCATACATTGTACCATGTGCAATTGTCGTGCAATAAAGTTCTTCTTTCTTTCTTCTTTACTGCCAGCTTAAACTTTAAGTATAAATGTATTTCTTATGTGGTCACTTGTATTTAAATAGCCTGGACAGCTGGTTTACATACATATCAGTATGTTAATGCTTCCTGTTCCAACAATCGGGAATGATCTTGTAACGGATGTACTTTTAGCACCAATGGAATGCCAGTAATGACAGCGGTACGGTGGAACACTGAAATTTCCATTGCAGAAAACGAAAGCGACTAATTACCAAAAATGTCTGTATATTATGTCTCATCGAAGGACGGATTTAAGCACACTACTGGTGAATCATGTCACCTTGTTTTAAACTTAAGGCCCCACCGACTTAATTTTATGGATGACACCCGCACCCGCATTGATTTTCGCCTGTTCTACAAAAAAAAAAAAA
>NW_017804131.1:6469044-6475072 GCF_001625305.1 Branchiostoma belcheri
AAAAAAAAAAAAAAAAGATCACGTCCTCCGAGGCTCTGGCCTGGCTCTAGGCCTGGGTAGTCCATGGTAGTTAGCGACAATACTGAGTTGGTAACTATGGACGATGACACCCAGGCTACTGAAGCTCCACGACTCAATAACTCAGCACATACGTACAATGCTGATTCATAAATTCCGCAAAAAGCCAGCATATGTAGAGGCTTGTCGTATACGTCGCTATGTATTGCCGCGAATTCACAATACCAGCTTTGTATTCCTGTGGTTTAGTAGCATTTTATTTTTAGCCGCGCGCACTAGTTTGGGGGTCTTCAGAGGATGTTATCCATAAAATTAAGTCGGTGTGGCCTAAGGCTTCGCAAAAAATGACAAGATTTTCTTTTTAGACAACAGAAAAAAATCTACTCAAACAAATCAGTTTGGAGACTAACCGTTTCCTCACTTGAATACCTACCACCAGCTATTATTTTTCGGCGCATACGTTTGCTCTTATCGTGGACTTATCAGTCTTAATCTAGAGATTATTTTGTCCAAGATATAATCTCTGATGATACACAGGAAAAATCTGTATCTTGTTTAAGCACATTTACTCAACTGACGTGGCTCATGTATTTAATTCTTAGAAATATGATGTTATATCTTTTTGTGGCAGAGAATGGTCAGGAACAAGCTATCTGCATACGAATGGCCATCCAACCAAAGATAACTGTACAATAACAGATTCAAAATTTAAGTTCCTAAACCTATCCCATGATTCCTAGCAAGGTGGACCGTTACATTTCAAACGACTGTCGTTTTTATTACCAAATATGGCAAACCGATCATTCTTTGGTTCTTGGATTTAAATATAGATCGGTAACTGAAATCCGGAAATAATCCCCCAATAGACAAACATGCGATGAAAAGTGACAGATTCAGAGCACGGTGGATAAAAATATCTCCGAGCATGTGACTTGCTACCGATGGACTATCAAATTTAAAGCAATTATACTTTGTATAAAAGATAAGCTTAAGTATGTATTTCAAACAACACACTCAAAATAGAGCATTTGACTTAAATATCAAATAGACTGTTGCATTTGTAAAACATGTACTGGTTGCCTATGATTACTAACTATCCAGTGTTGTAAGCACCTCTATGTAAAAACGCTGTTAATGTCTTCAACGCCTGCTATCTGGCTACATAAATGAAAAACATTTGGCAATCAGGAATGGCAGACCCCCTTACCCATACTGCTTTGTGATCATTTCAGTTCTAGTAAAAAGAAAAGAAAAAGTAGCACTACGAATGTATACCAAAGCAGCATACTAAGAACCACAAATAAAGATAAATACAATACTTACAGTTAGCCTCCTGTGCAGGCCCCGCGGCGGTGGGGAAGAGTTTTTAACGCCGTGGGCGGAGTGGAACCTTCTCTCGGCGGCTATGTAGGATGGCCGGCTATATTAAAATAACGCGTTAAAAACTCTTCCCCACCGCCGCGGGGCCTGCACAGGAGGCTAACTTACAGTGGAATAACGGGGTAGCTATTTGAATGAAGATTACCTGTATGTCCAGGCAAAAGAAACACACACGGCCAACCTTACAACTGTCCAAATGCCTTCTTATAAATTCAGATCCCCCTCTAATTGGATCATTATACGGCAGGCTCCTCAAATTGACTGTTTTACGGTCAAATCACTTTCAGCATGTGCTGTACCATCACTTAGGTCAAAAGATAAGATACGGTAACTCAATTACACTTCAAGACGACTTTGTTCTTAGAGTATGTTATACACTTATAGTAACCAAGGCCATCGTTCAAAGACTGTTCCTGATTTGCTGTTGCAAACCTATCATTTGGAGATGAGGCCACACAATTTAATTTCTTGGTTACCGGATTTTTCTAGAAAAATAATGGAGCGGGCGGGCAAAAAAAAATTAAAATAAAAACAGGCCTAGGCATCCTATTATGGCCCAAAATGGTACAATAGGCGCCATAAGTCAACACAACAGGCTGGTTCAAAATTTAAACAATGAATTTTGAACTTTTAATGATACCATTGCATTGAAAGATGGAATAACAGTAACAACTAGGATGAAAAGGACTGTTTTCAACTGTTCAGGGCAAAATATGAGCATTTTGCAGTTGAATTTTTATTTTTACAATGTATTTGCAAATCCGAAAAAAAGCGTGCAAATCCGTTAACCAAGAAATTAAATTGGTGTGGCCTTAGAGTATGTTATACAATTATAGTAACCAAGGCCATCGTTCAAAGACTGTTCCAGATTTGCTGTTGCAAACCTAACATTTGGAGATGAAAAATTAAAAAAAAGATATTTATTAAATTTTCACCAGTACATGATGATCATATACAAGAGCATCCAGTAGATTTTTGTACCAATTCTATTCCTGACGCTAGCAACAAAATGTGTATTGTGTCAAATAAATGGAGAACAGAAATCGTGTATTTTTCTCATATTTGCTGGAATACAAGACAAATTATTTCCTGCATTTGATCCTGTTAGGTAGCAAATATAATTTGCGAAATGCTTTATTTTCATTGTCAATCCAGTTATGTTATGGAAGCACTAAGATCCCATACAGGGCTCGAAATACAATACTGGGTGCATGTGTACCATTTTTTTATGTGGCACCTAGGCACCATAGCATTTTTGTAGGTACGTTTAAGATGTTAAATGTATAGCAGGGTACAGCATATTCATAACATCTAAGTGTCAGAAAAATAATAAAATCATCAATTATTGTAGTACTTTTCTTTAGCAATGAAATTTTTTGTGCACCCGATTTTTACCTTTGTCAAGAAGGTTATGTTTTCAGTAGCGTTTGTCTGTTTGTCCGTCTGTTTGTCCATCTGTTTGTGAACAGCAAAACTCACGAAGATTAGTATGCATTGTCATGAAACTTGGTATGTGGGTAGGTCTTGATGAGACCTTGAAATGATTAGATTTTGGGCTCCCTGGCGGCATTTGTTCGTACTGCAGCAGAACTTCCGGTTTCAAAATCTCATGATCTGGACATGCTAGGGTCACGAATTTTGGATGGTAAATAGCTCTTGGGGTAGGGAAGAAGTGACATGAGTTTGGGCTCCCTAGCGGCTTGTTTAGGTTCGCACCTATTCCCAAAAATGAATGTGCACCTATTCCCAAAAATAAATGTCAAGCCCTGCCATGCATACATACTCCATCACTAGATAAGACAACATTATCTGCCAACTTAACGAAGTTAAAACAGCATATCAATTATTCAACAGAGATGACAGCTATTAGTCAAATTACTTGACATGTGGATATGAAATTATACTTCCTCCTTGTCGTGACAAGTACATTAAAAGCACCACTTACAGGCAATCACTTAGTCCCTTACTTCATTTGCTCAGCACCTAATTTGATAGGTGTCAACAGTGTATACTGTGTCAACTGTGTCAGTGTACATTTGGCCATACAAGGTGCCAATGCCATGTGTTCAATGCCATGTATTTCACATAGAGGTAAGGGCTGATAATAAGAGTTTATCATTATTATGAAAATATTAATATGTCAATATTATGTATCATGCACACAGTAGTGACTCCTGTTGTACCTATTAATATTGGATCTGTTATGATAATATAGCAACTTTTCAGTTGTCAGTGCTTAAAGGCCCATTATGCAACATTTTGGCCCCCAAAAATTCTCGAAAAACAAAACTTTTATGTGAATGACAAATACAGCCTCTCAATATTATCACTGTAAAATGGTTTCTTTTTTGGACATCTGAAGTTTTAATCCAACACCTTTCAAAGAAATAATTACAAAACCTGGGAATTCTTTGATTATCATGTTGGAAGAACCACTACATGTAGTGTTGACAACCTAGTGTTCAGAAAGTTTGACACCATGAAAAACGTAAAGGATTAGTTTATTATGTTTACCGAAGGAAAACATATTGTTTTTACTCAGTTTCTTCCTCCTCCTCTTCTGTTCCAAACACTAACCTCTGACCTGGCCAATGACATGATTTGTTGACGTCTGCTACCATGGTGACTGGTGTTGGGTTACATAATGTTGCAATTTCGTGGTCTGCTCTACGTACATGTATGTGAATGTGTTTGAGTAAAAATTAACAGGGCAGACCATGTCCGAAGGTAAACATTATGCATTTGCTTTGCGAATGTTACTTCTCTAGTTTCCCTTTAAATTATACCCAATATAGGAAGTGAAAGGAGTAGCAAAACACGGGGGAATAACCAACTTATTATGGCCCAATCATGTGTCTTTTTACAAATCTTGTATCAAATAGGACATCCAATGAAAGCTCGTGACGATTCCTACTACATACACATGTACATGTACATGTAATGGCAATGCTTTTCATGCATACAGTTCTATCTTTTCCAATCTGATAACCAGTTGCAGTGTGACATTATGTGAGGGTGTCCTCTCCCCTGATATACTCCCCTATATCAGCCTGGTGGAAACACACTATAGACATGGGGTCTGTTCTTCTGCACTCCTGGGTGGACTTGGCTGCTACTCCAAAACCCTGGGAAAAAAACACAAAAAATATGTATGAACTGTACAATGCTTTTGACTTGGATGCTATAGCTGTGACTTGATGGAAAAGTATTAAAAGAAAAATGTAACACATTCCAGGATAGTTATCATTTTAAACAATGAATCGTTAACTTTTCAATCATTTAGAAATGGGAAAAAAATGAGACAACTAGGTCAACAATGGATTTCTGAAACAATTAGTCTCAAAATTTGGGGACTGATTCATATCCTAACTAGTACATGTGATTTTTTTTATTCAAATCAAGGAAAATCTTTTAAAAATCCCTTGGCAAAAAAAACTAAATCAGAGTGGCCTTTAGTAGAATTTTTACAATACAGAATTGCCTTACCAGTGGTATATCACTCATGGAATAGACCACCACCCCCTGGTACTGGTTAGTGCTCTCTGTTATCCTCCCCAAACCAGATTTCAGCACATGGTTCCCATACAGGAAGGTCTGTTCAGCTCCAGGTTTCACCCAAATCTTGTACTGAAACAGAAGAACATTCTATTAGTGCCACCATGTGGTCTTGCACAGTATTGCAGACTGATCATCATATTACTAGTACTTCAAGGTGTAACTTTGGGTGGCTGAGGTTTGTGTAGCTTTGTGTGTCTGGTCAGATTACGTTGACAGCAGATGGGTGGGGAAGATTGACAGGGAGAAAGACAGGATGTCAAAAGGTCACACACAGGAAATGGGGAGGACTTGAAAGTCAGAAAAAAAACAAATACTTCTTGAAATCTGATATCTCTGACTTCATAGTTGATACTGCAAAGTTTTGTCATTAAAATATTCACATTTAAAGTCAATTTTGAGGCACAACAACTGATTTTAAGTTAACTCTTGATATCATGATATCCTCCATCAAAGACAAAAAAGTAATGACCCACACATTCAATTTTATGTGCCTAAGACCTTCAAAATGTATCAAATCTCATCATTGTTAGTATTTGCATACCTGTAATAAGATTGTGTGAAAAGAGTGATGTGAAATTTTGTAAGTAAAGCTTTTGAGATTCAAAGTGCTTGTTCTTGCATCTTTGTTCTCAATTACATAGCTACTACATAATTCATTTATTTGAGATTCTTTGCCAGTTTTGCACTGGGGTAAGTTTGGAATAGTCCACTGTTGCATGGGAGGGAGATGGACTGAAATATGCTGTATTTGCCCCCAAGCAAATGTCGGCTTTCTAGTTTTTTTTCCTACCTTTGCATAAGGAGCCAGGAAGTCCAGTGCGGTGATGTGGAGACGAAACTTGCCAGTCTTGGTGAACTTGCCGAAACACGTGCCCATACTGACCAGGTTTTCACGTGACACATTTGCTGCTCTTTTCATGATGTGCTCACTAGAAATAACAAACAAATAAACAGATAGATGTCACATTTCAAATTATGTCATACATGGGCTGTGTTGATATTCGATACGAGTGTTCCAGCCCAAGTTATAACTGTATCACACGGGTTCTAACGGTTGTAACAGTGGGGGGGG
>NW_017804131.1:6475126-6486619 GCF_001625305.1 Branchiostoma belcheri
GCGCTACCAACTGACCCGGCCGACGGGTCTAGACCTTTTCGGCCGAGTGGTTAGAGCGTCTGACTGGGGCCCGGGAGGTTGTGGGTTCAAATCCTGGCCTGGGACCAGTGGGTTTTTATCTGTTTCTACTGATTCTTACACGGTTATCACACGGGCTTCCAAATGTTCCAAAGAATGATCCTAAAGTGTCTTTCATTGTCTTACAAAATTCCAATACCTGATTGGTGTATGAGTATGAGTAGTTACATTTTTGTTTAGGGACACTAAATTTTGGCACATTTCACATTGAAAATGAAATATGTCTTTTCTCGTGTGGGTATGACATGAATAAAATTCAACATGGTGTATTCCGCATAAGAATACCATCAGATCAAAAAATTTTAATGGTTCTCACCCTACCTGACATAGTAGACCCTGTCCTTGTGCAGTCTGAAACAATAGGTCCCATCTGGTCTGTCAATCAGCAGTCTGATGTTCTCTCCTATACTGTAGGGGTAACATACAAACAGGTTTCATCAAGTAGCGAACATTTATAATTTTTACTATACTAGCCCTGGCCGTACTGCATTCACTTGGTAAAATATTATATATAGTGTTACATGCACAAACGAAACATCTAGTATGCGAATGCTACCTTGTTCTATATCTGTATCGGTATAGCCGGTATAACCGCCCTTCGGCGTAACACACCAGCTTCGCAGGCACGCGGCAAGATGGCAGCTAGCTATATCACACCGAACGACTTGTTATGTACTCAATCTTTGCACAATTGATTGCAGGAGTTGTTTAAAGCTTTCTAGTGATGATGCCCCAACTGTGCTTGGTGGCAACGAGTTCCAGTCTACGATAGTTCTGGGGAAATACGAGTTTTTGAATACCTCAATTCTTGGTTGATAACTCTGATATTTGAAGGCATGACTGTTTCTTGTTCTTTTCTGGGCTGGTATCAGATACTTAGTAATTGGTACATCCACCAGTTTATTAGTCATTTTGTACATCATGCACAGTTGTTAAGTCGCCTCGACTACATAAAAAGATACCAAAAACATACCCATATACCTAGAAGTAGAACCATACACGTGCACACCGTGTGTGCATCAGTGCCCCCCTCCCCAACCCAAAACTAAATCTCAATTTTACTCACTATTTTGACAGCTTCTCGAAAAACGTTTTGGTCTCGTCCTCCGTTAGTGGCCGCATTGTTGATGTATATTATCTGGTGATGGCTGAATGTTACAATTTTTAACCTGGCGACGATTTTATATGTCTTCGACGCAACCGGAATTTTCACATGGGCGCAGCCATTTGTTGCAGAGGATGACGGGATAGCATCACCGCAGCAAAGTATGATTTGCATGAGAAATAAGGCTTAATACTCATATGCTAACACTAAACGATGATAATATTTCTTCAATTAAAAATCATAAATACTTGTAGAATAACTATGTTTTGATATAACATCATGTTTCGTACTTCGTGATCTTTTAATTCGATTTTGTTCCGTTTGCCAGCGGTTAAATAGGTCACCTCGGGTCATTAGAAGTGTTTGGGTTCACCGGAGGTCAGAGGTGAAGTAGCTTGGCAACAGCTATTGTGTTGCGCGGTCTGTTCCTTCAACAATGCAAACAAACCGGCAGGTGAAACCGAGCCACCTGCTACGGTTCACTGCGCCGGGCGACGCTGGCTAGCAACCTGACGCCGCTCCGTGTGTTTGGGTGGGCAGACTACGCTGACAGTCAGAACTCGATTGTCCAGTTTGGTCAACAAATTAGCCCACTTTATGATGAACTATGTAGGAACTTTTAGGTCCCTTTAAAACCCAGTCTTGGCTGGGACGCCGGGCTAAAATTTCACGGGGAGAGTAGAAGGCGAATGGCCCACTCGAGGAGTCTTTAATCGCCGTGTTTATTTTCACAAGATCTTATGGAAGTGTCAACATGTACCCCAGCAGTATGACTACTTACCGGCATCTACCGTCCAGCTCCGGAAACTTCGGCGGGCTCTCCCTGCAGATCTGCCGAGCGCCTATCATCCACTCCCCGCCGGACAGACGGAGCTCTTCCACGAGTCTGACCTCCGTACCAGGCCGGTTGAGTACCGATAGCACTAGTAGTTTTCTCCCCGAAATACACAGCACAACTTTACAACAAGGACCTCAGAGTACGAGTCGGCCTCCTAGCAAGACTGCAGTCATAGTAAGGGCCAAGTCGGGGAAACTGACAACCAAGCGACCGGACATGTCGTTTCAGAGTTCGCCGGGCGTTCCCAAATTTCAAGGGTCTTCCGTGTCGGTTCTTGTCGACAGCGCTGCGGTTAAGAAGGCACTCGAGTCCCTAAACCTCCAGGACCACGACTCGGGGATTTCTAGCGAAGACTCCAACAACGAACACCACGACTCAACAGAAACAACAACACCAACAGTCACAACCACAGGTAAAGTTCACTTCTAGAAATGCAACCATATTGATCAGTATCATGTGTACAAAGGCTAAGTACTGAAACACTTATGGTAATATTTATACATGATTACATTGAATCTAAATCAAACGATACTAAGCCTTTGCGAAATTAATTATTGCCTAAACTAAACCCCGATTCGTGAAGTAAGTCAAGTCAAACTTAACCTATAGGTGGTGGTTGCCAATTTTTAAATTATTTACTATATTTATAGATTATATCAATGTATATCAATATAACCGATTCCTTTAACTTAATTATTAAATACATAAAGAGGGTAAGTGAGTTAAAAACGAGACCACTACATTTATAACGAAGAACAAATATACATTGTGTCAATTTCCATTTTATAACGTTTTGACACTGTCCATTTTAAAATGCTGGGACCATTAACGGCTGTCGTGGGTTTCCTCTTTACGACTTTTCAATTTCCTGCTCCCATCATTTTTGTCCCACAGCAAACGTTACCGTATGATTACACAGTACGTATATTTTCTTTCTGTCAGTAAAAGTCGATTTCATTTGGCGGACGTCAAGCTAAGGACTGTGTACACATTAATCTTAAAGCAATTAAGATCACTAGTCGGCTATTCTGGCAGCTTCCTGTTGCCAATAAGAAATCGATATTATATAGTGCAGCACTGCACAGTAAATCCACGTTTGAGTGCTACAAAATTTCCTACATCCTAACAGTAAGCGTAAGGATAGATATCTCCGTAAATAATTTCATCAGGTTGGTAAACGAATGAATAGCAAAGTTCTTTGGTCACAACCATTTATTTTTCACGTGCCGACGTTTCGATGACCTTCTGTCATCTTCATCAGGGCAATTCTTACTGGTTTACTGTGCACTGACGCTAGATGTTACTTGGTGCAGTAGCTTAAGTGCACTGTGAACTATGTAACACCTTTAGTGCACTATGCACCAAGTAACATCTAGCGTCAGTGCACAGTAAACCAGTCAGAATTGCCCTGATGAAGATGACAGACGGTCATCGAAACGTCGGCTCGTGAAAAAATAAATGGTTGTGACCAAAGAACTTTACTATTCAAGGATACATATCGTTGTGTTTTTCTATATGTTGTGACGATTTTTGCTACCCACAAGATAAGAAAAATGTCCTACAACTGGGTCATTACGTCAGCAACCACCTACATAGCCTCCATAGCATGCCAACAACTGGGGATTTTGGGGGTCTTTAGGGTTTTTGGGAGCTTTTATGTGCTATTTTCTGATTGCACATAGACAACATAGCCGGCCTGGTTGAATACCCCCGTTTTTTAGAATTGGCATGGCCATGGGCTAATCAGAAAACAACCGAAGACCACCAAACGCCTAGTTCTATAAGACTGCTACGGAGGCTACCACCTACATAGCTACCCCCAGAAAGCACGATAAAAAAATCGTCAAATTTTCTAAAATCTAGACATTCAGTGTTGTATATAATATCTCAAAGATGACGTACATGTATATACGTTGATAATCCTTTTTTATGTTTCCGGAATTCCAACTTAAGCCGAGATTTTGCCCGCACAATATGGCTTTGTTTGTTTAAAAGGCGGACAGACGCTGTGTAGGTGAGAGCGTAATCTACCCCATCATGTAGTTGTGTACACAAGGGTCAAAACACGCATAAACAACAACGCTACAGTGAGTTAGCGGTATGTACGGGTTTTAAAATGCTTTGGAGGCCGTTCTAGTTCTTAAGCATTTTATGTTGTGTCTCTGATGCATAAACAATGCCCGATAGCAGTCCCGACTTAACGTAATGTTTTAACTTAGTGTAACTCCTTAATTATTTTTTGCGGATTTACAGCTTGTAACGCAATCATCTCAATTTACAATGGCCATTGTTGTTACTACTTCTAATCTTACGTAATCCTTCTGACCCATGGCTTTGGTGTACTTGTAATCGTGTTTAAAGGCATCCAATGCTATTACAGACAAGCAAAACAAAAATTTTTAGATGAGGAAATTTATCTGATATTGATATTACTGCCATTTCGTCATTATTTCATACTTAAAATAGGAAATTTTTGAAATATGAAATTTGAAATAGCCCCAAAACAAGCTACGTGAGGGGTTTCTATTTTTTGTGGGGTACGACTAATAAACTGGTGGATGTACCAACCACTAAGTATCTGATACCGGCCCAGAAAAGAACAAGAAACAGTCATGCCTTCAAATATCAGAGTTATCAACCAAGAATTGAGGTATTCAAAAACTCGTATTTCCCCAGATCTAGAACTATCGTAGACTGGAACTCGTTGCCAGCAAGCACAGTTGGGGCATCATCACTAGAAAGCTTTAAACAACTCCTGCAATTAATTGTGCAAAGATTGAGTGTAACAAGTCGTTCGATGTGATATAGCTAGCTGCCGCCGCACCGCGTGCCTACGAAGCTGGTGTGTTACGTGTTATACCGGCTATACCGATACAGATACCGATACAGAATAGCCAGAACCAGCTATGATATGGCTATGATACAAAACAATGAGCAATTTTCAGTCAGTGACATCGCAGTTTTGCCTCACAGATATCAGTATGCTTTGGGATTATAAGGATTCAGCGTACTACGTCTAACGTTAACGATTGACTTTTAAAACCCAACTTTGCCGCCTTGAAATTGTACTGGATACATTTAAAACACGAGAATTGATTGAACCTTGAAGTTAGTCCCTGCAAGCTCTATAGAACCACCACGTAACACGTATATTTTCTCACATCCCTTTCTATGGCCCATAAATCCTCAATAATCTTGCTAAATGTGTTTAAACGATAATTACAGTCTGCTCCGACAGTAATTTCAGTAATTGTGATATGTGGCGAAATTACGACAGGGCGAAAAGTGCTCCTCCTCCCACATAATTGTTTAGTCACACGAAGTCCCAGCTATTGTTGTCAACCCTGCCCATATTTCACCATTAAACACCAATCGGCGTGAAGAAAATCACGATAATTTCAATAGGTTGCCAGGTTGTAAAGGTTGGTCTTTGGTCATAACACGCAGTTGTTGCTATACTCCGCCTCAGAGCCCACTGGTGGTAACTCTGCGGTTGCTCTACAATGTCAAGATGGATTGCCGTGTCGCATGTATGGCGATGTCGTGCATCACAATTCATTTAACGTGACGGTGATTGTGGTTCAGATTGTGTCGCGCTGTAGACCACGGTCACGCGATGGGCGCGACAAGATCACGTTTATAGTCTCGTGAGAGTTTGGCACAAGATATACTCTCCAAGCAGAGGTTGTCATAGGTTTGGGGTTATTACCTCCATGAAATGTGTCATGGAGGTTATATTTTCAGTCGCGTTTATCTGTCCGTCTGTCCGTCTGTCCATCTGTCCGTCTGTCCGTCTGTTGGTCAACAAGATAACTCAAGAACGCCTGGATGGATTGGTTTCATACTTGGTGTGTTGGTAGGGTGTGACGAAAACTAGAAATGATTAGATTTTGGTCCCCCTAGTGGCTTCCCTTGGTACTGCAGCGCGACTTCCGGTTTTGATATCTCGCGATCTGGACATGCTAGGGTCATGAAATTTTGATGGAAGGTAGCTCTCGTGCTTGGGAAGAAGTCATATGAGTTTGGGCCCCCTAGCGGCTTGTTCTGGAACTGCAGGGCACTTACTGGCGAAATGTTTAAAAGCCAATAAGTCCAGACAGGAACAACATATTTTCATTATTTTTGGTGTGTAGGTAGCTGAGAGAGAGATGTACATAATTAAATGCAAATTATGCAAATGAGGACTTTATTTGCATAATTAATGAGGACATTCTATAATTACAGTGTTTTACATTATACTACTTACATACATGTGATGTATGTAACCTATGGCAGGCGGACCTTCAACAGATACTAATTATGCAAATGATGACCTAATTTGCATAATTAATGCGAAAATTCTATGATTTCGTAATGGTGAATGATGACAATGTCTTCATTATTTTTGGTGTGTAGGTAGCTGAGAGAGAGATGTACATAATTAAAGGCAAATTATGCAAATGAGGACTTAATTTGCATAATTAATGAGGAAATTCTATAATTACAGTGTTTTACATTATACTACTTGTATGTAACCTATGGCAGGCGGAACTTCAACAGATACTAATTATGCAAATGATGACCTAATTTGCATAATTAATGCGAAAATTCTATAATTTCGTTATGGTGAATGATGAGAATGTCATACTTGGGACATCTGTAAGTTAATCAAAAGTTAACATACATCACGATGCATATATCATGTTAATGCAGAGGTCATTTGCACAATTAAAGAAGAAATTTACATTTACATATCAAGATCATATTTCATGGAGGTATGAGATCTCGGAATTCTAGTTTTTTGTGTGTTTTAGGCCTTTTTTATTGTGGTTTCTCTTTTGCTCCGGAATTTTTTTCACCCAACCCAACAAAAAATTCTAGAAAAAAAAAACACGAAAAAAAGCCTAAAATCACGCCAAAAATAACCCCAAACCCAAAAAGAGGCTGTTGCAGGTAAAATGGTCGTGGCAAACGGTTGGGGTAAATCTGAATATTGTTGGTTGAAATAATGCAAGAATATGCGAAAACCAGAATCAAATATTTTCAGTAGAATGTACAGCGTTAATGTATTTATAGTCTCGCGAGAGTTTGGCGTAAGGGGCTGTTTGAGTAAAATGGTGGTGGCAAACGGTTGGGGTAAATCTGAATATTGTTAGTTGAAATAATGCAAGAATATGTGAAGACCAGAATCAATTTTTTTAGTGCCGTGTTACTGTATTTACAAATGTTGACATCTTCAAACAAAAAACTTACGTCGTCGCTAACATATATAAAAAGTCTAATTCCCACGTACGTGAAGGAGTTGCACCTGGGTTTTGTTCGGCCATTTTTCTAAAGAAAACGGTGAATTATGTGGTGCTGAGTGCTCCAATGAAAAAGAATAAGGACACTTGAGATAGCCTTGAACTTTTCATTGAGCGTACCTGGCAATGGCGCCTCTTAGCGAAAATTATAAAAACTGCAGAATTTTGCAACTGTCTTTTGAGATCATTGAGCTGCTCAGCACTTGTAATGCCCACTGTTGTTCTAGCAAAATAAGACAATATATGCTGTAATTACCCGGTAATTGATGGTGTTTGTTAAGATTTCCTGTGTTAATGTAGTTCTCATTTACTATGTTTCTAATAATTGTTAGCTTTGTGTCATCATTGTGACAATGCATTGTGATGAAAATGTGATTTAAAAAAAACGTCACAATGTATATTGTTTCATATCTTGACTAATTTCTCCTTCATTCCACAGTTCCTGACAAAGGAAACAAGAACAAGAAAAAAACCAAACGGAAAGTAAAATCGGGTTCAAAGATGGCCAACCGCAAGACAGGCACCAAATCAGGGCTGAAGTTAAAAACTCGAGCGAAGTCTGCCAAAAGTATCTACAGCCAAACGCTAATGCGAGGGGGGAGCGGTGTAGGATTCAACACCAACAGTGTGCGGTTACAAACGCGAAAGAAAAGTGCAAAGTCAGAGCAAAGAGTCAGTCGCACCAGCGAAGCAACTCGAAGAGACTACAACAAGATCTCTGCGCCAAAGACAAGTAGTGAGATCATCTACTCCCAGAAATTTTCTAGACTTCACCCGAACAGTTCTATCCATGCAGTGTCGAAAAGTTTGGATAGTGCTCAGGAGAAACCGGACAAGCGTTACGCGGGTATGGCAGGGGGGTTCTTGTCGGCGAGAAGACCCGAAGCGCCGATGTTCTCTCCGAGAAGAGCCGATCTGCTGCCGTCGCCTAGGCGACCGAGTACGAACGGTGCCGAGGGGGAGAAGCCGACGAGGATATTCCTGTCGGAAAAGCAGTCCGGGATGATGAAAGACTGTGGAGTGTTCTTGCCATGCGCACCGCCTGCTACACCGTCAAAGGGTAAGGAACTGTTACGCATTAAAATATAATGAAAAGTTTATTGATATGATATGAATCTTTATTGCATGTTCTTGCCCAGATGGGCTAAATGCACAAGAGGATATCCAGTATGTAAAACATGAGTATTTCATACTGGTACGCTATATTCTAATGCAAAGTGCTAGGAATCTATACATTACAATAATACTATAAACTACCTATCATCTACTGTTAGTTGCCCTTTCTTCTCTCTTTTTGAAACATTTGGAAACATAATTACATAGTTTGTCTACTGTACATTCGTTTTTGTATGACATGAAATGTTTAAACATGTCCTGCTTTGACATTTTCTTACATATCTTGTCTAATTGTAAAGTATCGAGTAGCTCTTGGTGTTCATCTTTATATAATGTACAGTCAATTATTGCAAATTCTTGCCCGGAGGCTAATTGCAAATTACAAAACATAAAAGAACAATGAAATAGAGTATAAAATAACTAAAGTCTACATGATAAAGGTAGCTGTCTAGAACTATAACTATGTCTAAAACTATGTCTAAAGGGTTTGACTTCTCTTCTGTAAACCATGGAAGACGCAATGTCCCACTTTTTCCAAAATTTGTGGGTTTTGGGAAGTTAAAAGAAGAATAGTTTTTTCTTGGTCTGTAAGTTTAGAGAAATTGGGATTATATATGGATCGACTGGTGTTCGGCGAAGTCGGATATATGATTTAAAACATTCGGGGGTTGGTCGGGATGTTCGACCAAGGTTGGCTGTAAGACAGCAGAACACCGGCCAACCATTCGGGAGTAAGTCGGCATTGTACGGAGCGTGTTCGGAAGTCAAATTTAACTCAAATTCAACTCAACTTCGTTTCGATTTCGGGGTATCAATATGTGATAGGGGCTTTGGCAGGATGGTGGCTAAACTTGTTCGGAAGTCAAATTTAACTCAAATTCAACTCAAATTCGTTTCGATTTCGGGGTATCAATATGTGATAGGGGCTTTGGCAGGATGGTGGCTAAACTTGTTGGGAAGTCAAATTTAACTCAAATTCAACTCAAATTCGTTTCAATTTCGGGGTATCAATATGTGATAGGGGCTTTGGCAGGATGGTGGCTAAACTTACCACTCCTTCACGGCATTCAAAATTATGTCGATATTTTTGGTACGACATGTGCAAAATGATCATTCACTGTCAGTTATCTAAACTTCTATGAATGGAAAAAATAAAATAAGCAAAGTTTACGTTACAATTTTGAATGCCGTGAGTAGCGTGTGTAGTCCAGTGGTTAGCGATCCTGCCTCTGGACTAAGAGGTTGGGAGTTCGAATCCCGGCTGTTGTCGCTCACCCGACATGGACGCTACTGTTTAGGGTCGCAGTCCTTAGGACGGGACGTTAAGCCATGGTCCACTGTTCATTGTGCTTGTCGAAAAGAGATAGGGGAATTTCCCCGGTACAATGAACCTGTAAATACTGTACATAGCGTCTGTCTTCTCTGTCACGACCAGTGGAAGATAAGCTCTTCAATGAGCTAAACTGGATCGAGATCACTTTCACGTTTTGTCTAGAAGACGACAGCCAAAACTACCTTTAAGAACGTGCGTTGAACTGAAGTGACATACCGCCATGTGTTTAAGTAGCACATGCAAATACTTATAGATGATAAGTGGGTAAGAATCGCTCTTAGGAACACGTTCACTGCAACGTGTACTTTGACACTTTGCCGAGCACATGATTGCACTTAAGTATCAACATACTCAACAGAAGCGGTCCTAAAGCTACTTATGTATCATGTATGACAGGAAAATGTGAAAATCAGCTCGTGCATATCACAAGCACATACGTGAGGTAACGTTAGCATGAAAGTTCATCTGAGTTGGTAAATTACATTATGAAAAACTTTTAAGTCAAATTTTGAGTTGGAGAACAGTTTAAAAACTGTTCTCCAACTCAAAATTTGACTCACCGGAATTTTCGACTGAATCACTCAGTCTTCCTCAGCTATCTGACCCAAATGCTGTGGACAGGTGATTTTTCCCACGTGTGACGTCAGCAAAGGGTCAAAGGTTGTCTGAAGTCGATATCGCCCCCCGTCCCGGTTTCATGCTGATGTATGAAGTAACGTCGTTGTGTTTCACAGATATCATTCGATGGCTTCAGGAAAGTTTATTTGCTCCTCAAATGCAGTGGAAGACGAAATTCATTTCATCTCTAACTGTCCATTTTAGGACGACATCAGAAAACAACTATTTACCACCGTGTCCAAAATGCTCCCTTACTTCCCGACCATTCCCTACCACAAATAACAATTTTACTACTAAAATGAAAGAACCCACATATTATAGAAGAAGTGGGTAAATTCGTCTTCCATTGCCTGAAAAGAGGAAGGCAAACCCAGTAAAAATAGTACCATGTAAGTTGTAGAATATAGTATAATGCTAGACGTAAATATAGTCGACATACCACTGTATTTTCTTTCTTATGTTGTTTGTAACTGCAATTAGCCCTCGGGCAAGTATTTGCGATAAACTTCTCAATCAATTAATGTATTTCTTTTTTCCAGAACAAATGGAGAGATACGAATTCGTGCCTTCCATGACTGATGTCAGGGTATGTTTTACCTCGTTTTAATTAAATAACCTGATCTCTTTCATATACACTGTACAACCAAATAAAGTTTTACATCATTTAGATACATTTACGTTCGTTTTTGTTTTCGATGAAAAAAAAATTTCTAGCCATACCATTTTGAAACTATTCAACAGAACAGACAGACAACCATGTACATGTATCTAAACTTTTCATATATTTTCCTTCACTGTTGTTGTTAGAAAGCTTTTAACGAAGATAGTCGTAGGCTGCAACAAACCATGACATAGCGAATACGGAGAATACGTTAACTTTGAATTGACCAGACATTATCGCTGTGTCCCCCTTGCAGGCCAAGAGAGAAGTGCAGGCGCGACTACAGCTGATGGACAAGGCTGCCAAACAGAGGAAAGCCAAGCAGATGGAGATCGCCAAACGGCAGGAAAAACGCAAGGAGAAAGACGGCGTCGCAGGGCACAAAGCTAGGCAAAGACTAGAGGTGGGGAAAATGTTCATTAAAACATTTAATTTACCATGTTTCTTTACTCTTTTCCTCTC
>NW_017804131.1:6486639-6504737 GCF_001625305.1 Branchiostoma belcheri
CACTCTCTCTCTCTCTCTCTCTCTCTCTCTCTCTCTCTCTCTCTCTTTTATACTTTTATACTCTACTCCCCCATCTCTTCCGGCAGTTATCAACCAATTTGATAACCCATTAACCAACCAAATATCCAAACAACTAACTAACCAACCAAGCATGTGATTGACTACATATTGCATTCGGTATGTCGACAGCAAGGTGCTTATCCTTTAACTTCATGCATGTAAAAAAGAATGTTGATTTTATACCAATGATAGAATAAACTTAGAGTAAAGGATTTTGAATAAGTTAGGAATAATTAGAGAAGTTTGCAAATGTATAATGTTTACCTTCGGACATGGTCTGCCATGTTAATTTTTACTCAAACACATTCACATAACGTTACATGTACTACGAGTATATGGTGACAGGAGTAGAGCAGACAATGAAATTGCAACATTATGTAACCCAACACCAGTTACCATGGTGACAGACATCAACAAATCAGGCCATTGGCCAGGTCAGAGGTTAGTGTTTGGAACAGAAGAAGAAGAAGAAACGTAGTAAAAACAATATGTTTTCCTTCGGTAAACATAATTAACATCAACTATAACATCTATGTTGTTTCAGCACTTTTAACGAAATGTTTCACGATGTTTTATCCAGTTTTTAATCCCTCTTTTTTCTCTTATTTTTCTTACAGATATACGCGCTGAACAAAATCATGTCAGAATTTGAATGGTCGAACTTTCAAGCTTTCAAAAGGAGCGTCAACGGTGGTGTATGACAGTCGTTCTTGGTAATAGAGACACAATCAACAATCTATAGTGCCAAACAAAATAATATTATCATATCGGTATACTTGGTGGATTAGGAGTCTAAAAAACAAAGTTATATCATACTTTTTTCATTCTACACGATTGTATATATTAGGCCACACCGATTTAATTTCATGGATGACATCCGCGCCCGCATTGATTTTCGCCTGTTCTCCAAAAAAATCACGTCCTCCGAGGCTCTGGCCTGGCTCTAGACCTGGGCACTTAGCGATAATACGGAGCCGGCGGTATCTCTGAAGGATGGCACCCAGGCTACCGAAGCTCCAGGACTCAAGAACTCAGTACATACGTGCAGTGCTATATCATAAATTCCGCAAAAAAAACAGCATGTGCCTGCTTGTCGTATACGTCGCTATGCACCACCGCAAATTCACAATACCAGCTTTGTATTCCTATGGTTTAGTAGCATTTTTATTTTTGGCCGGAAATTTTTTTATTCGCCCGCGCGCACTATTTTTGGGGTCTTCAGA
Organism: Branchiostoma belcheri; assembly: GCF_001625305.1. NCBI lineage: Eukaryota > Metazoa > Chordata > Leptocardii > Amphioxiformes > Branchiostomatidae > Branchiostoma > Branchiostoma belcheri. The sequence goes on from NW_017804131.1 coordinate 6,487,923, forward strand.
GGATGTTATCCATAAAATTAAGTCGGTAAGGCCTTAGGTTGATAAATTGATGCCTTGTTGTACTGTATTATCATCATGACAGTTGTTAAACACAGTTATTTGCAAATAACCAGGAGGAAACTACCTGGTAGCATTTCCCTTTGTAACCTTCCTCGGGGCAATACTGGAGTTCTACTTCTCACTGCTAGGTGGCGCTGCAGTGAAAAGAATGGCGTCTCAAACATGACTAAGTTTGTATCCCCCCCCCCAATCTCATGCCACATCCTCATGACACTATTGGTGGATATTACCATGACATATCATGTCCATACTACACATTGTACAAACTAGCATGGAAAAGCTAGCCACATATTTATTATACCAGTTGTTTTTGGTCTATATTTCTTCTTTTTTCACTGAAAGTTTTAGGCCAGACCAATTTAATTTCTTGGTTAACGGATTCGCCCGCTTCATTTTTTTCTGATTTGCAAATAAAAATAAAAATTCAGAATCAACTGCAAAATGCTCATATTTTGCCCTGAACAGTTGAAAACAGTCCTTTTCATCCTAGTTGTTACAGTTATTCCATCTTTCAATGGAATGGTATCATTAAAAGTTCAAAATTCATTGTTTAAATTTTGAACCAGCCTGGTGTGTTGATTTCATGGCTCCTATCGTACCATTTTGGGCCATAATAGGATGCCTAGGCCTGTTTTTATTTTTTTTTTCGCCCGCCAGCTCCATTATTTTTCTAGAAAGATCCGTTAACCAAGAAATTAAATTGGTGTTGCCTTATCAATAAATATTTGTCTTCGTTGTTACAACTTCTACTTTACAGATATTAATACATCGGACTCACAATGTTGCCAGTTGCTATTTCAACTTCCATGAAGTTGAAAGTTCAAAAAAGATGTCGTTGTAACATTTTATGTGTCTATGGTGATGCTATGACTTTTAATGCACAAACATATTTCATGACAACACATATACCCACCAAACATAGCAAAACGGACCTCTATTGTGCAGTTATTGGTGTCATTTCACAATTATATGACTATCTTAAAGCAGCAGGCTGCTATTTTGTAAGACACAGTTGTAAACAAAACTCTCTTTGGTGAGATTTTTTCTCTATGCAGTGTGAATACGATGGTGCCATGGTGGATTTCAAAAATATGAAAATACAATATTTTGAATATACAATTTGCTTTGCGTGTTTATTGATATGTTTCGTAATTTCTAAACAAACAGATAATTCAGTATATGCTCTATATGCTCTTGATTTTGAAAGAACAAGGTTTAACGCTACTACATCATATTTGTTTTTGGCCGTTTCACAATTCCAAGTTTTAAATAAAGTTTTATTGCAAATTCATGCCCGAGGGCTAATTACATGAACAGAAGAAATATTTGGTATAAAAACAGACAATTAGTACTCATAGAACTACTGATAACTACTAAGAAACTACTAGTAAAAACTACTTTTATTTAAAGACAGAGGAAGACAAAGGATCCCACTTTTTCCGTAATTTGTGGGTTTTCGGATGTTAAGAGGAGAGTAGTTTTCATTTGTATATGTGTGAAATTGTGGGTAGAATTTGGAGACTACGTCAAAGAGTTCATTTCGTTCATTGCTATAGAGGGTACAATTTGAGATAAAATGCGTTTCGTCTTCCACCGTATTCAACGTACAATGTTTGCAAATTCATTCATACACTTGGAGCTTCTTATATCGCCCTCTCTCAATTTCGAGAGGGTGTGCACTAATTAGTAAATATAAATTTGACGAGCGAGCTGCCATGTGTAAGATTAGAATAAGAGAGCATCCACTAGAGATAGAAAAAGGCCGCTATAGAAAACTACCTACCTGTGTACGAGAGATCATGTAAATATTGTACAATGAATGCAGTGGAAAATGAAATACATGTTGTTAGCCAGTGTCCTCACTATGAGACTGAAAGAAACAGATTATTTCAGACAGTTACAACAATTTCTCCATCCTTCCGTCATTTAGAAGATCACCAAAAAAACTGCATTTCTACTAAGAACACAAAACCCACTAATTATGCAGAATGTGGGACTATTCATTATCCACTGCCTTCAAAGAAGAAGTCGAACCCCACAATAGCTAGCGTAGTAGTAGAAGTAGAAGTTTTTTCCCAGACAGTTGTTACCTGTCTCCTGTTGCTGTGTAATGAGTATTATAGGCCTCCCTTAACGCCATAAAACATTTTATCAGAATATGCCTAAATGTGCCAACTGGGAGTCTCAATGCCGACGCACTCTTATGTCAGTTAGAATTAGATAGATTAGGTAGTAAATGTTGGGCATCTGGTGTACGGAAATCTTTAGAGGAATGCGGTTATGCCTTTGTTTGGCATTCCCCCCTAGCTATCAATTGCTTCAAAAGTACACGGAACCATCTACTCCATTCACCAACGTTTGAAAGACATCTACTTCCAAAAATTCCTACGCGAAATTCATAATGACAACAAATCCAAAAACGCAAAGAACAAACTGCGCTCGTACAGACTATTCAAATCTACTTATAATGAAGAGCATTATCTTAAAATCCCAAACGGAAGTCAAAGAACCACCATCACCAAACTACGAATCAGCTGTCATAAACTCAGCATCGAAACAGGAAGGCACAACCGCACACCTCTGGAGCAAAGGATTTGCCAATATTGTAGCTCAAACAAAGTAGAAGATGAAGCCCACTTTGTTATTGATTGTAGTTTATATAGTAATGAAAGAAATGACCTTTTTAGATATATTACTAGTACGTTTCCATACTTCCAATACTTGCCTAATGTTGAAAAATTTATCTTTCTTATGCGCTTTGATCATCCTGTACTATACAAACCCATCTCAAATTATATTTTTAATATTACAAAGAAACGAGAAGAAGCCGAACCATTGTATTAGAGTAGTTTTAAAGCTGTTTGTAATACAAACATGTATATTACCTATTTCATCTGTTGACCTGTACTTAGCCAGATAGGGCATGAATGTACAATAAAGGTTATTATTATACTTGATTGTAAAAGCAATTAGCCTTCGGGCATGATTTTGCGAATAAAGTTTCAATTATAAAGCTGTAGTTTAGCGTTGAGTGGCTTACGTGCAGATTAGAAAATACAACGACATCAATGAATAACCACAGAGTCTATCCAGGTCACTAAGGACCTATAATCTCTCTTCTTTTACTCCCACAAGCGTCTTGTCTAACGAATCAAATCACCGGCGTTGGCAACTATCGAATACTGGATACCAGTGTGACAAATATTTAAAAACAGTCACGTTCAAGAAAGCCTCGCTGTAAAAAGAAAATAAATATCTTCTTGCAATTGTAAATGGATACTGACAAGCCAATTTGACACCTCTAAGGCTACGGTCACAACCCGCCGTACGTGCTTCTGCGTGCTGTCTACGTGCAAAAACGTGAGCAAACGCAGGGCATCCGTGCGTGGTGAGTACCACCTCCGTGCGGAATCCTACGGATTTGGGAGCACGCAGACACGCCGTAGAACTTTAAGTGCATGTAAAATTTTTCTGCGTGCGGTCTGCGGATTCACCACCCGTGCGTGTGAGTATGAGCGACGTGCGTGCCCCGTACGTGCCGTGCGGAAGACGCACGTGTGCGTACGGCCTCCTTACGATAAAGTTGCAATCGCACAGAGATCGTACGTTGTAAGCACGTACAACTCACTTACCACTTGCGCAACGTACGATGCACGCAACCGCTCACGGCCAGACGTAACGTGCAGACCACACTCTTACACCTTGAGCAACCGTGCAAGTGACGTGCGTCGACGCCACTCCTTCCCCACGTTTTCAGAAAAAAATAGCAGACGTAGCCTCCCAAAAAACGTACGGACAAAAAGCACGTACGGCGGGTTGTGACCGAGGTTTAAGGCAGCACAGAAAGATATGCTCTGAGATTGTTAACTATATTCACGGCAGTAAAATGCTGGAAATGGAGACAGCCTAAGATAAACTTAAAACGCAATTCCAATTCCAGACAAATGTATCAATGAGCTATGTACAAAAAGGCAGAAACATAATTGATACGTCTTTTTTTACACTGTCTGCGTCATTGTAATTTCCTCAGCACGAAATTTGATTCCTTCTTTTGCATCAACCATCCTGATTGATAGAATATGATTGTCAGGGTCATGGGATTATTCTCTGTGACTGGAAGTTTTTTACCTTCGCCAAGAAGGTTATGTTTTCAGAGGCGTTCGTGTGTGTACGTGTCTGTCTGTCTGTCTGTAAACACGATAACTTAAGAAGGCTTAAATGGATTAACTTCATATTTAGTAGGTGGGTAGGTCTTGATGAGACCTCGAAATGATTAGATTTTGGGTCCCCTAGCGGCTCATTATGGTACTGTAGCTGAACTTCCGGTTATGATATCTCATGATATAGACATGCTAGGGTCACGAAATTTAGATGGTAGGTAGGTCTTGTGCTGGGGAAGAAGTGACGTAGGTTTGGCCCACCTAGCTGCTTGGTCAGGAACTGCAGGGGCGTTTCTTTAAAAATACTAAAAAGAGACTCAAGAACCGGTTGACGGATCGTCGTGATTTTTGATATGTAGGTAGCTTAAGCGACGCTTGACATAATTATGCGACAATTATGCAAATGTGGATGTAATTTGCAAAATTTATGAGGAAATTCTATAAATCAACTGCATGACATTATTGGACTATTAAAGATTGTGATGCGAGAGCGAGTTATGATTTAAGACAGCTGCCAAGTCACTCCGCGTGTGAACAAGAGGTGTGCAGATTTATTTTTGGAAGCGTTAAGAGGAAATACAGGGGCACTTCCTGTACACGACTGTGAAGATAAGAAGTGCGCGAACGCCTTGAAACTTGTCTTTGAAGGTTAGTCCACGCGTAAGACGGCGGGCCTCGTGACGTCTTGAGTAAGAAATGGACGTCTGGCGTTGCGTGGGTGTCACATGTGTGCACGTCAGTTCTGTGACACGTTACAGAATGGATGTATAATGATAATAGTCGGTGCTTCCGTTAGATACAAGTATGCCCGTAAGGCCACACCGAATTAATTTTATGGATGATATCCTCTGAAGACCCACAAACTAGTGCGCGCGGGCGAATAAAAAAAATTCCGGCCAAAAATAAAAATGCTACTAAACCACAGGAATACAAAGCTGGTATTGTGAATTTGCGGCAGTACAAAGTGACGTATACGACAAGCCGGCACATGTTGGCTTTTTGCGAAGTTTTGAATCGGCACTGTGCGTATGTACTGAGTTCTTGATTCGTGGATCGGAGCTTCGGCAGCCTGTGTGTGCTCGGCTCCGTATTGTCGCTAACTACTAGTACCATGGACTACCCAGGCCTAGAGCCAGACCAGAGCTTCGGAGGAAGTGATCTTTTTTTTTAGGACAGGCGAAAATCAATCCGCGCGTAGATGTCATCAATGAAATTAAATCGGTGTGGCCTATGCACGTAAGAGGAAAGAAACCTGTTTTGAAACGCTTAGCGTAAGAGTAATTTAGATCTGACGCAAGAAAATCACATGAGAAAATAAATCGCAAGTGTCGTAGCCTTACTAAACAGCCTGCGTCACTCACACGTCATATCACAGGAGTTATGAATATTTAGTATGAAATTTGATATATTTCTGACGTCTTACGACCGGAAAATGAACTTTCTCCTTTGCAACAAACTTATTGAATGAGTCCTAAGAAATTGAAACTGCCATTGCGTGACTGTTTCGTATATTCACAGAAAAGTGGTTTCACACAATGCCAATGTTACAACGATACGCACTGGTAGTATAATCTCAAGTATTGCGTTTTGCAGTGCTTTTAGAAATCACAGAAGGTAACACGTGTGTTCTGTCTATGTATTTTATATGGACAGTCAAGTAAGAGACGTCTTCAGGGCATCTGATGAATAGGAATTTATGTTTCTTCCTGTCGATAGAAAGAAACTGTTAGAGCGAGCATATCTATCGTGTGCAGCGAGAGTTCGGGCCAAAACGAACACTTTAGCTCTAATATCCTCAGAATTTAGTAAATCCTTGATTATTCGGGAGCAGTTTCTCTCGCATGAACATATACGTAGCCTGGTAACCAGACCGCCGTGAGCTCAGCGCTATCCCTTCGGCGCCGAGAGCGTTTGGGACCGCCAAGCAGGCCTCAATTACCACGTTTCGGGGAGGGAGGGGGGGGAATAAGTTTCCTCGCTCACAACTTTGAGTCGGCGGCAACAGAAGAAGAACTTATTGACACAACAAAAGTACAGCGACTTTCGTAAGGTCTAAGACATGTAGATATACAGACAAATATACATGGGTACAACGAAAATATCCTACGTACAAAACAATAGATGGGTCAACTAATACTACTTGTTCTAAGGTTTAAACATTCCTTGATATATTTACCTATTTGTACACAGTAAGGGTTATTGCTTTCTAGAATGAACTTAAATTTATCTATAGCATGAAATGTAACAAATTCTGTTGAGCAGGCGGAGAGAAGGTTGAACAGCTTTGTGCGTTTATCGTTATATAGTGTACAATTCAAAATAAAATGTTGTCCGTCTTCAATATCATTGGGACAGAATGGACAAAACCTCTGGTCGCGAGGGATTTTTTTTTATCTTCCTAATTCTATATTCAATTTATGGCAAGAAATTCTCATCTTTGTAATCGATCTACGAACTTCAAAATTGTGTATTTCAGAAACTTAGGTAATTTCTTGTCCAGAAGACAAAGCGTAATACAGGAAGTTAGTGGATACACGGAAACCAGCTGGAGATAGGTCCGTGGCATAGCTCGCCTAGTGTGCTTGGTAAAGGCCGGGGCCAAAAAGTTATACCGCCAAGCCGACCTAAGGTTTGGTACCCAGGCTAACACATACGATGCGTGGGTTTGTAAGCCACCTGAAAGCTGACCGGAGGAAAATCTCTTCCCATTTTCACATCCAAACAAAGACGCAAAGAATGTCTCCTACAATCCGTTTAACGCACTCCCTTAAACCATTTGACAGCCCGTAACTAATCGACGTAAAATGAAACGAAATTTTGCTTCCCAGTTCGGAATATATAGTTGTAAAAGCGACCGTTGAAAATGTAAAAGGACAGACCGTTTGGAAAAACGCTGTGTAGGATGACGATGACTGATGTTAGCATATACACGAAGGAACCACGTGGTTAATACTGCTTTTATGGGAGAATGGTTCACCTCTGTCATGCTGGTGTAAACGATTTTCAATGGTAGTGCATCGCAGCTTTAGGACGGTTTGAAAAGATGGACTATATTCTCCGGACTCAATGCCCTGTGTCTGACTGCCGTATCAGCGCGTATTAACGTGGCAATCTCTCTCCGTCAGTCAGAATGAGACCTAGACTGTTAGTACAGGTATATTTTCTGTGAACGTGACCAATGTTTGTTACAGCAACGGTAAACAAGAATTCGGAGATCTCATTCCACCATGAAATATATGAGTTTTTGTAAATGTTTTTACACAGTAACACTACAGTACAGAACAATATAACACAGGTTTTTGGTTTCAAACCTTTGGCCTGAAATAGGTCAGGCTGTAATTGATATGGTCAACTGTACAAGTAGCCTATTCCAGAGGGAGAACCTCATTAATCAGGTGCGCTGCCTCCACACGTGTGCTGGTGTTTTGTTGCATAACCCGCACATCTGTTTTCCCTGCCTTGCAAAAAGAAGGTCTGCTGCAGTACCAAGGTCAGCCACCAGAAGATCCATATTTGACCTTGACCTTCGGCTTCCTAAGACCTACCAACATACCAAATATCATCACAATCCATAAAGGCGTTCTGAAGTTATGCTGACTACAAATGTGCGGAAATACACACACACACAGACGCGCCAAAAACAATACCTCCATTTTTCATGGAGGTTATTAGATTTAAACCAACCTTTGCTATGGTCTGTACTAGTCGAAGCTGAAACCAGATAGTTTTAACTATCTGGTCACTACTCTTAAAAGAACACAACAGATAATTCTAATGTGACCTACTATGTACAGGTTCAACTTCGTCTCACTTTGTAGATGTACGAACATATGGAGCTCATGATACATAGTTTGAACAGTTTTATAAGAAAACTTAAGTAAATTTTTCATTTCTATCAAAATGTCTAAAGTTTGGAAACTTGTTTTATATACAAGTATAGAGGATATCTCTTCCATTTCTACATAATGTTTACAGCAAAATGGCACTCGCCTTAATTTTATCTGATAATGAACTGTTAATTCGTTTCGACATCCAGCTCTGAAGAGGAAAAACATCGGTACAACACAGTTTTGCATTTACTGCCAAAATAAAAATCTCACAGAAAGGACCAGACATCCCATTGATATAGTCGCTACCTTGCTGTGAATACGTCAAAACAGATCATGAAGTGGTCTTTATAAAGGTAGCTCCTATCGTACATATCGCATTATCCTTTCATCATCTTAATGTTCACGTATTAACTGGTCATGTACAGTGTCAGATGAAGGTTTGAGGAGTAAATGGATTTAGTCAATTATATGCAATTACCAGCACTACCTATGTTGAAGGTGTCGACACTCTTGTACAACAAGATTTCGGAGATCTCATACCTCCATGAAATATGTGAGTTTTTGTAAATGTTTCTACACAGTACACTACAGTACAGAACAAAATAACACAGGTTTTGTTTTAACGAAAAGCTAATACAGTAGCACCTTTGGCCTGAAATAGGTCAGGCTGTAATAGGTATGGTCAACTCAGTATATGTAGCCTATTCCAGAGGGAGAACCTCATTAATCAAACCGCACATCTGTTTTCCCTGCCTTGCCTGACAAAAAACAAAATACAAAAGTTCTGCTGCAGTACCCAGGTCAGCCACCAGGTGGCCCATATTTGACCTTGACCTTTGGCTTCCTAAGACCTACCAGCATACCAAATATCATCATAATTCATAAAGGCGTTCTGAAGTTATGCTGACTACAAATGTGCGGAAAAACACGCACACACACACACACACACACACACACACACACACACACACACACACACACACACACACACACACACACACACACACACACACACACACACACACACACACACACACACACACACACACACATACACACACACAGACGCGCCAAAAACAATACCTCCATTTTTCATGGAGGTAATAACGCCTCCACTGCGCCATTAATCCATTACCGGCGAGTTGAAGACTTCTATATTGATGCACGCGGCAGTGAACGCGACAACTTCAAAGTGTTGTTGAGTTCACGGCCACTTGTAAAGGCCTCAAGAACTCTTAGGTCTTTTGGCAAAAACTATCACGCGGAAAGTACAAATTAAAGTAAATGTACTAACTATAAATAGGCAAAACATGTTGGGGCAGACATGTACAGGAAAGGGTGGAGAATGGAGCTGGAAGTTCCAAATCAATGAGGATGGGATAAGGTAAAATAGAAGACTGCGTGGAGAAAGCCACCACGTGGAAAATACAAATTAAAGTGAATGTATTAGATATGAATAGGCAAAACGTGTTAGTGCAGACAGGAAAGGACAGAGAATGGAGCTTGAAGTTCCAGATTGATGAAGATTTTTTATTGACACAACAAAAAGTACAGGGACTTTTTATGGTCTTCTACAACTTAACTAAATCTAACATAGCTAAATACATGTGTGGATAACGTCATCTTACGTACAGAGTATATGTATGATGTAACAATAAAGGTTAACCATTCTCTAACATGTGTTCTCTAAGATCGAAACATTCTTTAATGTATTTTCCTATTTGAACCTGCAGTTTTACCTTGACCGTGGCTCTGACAACGAACCTGTCTCTTGAAGTTGCGATCGTTATAGTCAGCGTTAACTCTGTTTTCTAGAACATTCATGTTTATCAAAACGCATTGAAAAATATTTTATTACAGAGAGATTCTTTATTGACTCGACAAAACTACTGGGAATTTCGTATGGTTTACTACAACTAAGAACGAACAAAGCTTAACATATGTGCATGTATGAATACATATTTGCGTGTTCTTATGCTCACTAATGTTTCCAAATCACCAAAGCATAGGTCCTGTCTATGTTTTGATATGAACAGTAAAGTAAGAATAACCTTAGTCTTGTAAAAAAAAACAAGCTAGAATCGAACTTTAGCCTTTGTTATAAGACAGCAAAATATCAGATGAATAGCATCGAAATGTCAAGGTAACATTATATACAATTGACGTAATATAAATGCTGATTATTCATATTAGGTTTTAGTTTCTGCACAAAATTTCAAAGTACGAAAACTCGGAAAAGCCTCAATCTTGCAAAGATCAAGGTGGAATCGAACAGTAGCCTGTGTTATAAGACAGCAACATACCAGGTGGATAGCATCAAAATGTCAAGGTAACATTATATACAATTGACGTAAATGATGGTTATCCATAGGTTTTAGTTTCTGCAAAATATTATAAATTAAGAGAAGCCTTAATCTTGTAAAGATCAAGGTGGAATCGACCAGTGGCCTGTGTTATAAGACAGCAACATCAGATGGATAGCATCAAAATGTCAAGGTAACATCATATATAATTGACGTAAATACGAACTATTCATAGGTTTTAGTTTCTGCAAAAAGTACGAAAAGTCGTAATTTTGTAAAGATCAAGGTAGAATCGAACAGAGGCCTTTGGTATAAGACAGCAACATATCAGATGGATAGCATCAAAATGTTAATAACATCATATACAATTGACATAAGTACTAGTTATTCATAGGTTTTAGTTTTTGCAACTATCAATCAAACATTACTTTCTTGCAACTTTCTAGTTCCAGCAAACATACATTAAACAGGAAATTCTGTATTATACAATATTTGACTTTCGAATTCCAAATCTCTTTGATTTGATTATTACCTCCATGAAATGTGTCATGGAGGTTATATTTTCAGTTGCGTTTATCAGTCCGTCTGTCCGTCTGTCCGTCTGTCCGTCTGTTGGTCAACAAGATAACTCAAGAACGCCTAGATGGATTGGTTTCATACTTGGTGTGTTGGTAGGGTGTGACGAAAACTGGAAATGATTAGATTTTGGTCCCCCTAGTGGCTTCCCTTGGTACTGCAGCGCAACTTCCGGTTTTGATATCTCGCGATCTGGACATGCTAGGGTCATGAAATTTTGATGGAAGGTAGCTCTCGTGCTTGGGAAGAAGTCATATGAGTTTGGGCCCCCTTAGGGCCCCTAGCGGCTTGATCTGGAACTGCAGGGCACTTTCTGGCGAAATGTTTAAAAGCCAATAAGTCCAGACAGGAACAACATATTTTCATTATTTTTGGTGTGTAGGTAGCTGAGAGAGAGATGTGCATAATTAAATGCAAATTATGCAAATGAGGACTTAATTTGCATAATTAATGAGGAAATTCTATAATTACAGTGTTTTACATTATACTACTTACATGTATGTAACCTATGGCAGGTGGAACTTCAACAGATACTAATTATGCAAATGATGACCTAATTTGCATAATTAATGCGAAAATTCTATGATTTCGTAATGGTGAATGATGAGAATGTCATACTTGGGACATCTGTAAGTTAATCAAAAGTTAACATACATCACGATGCATATATCATGTTAATGCAGAGGTCATTTGCACAATTAAAGAAGAAATTTACATTTACATAACAAGATCATATTTCATGGAGGTATGAGATCTCGGAATTCTAGTTTATATTTCTTTCCATTGATATGCAAACTCCACTTTTAGTTATTTACTTTTAAGTTGTAATTTGACATACGTTTTGACAATTTACCATTATGATTTGATATCTGAACGATTATAATTACTTCTATGTTACTAGTACCTTATTTCATTTGATTGTTGATGAGTTAGTTACGATTTCACGATAAGTTTATCTATTTTTAGTTGACCTTTCTTAGTTCATCTTTAATCTTTTGTTATAATTATAATGTCATGTAGTTTTGTTGGGGTTATCCCCCCAGGAATCTTTGAAAAACGCCAATAGGCGACATGTATTTCCTGGTTAAATAAATAAACAAATAAACAAACAAACAAATAAATAAATAAAATTATTGGAAAAAATCTAACATGCTGTGGTAGTATACCTGTACACAAAGTAGTTTTTGCAACTATCAATTAAACATTACTTTCTTGCAACTTTCTAGTTCCAGTAAACATACATTAAACATGAAATTATTGGAAAAAATCTAACATGCTATGGTATATATTATGACTGTACACAAAGTACTTGATTATCGTTAACACGATCAATTAAGTTGTCAAACGGTGAGAACCAATTTTCGCTCAAGACTCGCCTCGGTTGTTTCATTACTGAAAGAGTCTGCTTCCTATTTCCCGCTGGCATTTGACAGATTGTAAACGGCAGTAACACAAGGACAAGCGGCACTTTATTGACATTTGAAAAGGCTGATATGAATTACACATCGTGGAAAATCAATCTCGAGGCTGTAGTTAGAATGTTGAGCAGCCACAAGAGGCGGTTCTAACGTGTATAATTGCCAATTACCCTAGTAATATACACACTTCGCCGTCGATTTCCTGTTGACGATTGCCGTGACTCTTTTAAAAGGCTACGTTTTTTAAGGGTTACGTCCGGATACGGAAGTACTTTTGTTTTGGATAGGTTTGTTTGTGGGGTTGTGTGTGTCTGTGTCTGTGTTTCCGCAACTTTGTAGTCAGCATAACTTCATAACGCCTTTATGGATTGTGATGATATTTGGTATGCTGATAAGTCTTAGGAAGTTAGAATGTTGAACAGCCACAAACACGGTTTCAAGAGGTAGCTGTACCGTGTATAATTGCCTAGTAATATACACACTTCTCTTTCGATTTCCTGTTGACGATTACCGTGATTTTTTAAAGGCTACGTTACTTAAGGGTTACGTCCGGATACGGAAATAATTTTGTTTTGGATTGGTTTGTTTCTTTTTTAGTTATTATTATTTCCAACATGTAATCACCAGACGTGGTGACGACACACTCAAGTTTTTTTTTCAACTTATATTAATGCCGCCACCAACACAGGGGACAAATACATGACAGGACAATACTCATTTTCACATGAGTTGAGTGAGGAAAGTCGTGTAAAGTGTCTTTCCCAAGGACACAAGATCGGTGGCATGTCAGGACTCGAACCCGGGACCTCTAGGTTCCGAGTCGAACACTCTAGATCTGCCTCTACGCCACACTACCCCATTGGTTTGTTTGTGGGGTTGTGTGTGTATGTATCTGTATAACCGGTCTAACCTACTCTCCAAGCAGAGGTTTGGGCTTTAGCTTATTTCTGGCGTGTTTTTAGGATTTTTTTATTGGGGTCTTTTTTTTGTCTTGTTTTTTTTTTTGTGCCCTCCGTACAAAAAAAAAACGAAAAAAAATGCTATAAACACGCCAAAATAAGCCAATTGCCCGTTCAAACATTTTTTTATATTCCAACATTCCATGACTAGACATGGTGACAGTACACTCAAGTTATATCAACTTATTTTATGCCGCCACCAACGCAGAAGGCGAATACAGAACAAGACAATACTCTTGGAAAGTCGTGTTAAGTGCCTTTCCCATGCAAGGTCAAGATCGGTGGCATGTCAGGACTCGAACCCGGGACCTCATGGTTCACAGTCGAACCCGCTGCCGCTACGCCACACGACCCCACTACAAACATCTGCTTGGAGATAGGTATAATCATGTACCAGCTTCGCAGGCACGTGGCGCGGCAGCAGACGACTTGATGTGTTTATCCGAACATAGTAGGTTGACAGCACGTGGGGGGATTGACAGGAGGTCAAAGGTCAGAGACAGGAAATGGGGTGAACTGTTTTCCTCGGCTATAAAATTCTTTCATTTGAATGGCTTGAAGAACATAAAACTTTTATGCTAATAGACCCTTTTAAGAAGTAGAAGTATCAGTACGGAAAATACATAACATACTACACTACAGAGACGGGGGGCGCCACAGACTTTCTGCAACCTATAACCCACTGCTCACGGAGTCACGTGTGTAATCTGCGTGACGTCACGGACGCGGTGGGTTGTTCATTCCTTGACAAAGACTGGGGTTGTACAGTCGAAAATTTGGGTAGGTCCAATTTCTTGTGTTGGAAATTACAGTTTAAACTCTGCATAATGACTTCTACCAACACAGATGAACTTTCAAGATACTACACTACACCAAGTAACGAACTTAACGTTAACAATCGCTAGTAGTCAGAAAAATTCAAATGTCTATAGGGAACATTTGTATATGGATTATTAACTCAACATTCAGCGACGTACGTACATATACGTAACAAGTAGCATAAACCAATCTCACGTAATATAAATGCTTTCTGAATCGTGATAACATGTAGGGCATCAAGCATTGTCAGAAATCATTCATATATGGGTAAATAGACATTCAGTGAAGTCTTAAATATCACAAACCAATTTCACGTAATGTAAATGCTGTTTGAATCGTAATCATATGTCGTGCTCTAAGCATTTCCAAACAAGTAAAATCTGAGATTTTATACCTCCGGGCTTTTTATTGTATATTTCTATATAGGGTTTTAAACAAAGAATTTATCGAGACCGGACACCCCTCTGTGTGAGGGGTCATATACGTGGACCAGACCGAGAATAGCTTCAACACGCCAAAGGTCAACGGTCGCGACCACTTTAACGCTCAAAGGGGTGTTTTGGGGCCACCAAAAGGCACCATTTTCACGCCCGAAAACACATATACAATAAAAACAAAAGAACGTGCATCATCTGCAACCCAATAGCAAAACATAGACCGAGTCTCAAAAGAATCCGTCCACCCAAACGCGAGAAACAGCTGCGAACATGAAAATCTAAATCTCTCACAAAACCCTTCCGCGGAAGGATATCTCCTCCCCCGGAGGTAAAAAGGAGGTCCGTTCTGTGGGTGTATGTTCTATTAGCTCACTGTTCCTCGGTTAACGTAAGATAAAGTCATTAGGACTATGAGTCGGAGGAGCCTACATATGGATCAATGGGCATTCACGAGCTGACAATTATCATTAGCTTAAGTCATTAAGATCATTAAGACAATGAGTTGATGAGATTTAGACGCGGTATTTAGATGACACCCTTGGGTTCTTATGCAGAAAGTGAGAAGCTTCAGCACCTGTGGTCAGCATTGATCGATAATTGATGAAGCAACTCAATCGTTAGCCTCTGTAGCATGCTTATAGAACTGGGGGTTTGGTGGTTTTCGGCTGTTTTCTGATTAGCCCGGTTCTAAAATACGGCCGTAATTCAACCAGGCCGTCTATGTTGTCGATATGCAATCAGAAAATAGCACATAAAAGCTCCCAAAGACCCTGAAGACCCCTAAAACCCCCGGTATTTGGCAGGCTATGGAGGCTACTCAATCGTTTTCTTTGATATTCCTTTATTCCTTTATTACGATACCCTTTAGCCAAAACTGGCTAGTCTTCCAGGGTTCATACAAAGATCATACAATACAAACAACAGATGACATATGACATAAAGAGGAAATTTACATTATTACATTATGTACAAATGAAAGATACCTAATTCACACTCTAATCACAGGACTCATATTGTGTGAACAGTTGGCGGATGGCTTTTTTAAAGTTAGATATGCTTGACAGTGATTTGATGTGTTGTGGTAGTTTGTTCCAAAGGTCGATTGCACGATACTGAAATGTTCTTTTTTTACTGTTTGTTTTTGGTTTGGGGAGCAAGAAACTGTTAGAAGCTGAAAATCTGGTTGAATATTTGTGGGTTGACTGGATTGGAACAAGTGAATCATATATGATTTGGGGTTCCTTACTGGATAGCACTCTGAAGAACATATTTAACGTGCTAATAACAAACTTGTCTTTGACAAAAGGCCATCCCAATTCCCTGTGCATCTCCTTAACAGGTGTATCAAATGATCTAGACAACAATATTCTACAGGCTCTTAAATGACGTGATATGATGACGTTCAGTCGTGTCCATCTACCAGCTCTCACCTCTATGCCGGGCTAAAGCTCCTGACACACAGTCAAGATCTTCCTCCGACCTTGCTCCCGAACACCATCCGACCACGTTCAACTTACGTTAAAACGTAGTCTGATATTTACCTTCGCCAAGAAGGTTATGTTTTCAGAGGCGTTCGTCTGTGTGTCTGTCTTTGTATCTGTAAACACGATAACTCTAATAATCTTTACTTTGTCAGTCATAAAGATTAACATCATTTGGCGAAGGTATGAGATCGTGGAACTCTAGTTCTTTCTATACGAATACTCTTAGATCTTTCTATACGAATCGAAATGAATTTGAGTTAAATTTGATTCAAATTTGTCAAGCCCCGAACACGACGCTAACATCGCTGACTTACTTCTGAATACGTTTGTAGTTGGCTGGCTTAAACAGCAGAATACCAGCCACCACGGTCGAACCTCCCGACTAACACCCGAGTAATAATGTTTGAAACATTTTGAAACATTCGGCTGTAATAGTAGCTGAAATCACCGAACACCAGCCGACCCAGCCGACACTGCGCCTTAGGCCACACCGACTTAATTCTATGAATGACATACTCTGAAGACCTCCAACTAGTGCGCGCGGGCGACAAAAAATCCGGCTACTAAACCACAGGAACACAGATTGTATTATGACTTTGCGGCAGTACATATAGCGACGGATACGACAAGCCGGCACATGCTGACTTTTTCGGAATTTATGAATCGGCACCGGCTCCGTACCATGTCGCTAACTACCATGGACTACCTAGGCCTAGAGCCAGGGCGTAGCCTCGGAGAATGTGATCTTTTTTTGGGGGGGGGGGGGGGG
>NW_017804131.1:6504764-6510103 GCF_001625305.1 Branchiostoma belcheri
TAACGACGGATTCAGGCAAAAAGAATATCCAGACGTATCAGATCACTTTTATCACATCAGTTTAATTTCTAGTTAGGCCACACCGCCTTAATTTTATGGATGACATCCTCGCGCGCATTGATTTTCGCCTGTCCTCAAAAAAAAGACATCACGTCCTCCGATGCTTTGTCTGGCTCTAGGCCTGGGTAGTCCATGCTAGTTAGCGACAATAGGGAGCCGGTGGTAACTCTGGAGGACGGCAACCAGGCTGCCGAAGCTCGACGACTTAAGATCTCAGTACATACCTACAGTGCCGATTCATAAACTCCGCAAAAAAGCCAACATGTGCCGACTTGTCGTATTAGTCACTAAGTACTGCCGCAAATTCACAATACATGTACCTACTTTGTATTCCTCTGGTTTAGTATCATTTCCATTTTTGGCCGGAATTTTTTTATTCGCCCGCGCGCACTAGTTTGGGGGTTTTCAGAGGAAGTCATCCATAAAATTAAGTCAGTGTGGCCTTACCTAGATGGTTTATGATGCATTCGGTTTTAACCCCATAAGTTCATGGCCACACCAAAAAAGAAGACGTATCCGTTGCCTTGGATCAAAAGCTTTGGGCAACGCGTATTATTCCACATACATTTGTGACTGGGGAAAACGGTGAGTGTAAATGCATTTATCATTGCCGAAAGTGGGATCAATTTAGGTCAATCAGGTTTGACGAAAATAAAAGATATATATTTTTTATGATCAATCGAAGTGTGCCGACAGTACTAATGATATACATTATGGGAAGATGTACCTTCATGTCTAATTTAAGATTCAGAATAGATTTAGTAATATATCACATGGCCACAGCAAGTAAATTTTATGGATGACATCCTCCACAGATTCCAAATCTAATGCGAGCGGGCGAAAAAAAAACAAGGCGGGCCGAAAAAAACAAGGTTCTTACATTTTGAAATTTTGACTCAATCATTGTACAAATGGTTTTGATTCAATGGGAACATCACATATTCACAGCCAACATCACATATCACTGCATCAAAGTAAGAAACAAAACATAAAATCAGAGCCTTGTCTTGTCTCCTCTCTTTATAGTTATCTGCCGTCCACCTTCCGACATGGCAACAGACATCTTGGCCTATTTTCGGCATGGTGACCACTGTCAGAAGGCAACAAAATTTCTTGTTTTTTTTTTCCAAAATCAGGCGAAAATTAATGCGCCCGTTGATGTCATCCATAAAAATGACTTGCTGTGGCCCAACAGAGAAAACATCCAAAGTCCCTTTATCTTTTGCCTTTTGGGTACCGGATACCACCCATAAATCTACGATACGAAGCAAGCAACCGTTTTCCGTCAACGACATTGCATTTTAAAAATTTACCACACAGGTGCTATCACCTGTGCTATGAGATAGGGTTGATTTGACTTACTACATACAGAAAATTTACTTTGAAAATCATTTAACAAACCATCCCACTTCTTTTTATTTCTTCTCTTTGATTCCACTCTTACGGTATCAAAGACATCCAATGCGATTTCAGGGCAGAAAAACTGGAAATATTCTGAACTAGAGTTCCTCGATCTCATACCTTCGCCAAATGATGTTAATCTTTATGGCTGACAAATTATTGTGCCATTCTATTGTTTCCTCATAAATTATGCAAATAAGGTCCTGATTTGAATATATTATGTTTAATGATGTTTACCTTCACTGAACTTTCACATACCACATGTATAAAAATTCCAGGCAGTCATCATTACAGAATTATAACATTTACTCATTAATTATGCAAATTATGTCCTCATATACATAATCAATATCTGCCTGTGTTTCTCTCCTTCTCAATTACCAATCTCACAAGCTTCAATAGTCTTATCATGGAATGCAGCTGGTTTATAGAATCTCCCCATAAATTATGCAAATCACATCCATATTTGCATAATTGTCATATAATTATATCAAGCATCATGAAAGCTACCTACATACCAAAAATCACGACGATCCGTCAACCGGTTCTTGAGTTATGCTCTTTTTGATATTTTAAAACAGATAGCCCTGCAGTTCCAGAGCAAGCCGCTAGGGGGCGCAAACTGACGTCACTTCTTCCCCAGCACAAGAGCTACCTACCATTTAAATTTCGTCACCCTAGCATGTCTAGATCATGAGATATCAAAACGGGAAGCTCAGCTGCAGTACCATAAGAAGCCGCCAGGGGGCCCAAAATCTAATCAGTTCGAGCTCTCATCAAGACCTACCCACCTACCAAATATCAAGATAATCCATCTAAGCTTTCTTGAGTTATGCTGTTGACAGACAGACAGACAGACACACACACACACACACACACACACGGCCATGAAAACATAACCTTCTCCAATTCTTGGCGAAGGTAATAAGGCAATCTTTGTGATATTGACACATACTGCTTCACATTAACACATTTGAGCCAATATTTCATACTTAGGGCTTTGAAAACTGCAGAAACAAGCCCCAAGATGAGTCTTTTATTTTTTGGGCGGTACCCTTGAAATCAGCACAGGGCCCTTCCAGTAACCATTTTCCGTCAGAATTTTGGGAATTTTTGCTCCATGAGGGTCAATATACATTAGGATAGTGTGGTTTCAACTCAGTATGTACATGTAGATAAGTGATAAGTGACTAGAATATTGGCTTTGAAAAATTGGGTTTCCAAGCCCTAAAAACTGCACTGGATGCCTTTAATGCATTTAACCCTTGTGCACACTTTTCACATGTGTGGGCACGTTTCACACGTCTCGCAGTAGTGTGCAGGTTAAGGACAGGCATCAGGACTGCCTCCATTACCGCTACCAGAGCATTTCTGAGCACCCTCGAGACCTTCTTCTGCTGATTTTAGCGCTCGATTGCCTTAATCACCCGCAGGTCCCGCCGCTGCCGTCGGTAAACAGAACTCTTGTCTCCCGCCCTCGCCAGTCATCACCAGCGCGTGAGCGTACATGAAATACACCCACCACCGGATCCTACTAAGGCCCTGTTCATATGAAGTCAGTGAAGGCGCCTTACCTGTGTTTTCCCCCGAAGCCGGTTTCCAGTGGCCCCATGCCATCTGAACGCTCCACATCACATTGAAAGCGCCTCGATCCCAAACCACTTCTAGAGGTGGTTTCGAATCGGTTTTCCCGCATCGCTATTTGCGTCTGAACGCATGTGATTTCAATGTGACTTCACCTGGTCATGGATTACGGGGTGATATTTCTTTATTTATATGCAGTACCAAATTTTACGTGGCAGCAGCTTAAAGAGCAGTAATGGTCAAATAATGTGTCCGATCTAGGACGAGCTTCACCGCCTCTGGCGGGACCACGTCGGCATTCGCCCGAGATACGCTGGGAGGGGGGACATTAATAACACGCTACCTTGCATGTTTTCATCAAACAACAATGAATGCAGTTTCGGAGAATCGTGATCGGGCACGATTTGAAAGGAATGTATGGCACGTGGACCAGATGTGAGGAATGCGAGTTACCCGAATCGCGGTTTGGGTGGTTTCATATGAACAAGGCCTAATAGGAGTATTCAAATGTATCAGGTGATGTGCCCAGGACTAACTACCTTCTCGGCAGTTTTCAGCAGTTGTTAGTGAGGTACAGGAGCGGGTAAGATGAAGACATCAGCACGGTTTCTGCTTGTAGCGGTTCTCGGCATTGCCGTGTGTTCAGTCGCGGCGTTCTCTACAAAAGATGACAACCTTATACAACAAGAAGAAGACGTTTCGAACCGACAGGTAAGCAGTGTTCATTGTTTGACACCTAAAAGGTAGGGAGTTTCTTTGTCACTTTTCATTGCATATATCGAAATCCAAAATTTTCTACGCGCTGTAAGAAACAGGAGGTGCCAGTAGAAACCCTTCCGGTCCCGGGCCGGGGTTCGAACCCACGACCTCCCGGGCACCAGTCAGACGCTCTAACCTCTCGGCCAAAAAGGTCTAGACCCGTTGGCCGGGTCAGTTGGTAGCGCCTATAACCCCCCACTTTACACTACTCCCCCTTTTCTTTTCTGCTATACCTAGTGTCCGCTCTGGTAAGCTTAATTAACACTCGTAATGGCTATCAAATTTTATAAATCTAGCCGTAATATGAGGCCTGTGTTATTCTCTTGTTATTTACATACTTTAGGTATATGAGGGCCAAAACTACAAAATATTGAACAAACACGTGCTATCTGTCGCAAGTTCTAACTGTAAGTAGGTTTGACTCATGAAATATTGTCAGGTAAAGCTTACCCTACATTTTTTAATGTATTATACAATAGTTCCAAGAATTCTCTTTGTATCTTTGATGGATTGGTCTAAAATCAAAGAATATCACCCTACTCAAAGAGCTTAACCTACATTGTGTTAATGTATCATGTATTAGTTCCAGGAATTCTCTATCGAAATCAATGAAAGGGAGTCAATACCTGTGCAAGATATAATCAGCTATATGAACTATACAGATGGAAAGGCCTTCAACAAAACAAGCGGAAAGCTTCCGATTCACCACAAAGCAAAATATCAAATGGAAGAACAGTTGTTTTGAACAAATGTACGTCATAGACTTAAATACCTAATGTCTTAAGGAAGACACACTTAAGGCTTCACGAACGATGTGCTCAAATAAGGGAGGATGTGAAAACAGATCACTGAGATGATCATTGGGGTCGGGATTTGTAAAAGTCCCTCCCAAATGTAAGAAACAAAGGCAAGCAGTAGACACAGATAAAAACCCCTGATCCCGGGCCGGGGTTCGAACCCACAACCTCCCTAGCACCAGCTTCAGACTCCGACGCTCTAACCACTCGGGCGAAAAGGTCTAGACCCGTCAGCTGGGTCAGTTGGTAGCGCCTATAAACTGTTACACAAACCATAAGGCGGCGCCCATCTCCTTTCCCTTAGACCAAAAGCCACACAGCGCTAGCTGTTCAAGCACAGATAATACTACAGTAGAGGGTAAGTCCACTGGTAGCATTGTGTGTTCAACTTTCGTACACTTGCGCTCCGTTTGCGATCTCACGACGATCACACGACGTTTTTTAAGCCGCTGCCACACATTCACGACCTTCCCACGAACACTAGCCGACCACGGTTGGCTGATGGTCGGGCCACGTCTACCTTGCTATACAAATCCAACCGAATTGAGCTAAATTTGAGTCAAATGTCACTGCTAACCACGCCCCGAGACCTACTCCCGAACACCAGTCAACCACCAGCCAACAATGGCCGAACCTTTCTTCCACGCCCAAGTGTTTTAAACACTGGTGAAACCGAACAGTAGCCGACCATATGCTCACGACCTACTTCCAGCCATGATTTGGGGGGGGGNGGGGGTT
>NW_017804131.1:6510123-6591034 GCF_001625305.1 Branchiostoma belcheri
GGGGTGGGGGGGGATTCGAACCCGGGTCTCCCGGTTCACAGTCGAATGATCTACCACTACGCCACCCGACGCCACACACGTTACTAAATAGCTGAGGTAGCTATAGCGTCCTCTTTAAGTCCGGTACCCTCCTATGTATGTTACTTTCTCTGGGACCACTAGTACTAATTATCTTATCTTCTTATTCATATACCGGTTTTAGTGATTTATGAAGTGAAGTGATTTTGCCTTATTGGTTTGAGATGGCGTGGTAAATATGGTGAGTACAAATTACAGTCTTATGCAATTAGAGGTTGTAAAAATTTAATGTAATTCTCAGTTGGCTAAAGTGGGACATCCCCGTGTTTAAGGGGCTTGGCTGTTTTGCGTATACGTTGGGGATACTGTGAGGTAATCAGACACATTGCCAGACCATCTTTATTTATTTATTTATTATTTTCATTGAGCACATACACACATATACTGAAAAATCATACAAAATAATACAAAAGAAATAAATGTGCAAGGGCAGGACGAAAAGCCGCAATGGCTTATTTAAAGTCCTCCCCTTCATGATTTTACAATTTCTACAGTTTGTTGAATTAACTATAAACATAAATAACAATGAAGAAGTAATAAAAAGATAATAAACAAGTACAATGAAAAAAATGAATCAATTTAACAAAATAATTGAGTTTAGCATAAGTAGTGAAACAATACGGTGAGCCAAACTAGATAAGTAGGATTGGCTACAAGAAGATAAAAATATAACAAACTAGAGTTCCCCGATCTCATACCTTCGCCAAATGATGTTAAACTTTATGACTGACAAATTATAGATTAGATTATTCCCCCCTGATTTAAGAAATAGGAACCTAATTTTCATGAAATATATCATTTTATCATAATCTCAACCAAAAGACAGTCTTATATATATTAACAAACAATGCATTCTAGCATTTCCTAATAAATTATGCAAATGAGGTCCTGATTTGAATAAATTATGTTTAATGATGTTCACGTCAACTAAACTTTCAAATACCACAAGTATGAAATTCCAGGCAGTTATCATTACATAATTATAAAATTTTCTCATTAATTATGCAAATTAAGTCATTATTAACATAATCAATATCTTCCTGTGTTTCTCTCATTGTCAATTACCAATGTCACAAGCTTCAATTGTCCTATCATTGGAATGGCAGCTGATTTATAGAATTTCCCCATAAGTTATGCAAATTACATCCATATTTGCATAATTGTCACATAATTATATTAAACACCGCGTAAGCTACCTACATACCAAAAATCACGACGATCCGTCTAATCGGTTCTTTGAGTTATCCCCTTTTTGAATATTTTCAAGAATATATCCCTGCAGTTCTAGAGCAAGCCGCTAGGGGGCCCAAACTCACGTCACTTCTTCCCCAGCACAAGAGCTACCTACCATCCAAATTTCGTCACTCTAGCATGTCTAGATCATGAGATATCAAAACCGGAAGTTCAGCTGCAGTACCATAACAAGCCGCTAGGGGGCCCAAAATCTAATCATTTTGAGGTCTCATCAAGACCTACCCATCTACCAAGTATCAAGACAATCCATCAAGGCCTTCTCAGGTTATCGTGTTTACAGACAGACAGACAGACAGACAGACACACACACACACACACACATACACGAACGCCCCTGAAAACATAACCTTCTTGGCGAAGGTAATCATTAAATTAGTCAATACATATATCCATTCATTTGACGACGATTACTAAGTTCCTACAAGTATATGTAAGGTGCCAACAAGAATTTAATCCAAAATTCTATCAAATTGAATATGTATGTTTTTGTGACATAGTGGGTGATTTTGAACAAATAAATGGTCCTGGCTATAATTACCTTCGCCAAGAAGGTTATGTTTTCAGTAGCGTTTGTCTGTCTGTCTGTCTGTCTGTCTGTCTGTTTGTGAACAGCATAACTCAAGAAGCTTAATATGTATTGTCATGAAACTTGGTAGGTGGGTAGGTCTTGATGAGACCTAGAAATGATTAGATTTTGGGCCCCCTGGCGGCTTTTGTTGGTACTGCAGCAGAACTTCCGGTTTTGATATCTCGCGATCTGGACATGCTAGGGTCACGAATTTTGGTTGGTAGATAGCTCTTGAGGTAGGGAAGAAGTGACATGAGTTTGGGCCCCCTAGTGGCTTGTTCTGGAACTGCAGGAGCATTTGTTGAAAATTTTTCGAAGGATGATAACTCAAGAACCGGTTGACGGATTGTCGTGATTTTTGGTATGTAGGTACCTGAAGGGATGCTTGACATAATCAAATGACAATTATGCAAATCAGGAGCTAATTTGCATAATTAATGAGGAAATTCTATAAATCTGCTTTGTTCGATAATAGGACTATGAAACACTTGTGACATGTAATTGAGAATAAAAAAAAACATCTGAGGATATAGATTATGTAAATGAAGACCTAATTTGCATAATTAATGGGAAATTTTTATAATTTCATAGTTGTAACTGCTGAGAATTTCATACTTGCCACATTTGGAAGTTATGTGAAGGCTAACATCAATAAACATAATTTATTCAAATCATGACCTCATTTGCATAATTTATGAGGAAGTGCTATAATAGCCTTTTTGTTAAGATAAGACTGTCATTGGGTGGAGAATATGATCAACTGATATAACCCATGCAAATGAGGATCTTATTTGCAAAATCAATTATCAAAATTGTATAATTCTTCAACCGCAAGGGTTAACATCATTTGGCGAAGGTATGAGATCGTGGAACTCTTGTTGTGTATGATTTGGAGTTTCTATGAAGACGAAAACCCATTACTGAATATGGAAGAAAACATTTAACATTTAATCTATCATGGAAAGACAAAATCCCGTTTCTGAATCTCGAATACAACACGTTTCGTTAGTCATGAAAGTGACAATTAATTAGACTTTTATTAGCGGAAAATTACCCCGTATGCGGAATCAATATTCACAATTAAGCTGAAATACTTCATAGCGGACGTAACGCAGCTACTCATTCCTGTGTGTGTGTGGTAAACGACTTGAGCTATGTCCTTACCAAATTTTAAAGCCACCTAAGGCCACACCGACTTAATTGTATGGATGACATCCTCTGAAGACCTCCAAAGTAGGGCGAATGAAAAAAATTCCGGCAAAAAATAAAAATGCTACTAAACCACAGGAATACAAAGCTGATATTGTGAATTTGCAGCAGTACAAAGTGACGTATACGACAAGCCGGCACATGCTGGCTTTTTGCGAAGTTTTGAATCGGCACTGTACGTATGTACTGAGTTCTTGAGTCGTGGAGCTTCGGTAGCCTGGGTGCCCGTATTGTCGCTAACTACCATGGACTACCGGTACCCAGGCCAGAGCCTCGCAGGAAGTGATTTTTTTTAGGACAAGCGAAAATCAGTGAGCGCGCGGATGTCATCCATAAAATTAAATCGGTATGGTCTAAGTACGCACAGAATCTCCGTAAGTGCACCCAAAGCGATTTCAGGAAAGTAAAACTGCATTTTCAAAGACAATTTTCTGGTCATTTTTCATAATGTGGTATAAGTTGAATCAACCCTATCCCATAGCGTACTGATATCTGTGAGACAAAAATGCGATGTCGTTGACGGAAAAAGGTGGTTCGTATCATATTCTGGCTCTAATCTCCAAGCAGATCTTTTGGTGGCTATCAAATTAGCCAGGCATACCATTTGCCACCAGAAGAAACAAAAGATACCGGTTAAGAAAGAAAGTCTGATAAAAATGCTTAATTGAAAACACGTCAAAAATGAGCCGAAGCCTAAACCATTGCTTGAAGGGTAGACTGGGTCCAGCTATTTATTGGTGGCACCAAAAACTGAGACTCCTCACGTAGCTTGTTTCTTAGCCTGGTATCCAGTCTGATTCCTGGTTGGGGCCGCAAGAGCTCTGTCCCGCCCGCCTCACATGGGTTTCCCGGTGTGTTGGGGGAAACCAAATCCCCAAGCATACTGTCTCTTATTAGCGTAACACTCCTTCCGGGACGGCCTGTTGCACTGGGCGGGGGAAGCTATTAGAGCCCCCGAAGGCACAACCTGCCTGAACACCCCAATACCCCAATCACGTAAGACTGGATATCAGGCTACTTGTTTCTGGGCTATTTCAATCTTCAAGTATGAAATAATGACGAAAATTTGCTAAAACTGCACTAAATGTCACTATCAGACATAATTCTTCATTCGGAATTTTTTTTTTGTTTCCCGATCCTTAAATTACATTGGATGTCTTTAACACTGGAAACAAGGCGCCGAGAAGGATGAAGAAAACATCCGCTCAAGCTAAAGAGGGTCAGTCAGAGCGGTTATGTGGTTGTACTATAGTACCGGCTCATTCATCACCATTAGCCAGCACATGTGACGGACAATGGAGCTCTCTCAGATCACCAAAAATAGAGTCATTACGATCACTTTGTGTTCACTTTAAGCCCGTAGAAAGGCAAAAAAGGGGAGTCTGCCGATTAAAGCTTCGGTCCCAATTGGAAAGAGGGGCCCTGCCGGGTAGTTCCCGGGCTGTTTTTGGTACTTTCGGGCGTGACCCCTACGTGGGCCCGCCGGATACCGTGCGGCTACCGGGCTATTTTTGGGCCCGGCGGGGACCCGAGAAGAATTTAATTCTGACTGAAATTCTACCTGGGCCCCGTTGACAAAAAGACGTCGTGACCTCACCGTGAGAACACCGACAGGTACCCCTCCGGTTGCCGGCAGTCCACCGGGACAAATTTTCTTACGTCACAGACCAGATGCACAGAATAAAGGTGTGTACTTCGTAACACCGGGTCAAATGTGTGACGTCACAGATCAGGTGATTACAACAAAGGCGTGAACTCTGTATTACGTCACTACACTATTTCGTCACTACAAGACATCGTCAGAGCATCTGCCGGGTACCTGCCGGGGTCCTACCAAAGAGGGTGAAAAAAATTAAAACAAAATGCCACTGAAGGAAACTTTTAATTGTGACCACGATAGCCGGTGCCCTCCCAACTCCTGAGCCCGGCCGGGGCCGGCCGGGGCTACCTCCCTGACGGGCACCGGCGCAATTGGGACCGATGCATTAACCGTTGCACTGGCCAGGTGGGTAGAGAGTTCGCTTTGCATACGGTAGGTCGTGAGTTCGAACTTCGGACAATACAGAAGGACTTTAAAAATGGTATATAGTAGTTTCTCTCTTCAGCACTCAGTATTTGGGAAAGAGTTAAACACACAGTCGCTTGATTTGCTTTTCGTTATCATACTTTGTACGTGAGGTAGCATTTGTTGAAATAACTCATCATTGCTTCGTAGGTTTTAACTACATGTATGTATGCACATAAATAACTAGCCCTGTATTGATATATTGTGTGCAAAATTTGAAAATTTACTCTATGATAACTAAAACATCCAGCACAAAATAACTAGAACCAAACGAAAAGCACGTATCAAAACTATCGGGAAAGATAATTACGTTGCAAGCTATTAAGCCATATAATTGTAAGGTGCCTTTTTTTTTCCTCATGAATGCATATCATACCAAAATCAGTATGAAAATCACAAAGCATAAACGTCACAAAAAAGGAAAAATCAGACACGAACGTGTCACTACATATAGAACAGCGTTTTGGACTAAATGAACAACTAATAAAGGAAGTGGCTTGAATATGTTACTCTTATTATCTCTCCGCCATCTTGAATTTAGAGGTCAAAAGACAGTATAAAAAGTGACGGTCAGGTCATGAATGTGTTTCATACGGATAAACTCTCGAGACACCTCGGTTAAGCCCTGGTCACAACCCGCCGTACGTGCTTCTGCGTGCTGTCTACGTGCAAAAACGTGGGCAAACGTAGGGCATCCGTGCGTGGTGAGTACCGCCTCCGTACGGAATCCTACGGATTTGGGAGCACGCAGACACGCCGTAGAACTTTAAGTGCATGTAAAACTTTTTCTGCGTGCGGTCTGCGGATTCACCACCCGTACGTGCGAGTACGAGCGACGCGTGTGCCCCGTACGTACCGTACGAAAGTCGCACGTGTGAGTACGGCCTCCTTTAATACGGTAAAGTTGCAATCGCACAGCTATCGTACGTTGTAAGCACGTACAACTCACTTACCACTTGCGCAACGAACGATGCACGCAACCACTCACGTCCAGACTTGGCGTGCAGACCACACTCTTAAACCTTGCGCAACCGTGCGAGTGACGTGCGTAGACGCCACTCCTTCCCCACGTTTTCAGAAAAAACGTAGCAGACGTAGCCTCCCAAAAAACGTACGGACAAAAAACACGTACGGCGGGTTGTGACCAAGGCTTTACGCGTCACATGATAACAGCTATCTAGGTATTTGCAGAATTTCTACACAATACAAGAGAATACAATTATTCTTAGGCCAATGATGAATATTGCTGCAAAGTAATGGAAACTTCAAAGACGCCGGACAGTTGAATGAAAATTGCGTAGGTTGAACAGAAAAGTAGTTATACATTTTTCGACCAGATTCGCGGCAACTGTGGGGTTAGCTTATAACAAACAAACAACAATTTTACTACTAAAATCAAAGAACCCACATATTATAGAAGAAGTGGGCAAATTCGTCTTCCATTGCCTAAAAAGAAGAAGTCAAACCCAGTAAAACTAGTACTATGTATGTTGTAGAATATAGTATAATGCTAGACGTAGATATAGTCTCACATACCACTGTATTTTCTTTCTATGTTGTTTGTAACTGCAATTAGCCCTCGGGCAAGTATTTACAATAAACTTTCATTATAACGAGCTGTAGTAATAGTGACGTGAGTTAACTTTCTATTTGGTAAGTTGGCAATGCTAAAATGATTTTGAAAGCTTCTGAGATTGAGATAATGATACAAGGTACTTAGCCAAGCTGGAATAGTACATTGAGTATGTTATGTATCTGATAAGCCGGCAAATGACGTAAGAATCAAATTAATTCGCGGGTACTTAAAATATCAAATTTGCTTAGGTTGGGTAGTTCGTTACGTATCGTGTCTGTGAATAGCAATGTTGTAATGGTTTTTAGGTGTTTTTGATAACGATAAAAGGTACTTGAACACCAAAAGCGAGTCCTGGCATGACCTCTCATTCCAACCTGACGTCATTAGGCGGAAGATCACGCGAAACCACGCAAAACCACGCGACACTTCAACACGACCTGTCACACATTCATGACAGACTTGCCCCCGACCACCAGCCAACCAAGGTGGACTGAAGTATGGGAGCAGAATGACCAGGTTTAGACCACCACCCTTCGATACAAATCGAATGGAATATGAGTTAAATTTGAGTAAAATTTGACCCCAGCCCGAACACGCCGAGCTAAGGCTGTGATCACATTTCCAAACCGGGGCCCGTCCGGGCAGTCCTATGGAACTAAAAGTGTGATATAAAAGACAACAAAGCATAGAAAAATTTTTTTAAAAATGAATAATGGAAACTATCTGCGTATATTTTTAATATAAATTTTTGATTTTTTGGTAATCGAAACAGCCCGGTCGGCAAACAATGTTTTAAACATTTTGAAACGTTCGGTTGGCACAGCCGAACAGTAGCCGACCTGGCCGACCTTGCTCCCGACCTACTCCTAACCATGGTTCTGCTAGTGTTCGGGGGCCAAACTCGTCCATGTATGACAGAGGCTTAAACATATTCAGGGTTACATATTCTGGTCTTCTCAACACCCTCAGAACTTTGACAATAAATGTATGTGTAATGACCTAGGTACGGCAGACTTATGTTAGATATGTAGAGATTATTTCAAACGCTTTAGCCGTAATATAATTAACCTGCAAAACGTTATCCGGCAAGAACACATTGGAGTAAGGCCACGGCACCCTGGTACGCTAATCGCGACCATTATAACATGACACAGCCGTCTTTTATCGTTGACGTTTTATAAAGTGCCTTCCCAAACCATCATGTTTTAAAGGCTTAGCGCCGTGTTCGATTTGCGTAGTTGTTAAGGCCACACCAAGTAAATTTTATGGATGACGTCCTTTGGAGACCCTAAATCTAATGCGAGAGGGCGAAAAAAAAAACAAGAAAAGCCCTGAAAAACAAAATGCCTAGATTAGAAATGTACCAAGAGACGACAAATGTTAGGACACAACTTGAATGAGGTGACACAGTGTAACAAGCAAGAAGTCGTTTATTCATCATCAAAAAAGCAATGAATCAGGTGGAACAGCAGTTATCGCCCTTTCCTGTTTCTTTCATCACATTTTGCAGGCCTGCAGAAACAAAGCATTTGCTTTTTACCCATTTCGCGTTACGGGTTTCACGTCAATCTAACGATTTGTGGCACTGTCGTGACTCTTTGGTCATAGTTACAGGAAGTTCTTGGGTTTTTTTCTAGGAACAGGCCAAAATCAATGCGCGCGGACATCCATAAAATTTACTTGGTGTGTCCTAATGGCTTCAAACTTTGAGATGCACGAGCTAGTCACTTGAGGGTCGTTAAATTCTGGTTCGTAGCTTAATTTCTAATGCATTTCCCTGTTAAACGGTTAAGGTAGAGGCCGTGTGAGGCGACACGTTTGCTATTTCTGTAGCAAGATTGACAGACTAGATAGAGATGATTGCGGCAGTGGTAACGTAATTGGGGCAATTTGTGGCACTTTGAAATCTTGTTAGTCGCAATATAAAAAAAAACTATTGCGAAGGCGTTTTAAATTAGTATAATATTCTTTTATTTTTAGAAAATGCAATTTTCGTGGGAGCACGCGCTACATTTGGTAAACGTTTGCAAAGAAGTGAAAAGTTCAAACTTGCCAGCAAAAAAAAACTGATTTATAGTTGGCTCTGCTTGGAGAGAAATACTGCCCATATCTCACGGTCCCAGCTTCGTGATGTATTCCAGCGGTTCTTACCGGCTGTTTCGCTCGATCTGACTGCGTTACTCATACAGTTATCTTATTGTTCGTCTCACTATCACAGTCACGACAGTGATGCACTGTCGGGGTTTTATCAGTATAGTCTGGTATCCAGTCTAATTCGTGGTCGGGGCCGAAAGAGCTCTGTCCCGCCCGCCTCACATAGGTTTCACGAGAGATTGATTAGCCCTCCACAAACATCGTGTTGGGGGGAACCAAATCCCCAAGCATATTGTCTCTTATTAGCGTAACACTCCTACCGGGACGGCCTGTTGCACTGGGCGGGGGAAGCTATTAGAGCCCCCGAAGGCACAACCTGAACAAACACCCCCAATACCCCCAATCACGTAAGACTGGATACCAGGCTAGGAAATGGCATGCACTACTAAGTATGTAATCGGAGGCGCATGCTGTGTATGCTTCTAGTTATGAATCCTCGTGAAAAATTACGGTCGTATGGCTTTAGCACTGGGGCAGGGGGTTGTTAATCCACTGTGTCTTGAAAGACGAAGCCCATACTTACTCATTTTACCGCCTTTTACCTCCCCAACCGAAGTCAGGTCCAACCATGTAGACATGGCGGTCGTGTGAAGAGATATTGTATGGCGGATTATATCCCAGTGGTTAGGCCAGCGGGAATGCATATGAAATACGAGAGGTCGTGAGTTCGATCCCTGATACACTGGGCCAGATGCTGCGTTCTTGATACGTACACTTCGTAATCTCCAAGCGGATACCTTTGGGGAGCAAGGCGGTATCAAATTGGTCAGGCAGTTACCATTAGCCTACGGATACGGCCTTGCCCCCGAAGGAATCTGCTGGGAATCGAACTCGTGACCTCTCGTATTTCATGCATGTGCATGCCCACTGGTATAACGACTGGGCCATAGCTGCCACACGATATCTCGGTATGTATGTCTTTGAGAAAATAAAAATTCACAACTAGCCTATTTACAGGAATCACAATATCAAGCCTTTAACATTAGATCTTTGTTGTTTATTTATTTAGGAATCTCCCATTATTGATAATATATAGACATCATTATTCTTCCTGAAGTCCTTTACATAAAATCCAACTATTATTTACATACATATTTAACTGCTATCAAGGATATTATACTACAGGAAAACTTATCTTATCAACATAGTAAATTACGCATTAAGCATCAATTATTACATCAATTGATAATGTTACATTATACAGTTATCAATTAATAATGTTACATTATACAATTAACCAATAAAAAACAATTATGTAATAGATGTCTGAGAGGTCATGAATTTGTACAAAATATATTCAAAACGTTTACCACTAGGAGTTAATTGGTGTGTGTTTGTTTTGATGTGTTTTTGTCGTATTCCAGATTTTTTCTTCAAACTTCTAATCAGTTACTGACTCTGTTTTTTTTTTTCGTAGGATCCCGAAACCCAAGTTGACAGCAAGCGAGCTGCTCTACCGATAGACTCCCTCCTACACGGGGCGGCAGGGATGGACCAGCTCGGCGGGAAGCGCGCAGGGCGGCCCATCGACAACATCATGCACGGATTCCGCCTCCCCATGGCCAGAAGGCGGGATGCAACCGATCACGAAGAAAAGAAAGAAGAAGATGCAGGCAGCAGAAGAGAGCGAGCAGCTCCGATAGATGCTCTATACGGAGGGCTGCTGCCCGGATCCTTGGGGACGAAACGAGCGGCGCCGATCGACTCGATCTACGGCGGGCTGGGCTTGCCCATCAGCGGGAAGCGTGCGCCGCATCCAAACGACTCCATCGACCAGGGCCCGCCAGTGATGGCAGAACGATCGCCCATCGATGCAATCATCAGCGGGGGGCGTGGCCTGCCGATGTCGTACAAACGCGCCGCTCCGATCGACTCCCTCATTGGTGGACACGGGCTGTCAATCACGGGCAAACGGCGTGCCATGGCGCTGCCCATCGACAACATCATCGGCGGGTACGGGCTGCCCATCTCCGTCCGCGTGGGCAACAAAGACCGGCAGCGCGGGGCGGAGTCCGAAAATGACGAGGCGACCTGGCTGCAGTCCATCTGGTAGAAACAAGTATTTCACTCAACTCCATCAGGTTGAGGGCTTAAGCAAGAACATGTATGTGTTAGATGTACTATAAAGGAATCTATAGGGGTGTCTACTCGGCCAGGGTACATGGTAGTACAGGAAAGTTTGATTGATTTGATTTGATTTGATTGACTAAAGTTACTCAAGAGATTAAAGATACAACACATATCAGGAATGGATATCTAGGATAGAATACTGGTTCAAAAATGTATCTGAGAGGCCATTTTTATCTTATATCCGAAAATCACAAGATTTTGGAAAGTGACCTTTTGTCTTAGAGTACTACCAGATTTTAACCAAGATGAACATGTATATTTCGTTATATTAGTCATACTATCTATCAGCGAAATAAGGATATACCTTAACAACCAAACCTTCAAAACTAGCAATATTTGGACACTTTCTCATATGATTTTATAGGAGGTTATTTATAAATAGATGAGATTGATAGAACAGATGAACGTTACGTTGGACATGACATATTTTATTGATGGAGACCAAAAGATAAAGTTCGAAGACGACACAAACCGGTTTAACCAAGAAACTCTGATTAAACGGAGATCCTATCATAATAGATATATACGCCCCATAATGTGAAATGGATTTGATGTAATCCTGTGGTTATAGTGATTGGAATTGGAGTGTAGAATACCTCAGTTACAGTAACATTAAATGCAGATACATCATGACACAGCAGATTGGTCAGACGTGTTTTTGTTCATGACTTAGTAGTAAGTAATTTCAGGTAAGCCAGTAAAGTTGGCTGTACATGTGCATTGCTGGATACGTGAGTTGCGAAGAAAGCTGTTTAGTACAAGCTACTAGTAAGAAATTAAAGAACTCAGCTTTTGCTTCAATTGAAAGTTTATTGCAAATTCATACCCGAGGGCTAATTGCAAGAACTTGATAACAACAGTAAACAGTAGAATGATAATAAGTGATGCTCATGCTACACCATATACTAGTATACATTTGTTATTCAATAACGAACCGGGACGAGGGGGATACAAACTCTCATCGCAAGTAGGTAGTGTTATTCTCCTCTGGTAGTGTTATTCTCCTCTGGTTATTTGGCCAAATAGACATGCCAGGGGAGATAAGGAGCACATAACCTCTTTATACCAGGCTTCGGGAGGCGGCTGGATAGAGTAGAAATCGGCCAAATGGAGAGATAACATGCCAGGGGAGTTGGTCCGCTAGAGAGTACAGTTTGCCGCACCCGAAGGCCGCAAATTTAGTCCTGAGCAGACCAACTCCCCTGGCATGTTATCCGTCTACTTGGACAATTTCTACTCTTTCCACACGTTTCAGAAGCCTTTTAGTGGCTGATGATAGCAAAGCTCCAAGCTGATGTTCCAAAGTTGTACAAATTCAAAGCACCAACAGCAAAGCTACGCAATGCACGCTTTACTGGTAATACTACAAAACCCCACATAGCCGACTCTCTGGTACTCGTACATACTCTTGACCATTTCCCGTCCAAGTGGCCTTATAAAAATCCCTTCCAGCATTACACTAACACGTCCAAAGTAATTCCTACACAGTGAAGGATCTTGTCGGTTCAACCCGACATGAATTAGTCCCAAATACGTTCTATTCCTCAGTTCATATGAAGTTTTACCGCACCAAGGACAACAAAACGGTTGCGTGTGCTGCAAAGATAAATAGAAAAGTTTTGTAAAATGGCTTACTTCCTTTGCACTAAAGTGCATAGGAAGCAAGTCATTTCATATCTTCCTAGATCCCTTCATAGCCCCGATAAAACTGGCCCAAGCCTCACCCTGTAAACCGTTCGCCTGCAACTGTAAAGATAAGGCCCCATATTGAAAACTTTTACCCGGTAGTCCGGTCGGAGTGACCAATTTTGTCCAACTAATCCATACGAAGCAAACTTCTACACACATTGGCCTTACTATGGCCTTAGTTAACGGTGCCCGTGTAATTCATGCCGATTTTGTTTCTTATCCTGACAAAGCCATTTGCCCTTTCGGGTGTTAAGTTTAGGAGCCTAAGTTTAAAGCCTTAAGCTTTTTAAAGGCCCCTGCAGTTCAAATATCACGCCGACCATGAAATAGCAACAAAAAAATACGCCTTTGTTTTGAAGGCAGCGCAAAAATCTCAGCATTTACCACCTTCTGTGTGTTCTTTTTTTTTTTCATAAATTTCCCCAATGCATGGACGCGTGACTCTAGTACTTAACTGGATTGAATTGGTCCTTCTGCTCCCCTTACAAAGTAATCCTTCACTACCACGGTAGATACATGTCCGTCAACGCTTGTCCTCTTCTACATTTTTTAAAATAATTTCCAACATGTAATCACAAGACGTGGTGACGGCACACTCAAGTTTTTCAAACTTATATTAATGCAGCCACCAACACAGGGGACAAGACAATACTCATTTTCACCTGAGCGAAGTGAGGAAAGTCGTGTAAAGTGCCTTTCCCAAGGGCACAGGATCGGTGGCATGTCAGGACTCGAACCCGGGACCTATAGGTTCCAAGTCGCGCACTCTACCGCTACGCCACACGCCCCCTCTTCTACATGTACTAGGTACCAGTAAACCTCAGACTTATGCGATCGCGAAGCATGATACTAGTAGTGCACTATTTTATTTTTATTTAGTTATTTTCTGCACTACTCAGTGGCTTGTCACTGCTTTACAGAGTGTCCCTGGGTACAAATATACAAGACAAGACGGAATAAAACATCAATATCACAATCGTAATCCATAATCGTAAGGGTAGAAAGTCAGAGTTCACGCGACTGTGCACACACTGTTATAAGAAGTTTATTGCAAATTCGTGCCCGGAGGCTAATTTCAAATTACGAACATAAAAGAACAATGAAACAGAGTATAAAATAACTAAAATATACATGATAAAAGGTATTCGAATGATGAAAGGTAGTTGTCTAAAGCTATAGATATGTCTAAAACTATGTCTGAAGGGTTTGACTTCTCTTCTTTAAACCATGGAAGACGTAATGTCCCACCTTTTTCAAAATAAGTGGGTTTTGGGAAGTTAAAATAAGAATAGTTTTTTCTTTGTCTGTAAGTTTAGTAAAATTAGGATAAATTGTACAAGTTTGAATCGTCAACTCATTTCGCATTTCGAGCGTTGCTATGAAAGGAACAATTTGAGATAAAGTGTATTTCGTCTTTCACAGCCTTTGCACTACAATATTCCTTGAATAGTCCTTCAAAATAGTATTTTGAAGGACTGTATAGATGATGCGGTTCTAACAACGGGTGGGCGTTTATTCCAACCCTCTGGACTTCTATTAGTAAACGTTCTTTTGCCGCATTCTACTCTTTGTGGAGTCGCAAGGACTGATATAAACTGTGTCGAGTGGCACTACGGACTCGCCACGGCTAATGTGTTCCAGGAATCACACCAGGTCACCCCACTCTTCTCAGTAAGTGTAGTCAGGAGTGGATGATCATTTGTCCCGAGAGAGGTCGTTGAAAAGATCGACGATAAGGTTTTACGAGGACTGGTCAATAAAGATTTCGCTTGACCCATTTCTGGTTACAGGAAACTGAAATTACACGTGTGTAATTATGATACTCATCTCCATAAGCCACATAACGTTATACCGCTTTTCAGTTCTGAATTCTTGGCAGCGTTCTTTAAAAGCTTATAAAATATACAGAGTGAGGTCTGATTGTGGATCCAGATGAATTCAGTTCCAAGGTCCTTAATACGTTTTGTTTTGGGGGTTCATGAAACTTTTCGAAGACTAATTTTCTACAAAGTGGAATGGGATGTAATAGCTCAATTGGTAGAGTGCTCGCTTTGTAACCGGGAGGTCGTGAGTTCAAACCCCGGCCGGGTCATACCAAAGACTTTAAAAATGGTACACTTCTTTCTCTGCTTAGCACTCAGCACATATGAGAAAGAGTGTGGGAAGGTCAAACACACAGCACTACCAGCGGACCAGCCCCCTGCTGTAGTGCCTTGCACAACTGTGTGTCGCCAAAAGGGCTACGATAATGGACATGGGC
Source organism: Branchiostoma belcheri (assembly GCF_001625305.1). Taxonomy (NCBI): domain Eukaryota; kingdom Metazoa; phylum Chordata; class Leptocardii; order Amphioxiformes; family Branchiostomatidae; genus Branchiostoma; species Branchiostoma belcheri. Next base: position 6,525,107 of record NW_017804131.1, read on the forward strand.
ACCAAAACCCTATGCTCTGCATGGAGCACGGGTAGACCTTTGGAATGGGATTCGGGTCATGTAAGAAGAACTGTGCCAAATTCCGTTCCTTTTTGTCTTTCAGTCTACAAATATTTGTATACAAAGCGTGATCAATACCTCTAAATTTATCCAGCTTCACTATCGCAGCTTATTCAACAAAATCCAACTAGCTAGGCATGTTGCTTATAGGGATGTGTGTCACTATACAGGTGAAATAACCAGAAGTGCTCCATGCCAAATCTCTAGTGAACCGCCGTCGTATCTACAATCCGTACGTTAGAATGGAGATAAGGGAGTACAAGCAATCAACCGGTGGCCCCACATCATCATCAAGAGACGACTGAGTCAGGGGGGACCATAGTCCCGTACAGATTACCACAGGTACACAATCAATCTAGCTATTACGTCTTGTTTTGGAAGCTCTGGAATTTTCATTCCTCAGCTCTTAGAGATATAAAGCTCGCAGGGGGAGACATTGTATCAGCCTACTCAGCTTACTTAGGGGAGACCTGAAGCGCAGAGAGCTAGGCCCTCCCTAGGCCCTCCCTAGGCCCAACAGAAAAGAAACTCAAGGAGCTTACTATAATAAAGAGCTCGCGAGGCAGAAGACACGGTGGAAAGAGATGAAAAAAGACTGAATGCGGCTACAGGACATTTCCATACGACTGTTGACGCAGAACACAGTGGATGATGATGATGATGATTTCGTCTTGTAAAACACGTCTAAAACTCAACACTCAGTCGAGCTCACTCGATGCCATTCCATCACTCTGACTCTTAAAGGACTTCTAAACCTCAACACTGGTGGGGTCGTGTGGCGTAGCGGCAGAGTGCTCGACTCAGAACCTAGAGGTCCCGGGTTTGAGTCCTGACATGCCACCAATCTTGTGCATTTGGGAAAGGCACTTTACACGACTTTCCTCACTTCGCTCAGGTGAAAATGAGTATTGTCCTGTCATGCATTTGTCCCGTGTCGGAGGCGGCATTAATATAAGTTGAAAAAACTTGAGTGTACCGTCACCATGTCTGGTGATTACATGTTGGAGTAAAAAGAAAACAACTCAACACTATGTCGAGTTCATTCGAAGTCATTCCATAACTTTACCGCTCTAATTCCCGCTGCCCTACATTATAACAACAAGGACATTTCTGCCCCACTCAACAGACGCCTGCATATGTATGTCATTAATGTACAAATACACTCGATAAAATCATACTGCCTGAAACGTGCACTGAGTCGTCTACTTCACGTGTTCACTTCACTCACGTGAAAGCCAGTAAAGTGTTCGTCACATAAATGAAATCATGTTTTGACACTTGTACAAGTACACACGTGTCTGGGCAGTATCGTACTCTTAAATTCTACAAGTTTTGTAGCAACGTGATCGCCGATTACACAAAAACTAAATGATGTAAATCTATGGCAAAACAGTATCTTCATGGTACTGATTCTAACCTTTGAATTAGGAAATAACCACATTTCTATTACTCAGCATTATATGGTAAGTCATAACCACTTTGAATCTCTGCACTCTTCATCGTGAAGAGGGTTGTCTTTTTTGTCTGATCTTTCTCTTTCTTTATTAACATACCAGACATAACAGACAAACATGGCATACAATGTTGCCTGAATGGCGTCGATATTTACATGTCTACAAAGTGTTAAAATATCATATATTTAAACAAACTATAAAACAGTACAGCAAGTGTACAACCCAGATATTTACAAGCTCCATTATCTCGTGCCAGACTCTATCTGTGCAGTCTGGCTATAGAGTCTGATTGACTGGTGGAGGAAAGAGTTCTGTAGTTGTTTTGTTCTGGCGGGAGGATAGAGATACTAGTAGTGTTTTTGTTCCTGAGGGAACGACCGCTGTAGATCTGGAGAGAGGGACGAGGTCATGTAGGGGACTCTTTCTGTAGCATCTGTGTGAAGAGTTTGACGGCAGCATCCTCACGCCTTGACATGAGGGTAGGTAGCCCTTTCTGACCTTCAATGGAAACGGTACGTCAACTCTCGAGATCTCACTCTTATACATGTATTTTTACCCTCCATGAAAATGGGGGTACTGTTTTTACTCCGTTTCATGTTTGGTCTGATATCTGAAGATCGGTGAGAAGGAACTGTACGATATTTGGCAGATTGATGGATGGGGCCTTGGAGATTGTGTAGGTTGACTTTGAGCCCCTGGTGATTGACCTTGGTACTGCAGTTTAATTTTTTTATTCTGTTGTTTTCGCGTTATGGACTGTTTGTGCGATATTAAGGTAGCATGTAGTTGTTATTACCATGGTTTAGTGGTTTAAATTTGGGTCCCCTAGCTGTTTGCGTTTGATATTTACAAAATGTTTAATGTTGGACTTTTTGTGTTGAATGTTTGGAAAATCTAGGGGATGGTTTGGTATGATTTTTGGTATGTGGGTAGTTGTTGAGTCTCTTTGTGTTTTGGAGTGCATTAGCAGGTTGTCGCATATTTTTATTGCTTGATTTAAAAGGATTTTCACTTTTTCACCCCTACTTCATAATAGGATGACCCAAAAGTTGGGACAGAGTGTTTTTGTTTATACCTCCAGCTGGCAGGTCAGACCCAGGCAGCCCTATCTATTTTTACCCCTATAGAGTCTGCAGGAAAATAAATCTTGTTTGTCTGGTCTGCAGGTCATTTGTCTGGTCATTGACCTACATGTACAGGCAAATGTAGCCTGGGTACCATCCCCAGTAGTATATTCGCAAACTCTATAACAGTTTGACTCATAATATCTCTATTGAAATACACCAAAAGATTACAAAATAACAAGCTATTTCATGGAGGGGTGATGTCTACGACTTCTCCTTGTCTATTATGTGTATGTGTAAAACTATCTTTTTCGATTTGTATGGACTTTAAAGGATGTTAGCTGTAATCCTCTTACATATCTTGTCTGATATTTTTTCCGATCCTTACTTGTTTTTTTTAAATTCCAACATGTAATCACCAGACGTGGTGACGGCACACTCAAGTTTTTTCAACTTATATTAATGCCGCCACCAACACAGGGGACAAATACACGACGGGACAATACTCATTTTCACCTGAGCGAAGTGAGGAAAGTCTTGTAAAGTGCCTTTCCCAAGGGCACAAGATCGGTGGCATGTCAGGACTCGAACCTTACTTGTTCCCTCATCACCTCAATGAAAGCAGCCTGCAGACCTATTTGATCTTCTCATGAATACAGAATGGTACAAACAAACAAACAAACAGCTACAGACTTTCAGCCCATGAGCAAAACAACTTCCTGAACACAGTCGGCCCCTTCACTCAAGTCATGGATGCGGCTGTTCTCAGAGCGTTTCTACAAGTTCCTAGACTGTCTGTGGTAAGTGCAACACCAACAGGAATCGCCAGGTGGTGCTGCTCTCCCTCTTGACGCGAAATGGAATAAGGTTTTGTAGTTGAAAGGCAGTGGATGACATTACATATGCTCAACGCTAGGTGTCGTGACTGAGTTTGGGACTGCATTTTGCTCACAAAACCACGTCGTTATTTGTGAATTTTGACTTGAGCATTACAAAAAAGATTTTTAAAGCCATCACAATCATGTTCCCATTTTTTGCCCGTCACTGCGCAACTCAATTGTGACGTCAGCCCTATATCAAATCATCACTACCCATAATTTACCTGTCCCTTATAGACGACATGTGGATATGAGTGGCCTAAAGCCTCGGTCACAACCCGCCGTGCGTTCTTCTGCGTGCTGTCTACGTGCAAAAACGTGGACAAACGTAGGGCATCCGTGCGTGGTGAGTACCACCTCCGTACGGAATCCTACGGATTTGGGAGCACGCAGACACGCCGTAGAACTTTAAGTGCATGTAAAACTTTTTCTACGTGCGGTCTGCGGATTCACCACCCGTACGTGCGAGTATGGGCGACGCGCGTGTCCCGTACGTATACGTACCGTACGTAAGCAGCATGTGTGAGTACGGCCTCCTTACGGTTAAGTTGCAATCGCACAGAGATCGTACGTTGTAAGCACGTACAACTCACTTACCACTTGCGCAACGAACGATGCACGCAACCGCTCACGGCCAGATGTAGCGTGCAGACCACACTCTCACACCTTGCGCAACCGTGTGAGTGACGTGCGAGTGACGTGCGAGTGACGTGCGTCGACGCCACTCCTTCCCCACGTTTTCAGAAAAAAACGTAGCAGACGTAGCCTCCCAAAAAACATACAGACAAAAAGCACGTACGGCGGGTTGTGACCAGGGCTTAAGACTGCTCCCGAGCTTTAGCAGTTGGCTGTTGTTCAGGGGCAAGGTCGCGATCGGAGGATGGCTCATGCATGCCCCTCATGTAAGACATATGAAAAAAGATCACAGTTTGCTGCTATCTGCGCCACCCCATCCATCATTCAGACAGGTACAAATGGAAAACTGTTGGATCATACAGACCACTACTGTCCGTCACCTGTTTCCTCAAAATACATTCCCGCCTACGCTATAAGCCTATATATTCCGTCTCGTAAAGGGTCGTTGCCTTTTGACACGGTCGATGCCAATAATGGCACACCGTAATGTTTCGTGGCGTAGAGCTAGAGAATTACGGTAGAGGTTAGGGTTATTATATTTCAGTCCATACCATATGGTATGGTAGCCTGGGTACCATCCCCAGTAGTATATTCGCAAACTCTATAACTGGGTCTGGACGTGAACACATATGTAGCGTCTGGAGTCTAAATATTCGTTCAGATTTTGAACGAGCGCGCTGATTGGTCCTACTCGTCTAAGCCCTTTTTTGGGTGTGACATATTAGGTAAGGGCTGTTCGGATGTCCGAACGGCGACGTTAGCGTCCGTTCGAACGTCCGAACGCCTTATCATCAACATGTCCGACGGCGAACCGAACGCTAAAGCGCACATGATATAGCCGTAGTCAGTCTTTCCGTGATAAATCATCAACATGGCTGACGCACAAGCCGCTCAGCTCACGGAGGTTGATGTTGACCTTGCAATCACGTCCGTTTTGGACGATTTGGACGGAATATCGTCGCTCAAAAATGAGCAAAAAGATGCATTGAATAATTTTGTTCGTGATGTTTTGGGCGTCCTACCGGTAAAAAAAGAACGCACCGAGAAAAGGAATACTCGCGCGAAGATCTGTGTTTACAAAACAACAAACATCACTTGAATAATGCAGGTGCGCCATTGGCCGTCGCCTCTGAGGCTCAGCCAATCAAATGAAGCCCCGCTGCTCGGGCTAGCTCATAACGTGACGTCATGACCAATCGTTTTATATGTGTTCAAGTCCAGACCCAGTTATAGAGTTTGCGAATATACTACTGGGGATGGTACCCAGGCTAATGGTATGGATGAAATACATTGTGTTCTCTCATGTTTCTTCTTCTCCTCCTGCCAAACAGTCAAAGGGATTCAACTCTGTCGTTTTTTAGCCAAATGACCTGAAATTTGGCATGGAGGTAGAGTGGGCCAATACCCCCAGGCTTTTTTAAATTTTCTTGATACATGCCTTGAAAATTTTTTATGAAGGTTTTTTTGGGCATTTTTCGACAAAAAAAGAATTTTTTGATCCTGAGCCCTAGTTTTACAACCAAATGATCTGAAATTCGGTATGAGGGTACCTTGAACGTGTGTCTACAGAATAGCAGTCACATATTTGGCATACACCACTTCCAAATGACTCATTTAGGGGACTTCAATGGCTATTTTCGGCCAAAAAAGGGCCAAAAGTGCTATACCCGTTCCACGTTCGATCTAAAGAATGGCCCGTTCCATCTGCCGTTGGCCATCGAATACTGCTCGAACACATCGAACATTGCGCGTTACCTGGGGTCACGTTGCACGTAAGTTGTGCGCAATGACCCACACATTCAATTCTATGTGCCTAAGATCATTACGTCATCTAAAATCACGACGATGGAATACAGTGCCGACCATCCTATTATGGACTGAAATATGCTGTAGTTGCTCCCAAGCAAATGTCGGCCTTTCTAGTAGAGCTATGCTTTTTGACAAGGATTCGAATCCGAGCTTCTGCTTTTTATTTTTTCACTAAGAACTTTACTATTTTTCATGATCCTCCCAAACATTTGCATTCGCTTTTTATAGTATAAGTATTACGTTTTATACGGTTTTGGACCTCAACAAAAGTTATGATACGCTCGAATATGGCATCGACCAGTCAGCGATATGGCATAGAAAGGCGACGACCGTTCTGGAAGGCGACGACCGTTCTGGAAGGCGACGACCGTTCTGGAAGGCGACGACCGTTCTGGAAGGCGACGGCCGTTCTGGAAGGCGACGACCGTTCTGGAAGGCGACGACCGTTCTGGAAGGCGACGACCGTTTACGAGACGGAAATTCGCATGCCTCGCCTACACATACATGCCACGCACCCCAAACAGTTCTGAAAACACACACATTTTCAGGACAGCCCTTTTATTCCACCACTCGTGGTTTATTTCCATTAAAACTATGACGAACTTCAACGCAATGACGGAAAGAGAAATTGGACCACTTTACACACACCATTTCTAAGTCGACTCAGCGAAGTCGACATGAAAAATTTCTGTTTACAAACGGGGCCGCAAAGCGACTTGGCACTCCCGCTGTGCCACCCTCCCCCCAAGTCGACTCGGTGGCTCGGTCTTGCCTGGCTACTACGCAGAGACGCTCAAGTCGACTTCGCCCGTTTACACACGCGAAGCTAGCGGACTCGGCACCCCGCTGGCCGACTTAAGTCTGGTTTTGCACGACTCAAGTCGTCTTTATTAGAATGCGACTAGAGTTGAATTATGTCTCTTTACACAGGGAAATTTTCGCTTAAGTCGAGTAGCTCAAGTCGTCTTGAGTTCTAGTCGCCTTGAAAAAGTTATGTGTAAAGCAGACCATAGTCTTCCATGCGATAATTGTATTTAAACGGAACGAATTACCACAATAAAAGATCGGGATTTCCACACTACGGTTTAGAAATCTCACAACAGAAATACACTCGTTTCTTGAGACTTTTTTTATATGGTAAAAAGAGCATCGTCTTTCAAAACGATTCCTAAACATAGGACTAACCTGTGTTGGTCTGAACGTTATATTTAAACTTGAATGCTTGAATGAGGCCTTCAAACGATACATAGCAATACAAGTTATAGATAAGCAGAATCATTACAATACATATGACATGACACAGCGCATAAACTATATATAATATAATATAATATAACATATAATTTTCCAAATTCTGTACAACATAAATAATAATCATAAAGTCACAAACTAACATCGATGAAACATATATACATAAATTTCAAACGTGTTAATTATTTTATGCTCCTATTCAAAATTAGCAGACGTTGCATTAAAAAACTATAGGAAAGGTTTTTAAGTATTTACAGTGCCTAAATTTCAACGTATGCAATACGAATTCTATGTATTCCCACATATTCTTAAAACTTCTTGGTGCAAAAATTACCATAAACATATCGTGCAAGTCTACAAATCACACGGGGATGCACACACACACGCACGCACATACACTCACACAAACACACACAAACACACACACACGCACACAAACACACACACACATACACACACACACACACACACACACACATACACTCACACACATACACACACGCGCGCACACACACACGCACACATACACACATACACTCACACACACAATCACACACAAACACACGCGCACACACATGCACTCACACAAACACACACTCACACACATACACACACACACACATGCACTCCCCCCACCACACACACACACATACACATACACACACATGCACTTCCCCCCACACACACATACACACACATACAAACACACCCCCTCAGACCCATGAGGGTAAGGATTAAGGATATTACTCTTTTTTCTGTTATTTGTGTGCATGTGTGTGTGTGTGTGTGTGTGTGTGTGTGTCAGTGTGAGTATCATTAACTCAGTACAGTCGCAAATATTTCATCCGGGTGTACGTATTGACACCATCATACTATAAAATCTTATAAACTGGTCACCTTGGTGTAATCACTGTTTACAAGCGACGTGACCATTCTTCAATACTATATTCCCAATAAAACAACAAGAACAGTAGCCTCTACCAGTCTTCTGGAAGCGGGTGGAGAGAGTAGAATCTGGCTAGATAGAAAGATGACATGCCAGGGGAGTTGGCCCTAGATCCTCTAAGGAGCAAATCAGTCAGATCGCATCTTGTTTCCTAGGCCTGTCTTTCCTACCGCTTCCGAATCCTGGTAGAGGCTAGAAGAACAGGGCAGAATCAGATGTCTTCCCGAGCAGAAAATTAAAGACGCTGTTTTCCTCATAATCAGCTTTGGGTTTGGATTTATAATGTTCAGGCTTTTATGTCTGTTACATACCTGGTCAAAAGCCCGGTCTTCATTTGATAACAAACCGTGTCTACAGAATTTTTCTAACATCTTTGTCATTTTTAAAAAGTATTCATTTTTTGTACCCCAGTATTTCATCATCCAGAATATGATCCTTATATATCGTCCAGAAACGTGGTTTTTACAGAGCCGTTTCCATCTGCAGTCGCACGTTGTAAACCTGTTCATCAGCCGGTGCCTGGTGGTTCTCCCTCCGCCTGGACCGGCAGCTTTTGTCGGTGACGATGGTGCTGTGCGTCATCAGGCTGAACCTGTCCCAGTCCACGTTCTTGCGAATGTCGGGACTTTACAGAGCCGTTTCCATCTGCAGTCGCACGTTGTAAACCTGTTCATCAGCCGGTGCCTGGTGGTTCTCCCTCCGCCTGGACCGACAGCTTTTGTCGGTGATGATGGTGCTGCGCGTCATCAGGCTAAACCTGCCCCAGTCCACGTTCTTGCGGATGTCTCGGTTGAACAGCCCGTACACGATGGGGTTGACGCAGCTGTTGAAGTAGGAGAGCCAGTGTGCGAACGGGTACACGAAGTGGTGGACAACGTTTTCTTGCCACTCGGGCATGTTACCAAACTCATCCAGCATCCAGCAGACATATAGCGGCAGGAACGACAACATGAACAGCGTCACCACCACGATCAGCATCTTGATGACGCGTTTCCGTCTCTTGGGGACGGAGCCGATGAACTCGCTCCTCCGCACGCTGTCGCTCTTGTTGCCGCCCCGCTGCTGCTGCAGCCCGGCCCGGAACCAGATCTTCTCGGCGATGCGGACGTACAGGAAGGTCATCACCATGAGCGGCAGGATGTAGATGAGCAGAATCACCGTGACGGAGTACACCTTCTTGTACACCAGGTCGGGCCAGATCTCTGTACACCGGTCCACGCGCTTGACGTTCCGTACCTGGATGACGAAGACCTGCGGGACCATGATCACGAGAGCGGCCATCCAGATAGCGACCAAGACTTTCTTCATAGTCGCCATGTTCATAGGACCATCGTGAGGGAACAGGATCGCCTTGTATCTAAACAGAAAATATAGACAATCCCAATTAGATGGATACGTGACCTTCTTGCATTGAATATAACCATTGAAGCAACTAGATGGTTTTATAGACTTGTTTTATTGAACTTCTAAAAGTTACAGTTTCGCGGAGGCCCTTATGAGGAACTGGATTACACTGTTACTCACGACAAGTACAGCTACGAATATTCTAACCGCTAAAATCATAGAACACTAAACTCGCTAGCCATGTGTAAAAAGTAACATATTTCGTTGGTAAAAATGATACATTTAAAAACAGGGGACAATGTGAAGAAATGCAGCATATATTAACAAACACCAGGAACATCTGCGTTTGAAGTTAGGCCACACCGACTTAATTTTAGGGATGACATCTTCTGAAGACCCCCAAACCAGTGCGCGCGGGCGAATGAAAAAAATTCCGGCCAAAACTAAAAATGCTACTAAACCACAGGAATTGCTGGTATTGTGAATTTGTGACAGTACATAGCGACGTATATGACAAGCCGGCACATGCTGGCTTTTTGCGGAACTTATGAATCGGCACTGTGCGTATGTACTGAGTTCTTGAGTCGTGGAGCTTCGGTAGCCTGGGTGCCCGGCTCCGTATTGTCGCTATCATGGACTACCCAGGCCTAGAGCCAGGCCAGAGCCTCGGAGGACGTGATCTTTTTTTTTTCTTTCTTTTTTTTTTTTTTTTGAGAACAGGCGAAAATCAATGCACGCGCGGATACCATCCATACAATTAAGTCGATGTGGCCTTAGGGGATTATAATCAAGCCGACCTGTCCGCTGCTATAGCTGTTAGTGTGTAGACTGATGCTGCCACAGACAAGCCCTGAATCAGCGCCGTCAGCCTGCACATAAAGTCACCGAACTGGTACTCTGAAGTAAAAACAAAACGTCCAACATTAGTTCTTTGGAATAGCATCACCATTCGAAGTATACAGTCAGTGACAGTGTGTAAGACTTTTAAGTCATATTTGGATATCTACGACGTTTGAAAATTTGGAGGTATGAATCCTTCATTGCCTCACATGAACTGTAGAGTTCATTGAACCGCGACGGGGGCTGACATCATCTACCAGCGTTGACGTCACACTTCAAAGAAGCCACGTGACAAGCTTCACTGGGTCAGTCTACTGAGGAAGACCAGAGTGACTGGTCGAAAGCTCTAGGTGAGAGATTTCTTTGTGTTGGACCAAATGTTTTAACTTTAAACATGAACTGTAGAGGTTTGAAAATTTGAAACGTTTGAAAATTTGGAGGTATGAATACTTCTTTGCCTTTCATGAACTGTAGAGGTTGTAGTTAGGGGTGTGGTAGGGACACCATTGAAGAATATTTGACATTTGCAATAACACAAACGCACTAGTGCAGTCGCATTAGTAAAATCCAATATGACAGCCATGCAACCGTTAAAAACCGTTAGTAGATTGAACATGACTATCAGCCAATCAAACGAGGTACTCCAACCTGTCTACGTAATACTTTTCAGCACGGGTCTTGTATACAATCAATTATCCTCAAGGTTACCAGTCCTCTGAGATGACATTCTCCCTCTACAAAATTGCCCTTGCCAGGATGATTCTTGTATTTCATAACACATAGCAATATTCGTCGACTTTGAAATGGCGAATAGGCGGAGTGCTATAACATAGTGGCGTTTGTTGTCACTGTTTATTGGTATCTGGTGTGATGTGCAATTATCCTTGCACTATACATTTTGACATTCTACTGCTTAAAAGATCTACTTTGCTTTGTTGGCATCGTCTTTTGTCGTACGCGCGAAGTACGTCAAAGGGGCTACGAAAGTTAATGAATGAATGAAAGACCTTTATTGTACGTTTGTGCTCTAACAAGCTAAGTACAGGTCATGGATTTTTTTTTTTTATTGAATGGAACAATACAAGACAAGGACGAAGTGGGGCTGAACTCAAGTTATACAACTTATTTTACAGCCCCACTTAACATTTAACATAAATACAATGGTCATACAAGTAGTGCGCTGAGAAACTAGACCCCATACATACAGTAATATATCTAAAGAGAAGTGTTATATGATCAAACAAAACAGAGTATACTATGTAACAAAAAAACGTCTAGTGCCACTTATGAAATCTTGAGTAAGTAACATAATTTTTCATTGTACTCAGAGGGTATCGCAAGCGATCCCCTGAGTACAAGATGGAGCCTGGCACTTTCTGAAAGGGCATCTAAATCAATCAAATGACCGATTAAATCAGAGAGATTGTTAAGAAAATCAGCTCTTAACTGAGTAAACAAAGGGCAGTGTAATATAAAATGAGAAATGGATTCGCAGGGATACCCACAAATACATGAAGGGCTAAGAATCAAAGCACGATTAAAAAGACTATAGTTAAGATTGCAGGTACCGATGCGTAACCTGGTAAGAAGGGCGCAGGTGTACCTTTGGCCACAAGAGTACCACGGGGGACGAAAGGGGCGTACTAATTTAGTGAGATGGTTTTTAAAAGGTACATAATGTAAGTAGCGAATATCAAAGTCAAGATCATTCCAATAATTTAAACAGTACGGGATAAAGGATTTACAATGTCTATTAGTAAAAGGCCTACTGAGTCTAAAGTTTAATTTGTTTCTTAGGTTGTATACAGTAGTATTAAAAATTTCTGGGGGCAGTAATTCAGTCAGGTATGTCCGTGTTAAGCCGTGAACAATCTTATAAAATAATGATAATCTATGTACATGGCGTCTGCTCGAAAGAGTCTCCCAACCCAATTCCTGACATATATTAGAATAGGAGGAACCTTTAATGGCTCCGGATACAACAATTGAACAATGGTATTGGATTCTCTCGACAGATGAAGACTGTTCAGCAGTACAACCATGCCATATTGCGTCCGCATATTCAAGACATGGACGTAAAAATGTTTTATAAATAATTTCAAGAACTTGTCGGGAAAGTTTAAATTTAAGTCCTCTAAACACATTGACTGATTTAGAGATTTGATGATGGATGAACAGGGAAAAGAATACAGCAATGACACTTACATACTATATATACTAATGTGATCTACTATTTACAGGTTCAGCTTCTTCTCGCTTCTTGACGCAGTTTATAAAGATGTACGAACATATTGAGCTAATGATACATGGTTTGTCAAGTTTCATGAGGAATTCGAATTTTTCCATTCTATCTAAATTTCCAAAGCTTGGTAACTTATCTATTACACAAGTATAGAGGGAATCCCTCTCATTTCTATATAATGTGCAGTCAACTACAAAATGGCATTCATCTTCAATATTATCTAGGTTACAAAATTGGCAGATCCCTTGCTGTAGAAGAATGCGGTTGTGTCTGCCTTTTTCTATGTGCAGTTTGTGCGAACTTATCCGGAGTTTTGTGACGGCTGTTCTATGTCGAATATTTGTAATTCTCAGATATTTTTCCTCGTGGTAAGTATTTTTTTAGTAATCTGTATGTTCGTAATTTGTTGTTGTTACGAATGTGCGACTGCATTGTGGTAAGGCCACAGCAAGTAAATTTTATGGATGACATCCTCCTCAGACTCCGAAACTAATGCGAGCGGGCGAAAAAAAAACAAGGCGGGCCGAAAAAAACAAGGTTCCTACATTTTAAAATTTTGACTCAATCATTGTTCAAATGGTTTTTATTCAGTGGGAACATCACATATACACAGCCAGCATCACATATCACTGCATCAAAGTAAGAAAAAAACATTAAATCAAAGCTTTTTTCTTGTCTCCTCTCTTCATAGCTATCTGCCATCCACCTTCCGGCATGGCAACAGAAATCTTTGCCCATTTCGGCATGTTGACCACTGTCAGAAGGCAACAAAATTTCTTGTGTTTTTTTTTCAAAATCAGGCGAAAATTAGTGCGCGCGCGGATGTCATCCATAAAATTTACTTGCTGTGGCCTAACCCTGAAGGAATGACTTAATCTCTCAATTTCAATCATGTTGGAAATCCCATCTTTAATACACGTAATCTTGTTTCCGTAAGAGGATTACCTCGTATGATCCTGTCATAATCCGGTTCACGGTTAAAATTCTGTATGCGTGAAGTAAAAGAAAGTAAACAGTACTTGACACAGGTTCAGACGTATTTTGCTTATATTGTCAGGGTAGCAGAAACATTAACATTTCAGACGTTGCACATGTTTATAATGCCATATGGCTATGATATTAGGCTGATCCATATGGATTTCCAGCTTATATACAGCTCTGCTGTCTTTTAAGATTGTCGTTGCCATTATAGGCTGCAAAATAGTCAAGTTCTTCTAAAGCAGGTCTCAGTTTGTCAGACCCTTTTTGTAAGGCCAAACCAAGTAAATTTTATGGATGACGTCCTTTAGAGACCCTAAGTCTAATGCGAGAGGGCGAAAAAAAACAAGAAGGGCCCTAAAAAACAAGATGCCTAGATTAGAAATATACTAAGAGACGACAAATTTTAGGACACAAATTGAATAAGGTGACACAGTGAAACAAGCAAGAAGTCTTTTATTCCTCATCAAAACAGCAATTAATTAGGTGGAACAGCACTTGTCGTCCTGTGCTTTGGGGAGATAGATTGAGCGGTCAGCAAGTTTCTTCAAATGTGGCAGCATGTACCAAACTGAATTCCTAATGGAAGTCTTGCTTGATGCTTCATAAGCTTTGGTCCGTACAAACCTATTTGCCGGACTGTCGTGACTCTTTGGTCATTGTTACAGGAAGCGGAATTTCTTTGGGTTTTTTTCTAGGAACAGGCCAAAATCAATGCGCGCGCGGACGTCATCCATAAAATTTACTTGGTGTGGCCTAACTAATGATAACAATTATCATTTGGTCATATTCTAGTTTCTTTAATACGTAACAGTTAATGTTCATTATCTTCAATTTGACTCGTATCAACATTCATGCAAGATAACTGCATTACACCTTTGTCATATTTGGGATCAAAGTCACAAAGATCGCACGTACGTTACAACATGATATAGATGTTTAAGTCGCCAATTATATAGAACTTGATATTCCAAAGGCTAAAACACAGAGATACAGAAACTCACCAATACCCTACCTTACTCGATTGTTGAACCAGCATGACTTTTAATCTGTACTTTATTTTTAATGCATTGTCAATGAGCGAATATTTTCTTACTGTCACGACCAATTCTTTGTATATATGACGCTCCTCTTTTATTGATTATTGTACTATATTTCAATCATGTACTGTATTGTGCTATTGCACTACCTTTTAACCCTATATCGCCAACCATTATATTGTACTTTTATGTAATATTGATCTTAATTCAGTGTACTCCACTGCGATATCAATAAAGCCAATCTGAATCTGAATCTGATACTATTGCATTAAATCATTATACACTATTGCATTAAATCATTATACACTATTGCATTATAAATCGACCAAATCAAGAGCTATATAGGAGCGATAGTTTTTCTTGTTTTCAATTTTACCCGCACACTGCATGCATTTCACTCACACTAGCTTTTTCCTGCTTGATGTTCTAACACTTCCTAATATGGTGCTTCTCATAGTGTTATTGTAACGAGTGTGCTCAGTGCAAAGACACAAAGACCACTCCAGGGCACAGAACTAACGCTTAATGTAGCAGTATCTCTTCTCCTTAAGTCAGAAACATCACACAGCTTAGGTGTAAAGTACCTTTCCCAAAGGCACAAGACCTGTGACATGACAGGATTCGAACCCGGGACCTTTTGGTTCTGAGATGAATACTCTGTCGTTACGCCAACACCGGTAACTGTTGCCCCGTATCAATCATACTAATCTTCTCCCTCATTCCCCGGCGTTGTGATATCCCTAATGACATGACACCGTTATCGTTACAGTAAAGTAATGACCAGACAGACTTGAAAGACGTCTTGTACCATTAGGCCACACTGACTTAATTTTATGGATGACATCCAAGCGCGCATTGATTTTCGCCTGTTCTCTTATTAAAAAAAGATCACGTCCTCCGAGGCTCTGGCCTGGCTCTAGGCCTGGGTATAGTAGTCCATGGTAGCTAGCGACAATACGAAGCCAGGCAACCGAAGCTCCACGACTCAAGAAATCAGTACATACGCACAGTGCCGATTCATAAATTCCGCAAAAAGCCAGCATGTCGGCTTGTCGTATACGTCGCTATGTACTGCCGTAAATTCACAATACCAGCTTTGTATTCCTGTGATTTAGTATCACTTTTATTTTTGGCCGGATTTTTTTTATTCGCCCGCGCGCACTAGTTTGGGGGTCTTCAGAGGATGTCATCCATGAAACAAGAATTCCGAGACTTCATACCTCCATGAAATATGGGCTTGATATGTAAATGTAAATTTCCTCTTTAATTATGCAAATTACCTCCGCATTAACATGATATATGCATCGTGATGTATGTTAACTTTTGATTAACTTACAGATGTCCAAAGTATGACATTCCCATTATTCACCATTAAGAAATCATAGAATTTTTGCATAAATTATGCAAATTAGATCATCATTTGCATAATTAGTATCTGTTGATGTTCTGCCTGCCATAGGTTACATACATTACATGTATGAAAGTAGAATAAAGTAAAACACTAATCATAGAATTTCCTCATTAATTATGCAAATAAAGTCCTCATTTGCATAATTTGCATTTGATCATGTACATCTCTCTCTTAGCTACCTACACACCAAAAATTATGAAAATATGTTGTTCCTATCTGGACTTATTGGCTTTTAAACATTTCGCCAGAAAGTGCCCTGCAGTTCCAAAACAAGCTGCTAGGGGGCCCAAACTCACACCACTTATTCCTGACAGGAAAAGCAATCTGTCACCAAAACATCAAGACCATAGCATGTTCAGGACAAAAGATACAAAAACCGGAAGTTCTGCTGCAGTACCAAGGTCATCCACCAGGAGGCCCATATTTGACCTTGACGTTTGTCTTCCTAAGACTAACCAACATACCAAATATCATCATAATCCATAAAGGCGTTCTGAAGTTATGCTGACCACAAAGTTGCGGAAACACAGACAGACAGACAGACAGACAGACACACAGACACACACACATACATACATACATACATACATACAGACAGATACGCCAAAAACAATACCTCCATTTTTCATGGAGGTAATTAAGGCGGTGTGGCCTAATAGCCAAGTCTCCAGGGCCTTGATGTGCCAAATGAGGTTAATGTATATGTAATTGGTGTCCCCATTTCTGATGACTGTCTCTATTACAATATCAGGAACGTCAAATGAGGGGATATTAGAGGTGTTTTAGTGTGCGTATGCTACAGGTTTTGCGTCTGACTGCTTTCCAATTGTCTTTGAAGTAGTACTTAACATCAGATATCTTTATAATTATGTATCTCGCTCTATCGATGTTATCAGATGTTTGTATTACTAGTCGTAATGTTTCCTTACAATTTGATTTCTTTTTATGTTCATGATGACAGCTTTTACCTTCATTTTCTCTTCAAAGCCGCCGCTACATCAAAGAGTAACAGATGAAACAAGAATTCGGAGGGCTCATACCTCCATTAAACGAGTTTTTACCTCCATGAAAAATGGAGGTATTGTTTTTGGCGTGTCTGTCTGTATGTATGTATGTATGTGTGTGTGTCTGTCTGTCTGTCTGTCTGTGTTTCCGCAACTTTGTGGTCAGCATAACTTCAGAACGCCTTTATGGATTATGATGATATTTGGTATGTTAGTTAGTCTTAGGAAGACAAACGTCAAGGTCAAATATGGGCCTCCTGGTGGATGACCTTGGTACTGCAGCAGAACTTCCGGTTTTTGTATCTTTTGTCCTGAACATGCTATGGTCTTGATGTTTTGGTGACAGATTGCTTTTCCTGTCAGGAATAAGTGGTGTGAGTTTGGTCCCCCTAGCAGCTTGTTTTGGAACTGCAGGGCACTTTCTGGCGAAATGTTTAAAAGCCAATAAGTCCAGATAGGAACAACATATTTTCATAATTTTTGGTGTGTAGGTAGCTGAGAGAGAGATGTACATGATTAAATGCAAATTATGCAAATGAGGACTTTATTTGCATAATTAATGAGGAAATTCTATGATTACAGTGTTTTACATTATACTACTTTCATACATGTAATGTATGTAACCTATGGCAGGCAGAACATCAACAGATACTAATTATGCAAATTATGACCTAATTTGCATAATTTATGCAAAAATTCTATGATTTCTTAATGGTGAATAATGGGAATGTCATACTTTGGACATCTGTAAGTTAATCAAAAGTTAACATACATCACGATGCATATATCATGTAAATGCGGAGGTAATTTGCATAATTAAAGAGGAAATTTACATTTACATATCAAGCCCATATTTCATGGAGGTATGAAATCTCGGAATTCTTGTTGTGAATGTTTTACACAGTACACTACAGTACAGAAGAAAATAACACAGGCTTTTGTTTTCAAACACACAGCTAATACAGTAGCACCTTTGACCTGAAATAGGTCAGCCTATTCCAGAGGGAGAACCTCATTAATCAAACCGGCGCGCTGACCGCTGGTGTTTTGTTGCATAACCGGCACTTCTGTTTTCCCTGCCTTACAAAACCGGAAGTTCTGCTGCAGTACCAAGGTCAGCCACCAGGAGGCCCATATTTGACCTTGACCTTTGGCTTCCTAAGACCTACCAGCATACCAAATATCATCACAATCCATAAAGGCGTTCTGAAGTTATGCTGACTACAAATGTGCGGAAACACACAAACACACACACACACACAGACGCGCCAAAAACAATACCTCCATTTTTCATGGAGGTAATCACCAAATAACCCACTATCTTCTACACCTTCGAAGCCTTCACCCTTTAGTCAAGACGTCCCCACGTTACAGGTTATGAAAGTAGGAGCTGTATAGAAGCCTGGTGACGTACGAAGTTCCCAGACACAACACCCCAGAGTGTATAATGCATTTTATCTGCACCATTATCTGAAATTAAGTCAGCACCAGGAGATCTAAAGTGTTGGTCTGACAGCCGTAATCCCTCTGTAGACGAGACGAGCGTCTGGCTCCTGGCGTGCGGAAAATTGATGTTTAGAGGGTGAACTTGTAAGGTGGCCAAAAAAGACTTTGTAGTAACGAGGTGGGGTCAACAACATACAATACATGGTAGAAGTACGGGAAGGCACAACCGCATTCCTCTCCAGAATAGACTCTGTCAATACTGTAACATGAATAGAATAGAAGATGAACAACACTTTATTTTAGACTGTACTTTTATATTCTAATGAAAAATCTGTCCCTTTTAATCATATCAAAGAGAAGTTCCCATACTTTGAACACCTAAATGCAAACGATAAATTTATATTTTTGATGCGTCTAGACAAACCCTGTATCACAAACATGATCGATCTGTTCCCACATTTTCCATTGTACAAAAAAGCGAGAAAAAGTTGACCACTCTGTATTAGCTCAGTAAATAGAACACTTTGTATCCTTGTATGTTCCTTATGTATGTCTAAGTCAAGTAGTGTATCTTTTGTCTCCACTTTTCTACATACGGTTGTTATGTGTCTGTTAAGTCTTGACCCGCACCTAGCCCGTCGTGGCATGAATGTACAATAAAGGTAATTCATATAATCCGACCCGAGGTCGTCTAGCACCTTTTGGCTGGGGTTGAGTCAAAGTTGCACTTTCTCCGTTCAGTTCTTTGAACTTCTGTACGCAGCCCTCTTCTTTTTCTGTGCGTAATGGACTATATAAACATATAGCTACTGTGGCATGAAATTACAGTGTAGAAATAAAAGGACACGTAACGTCTACTAGTACTAACATAATTCCACCAGGTCACATTTATCCGCCACCATGAAAAAAATGCATTGTTCAGTGCACACATTTTATCAGAGAGGCGGATATATGTATCATGGCCGAGAAATATGAATGGAGATTACATAATACAGAATGATCCCCTTGAGAAATGATATGTTAGAGACATCTGAATTCCAACAACACCCTTACTTCCTTACTGCTGCAGTAGACGGCCGTAGCGTTGAAGCTGTAGTTGCATTACCTTAGATCACTACCAAAAATGGTCCAAATATCTAGCCCTGTGGTACCCCCAAACTTCACTCGGTGGAAATCAGAGGTTACTCCACTGACAACAGTAAAATGTGGCCTGCATGGAAACTTCCTTACTGCTGCAGTAGACGGCCGTACCGTTCGCATACGTTGAATCTATAGTTGCATTACCTTAGATCACTACCAAAACTGGTCCAAATATCTAGCCCTGTGGTACCCCTAAACTTCACTCGGTGGAATTCAGAAGTTACTCCACTAACAACAGTAAAATATGGCCTGCATGGAAGCTTTTAGCCTGTATACCATACCTACACACCTACACGTATGAACCCTCCTAAGGCCAAGGATCGAAAATTCCAACTTATCGACCGCTTTTGACAAATCAATAACAATTTCCCCCTATTAATTTTCCAGCATTCATGGCGTCAACTCGAATCACTATAATTGGTTGTGTTCTTTGATACACAGTTGGCCCCCAACCTCTAGAATATATTTGACTCTTGGATTTGTTCAAAACCCTTGGAAATATTTGCTGTATTTGTCTAGGACTGCTAAACTTAACGCTGTGTAGTTGCCCGGACACGTTGACAGAACGACTACTAATTCAACGTGCATTTCTCGTAGTTATGTTTACCGAAAGAAAACATACTGTTTTTACTCAGTTTCTTCCTCCTCTTCTGTTCCAAAACACTAACATCTGACCTGGCCAATGACATGATTTGTTGACGTCTGTCATCATGGTGACTGGTGTTGGGTTACATAATGTTGAAATTTCATGGTCTACTCTACTCCTGTCACCATATACTCGTAGTACATGTATGTGAATGTGCTAAAGTAAAAATTAACAGGACAGACCACAGTCTGAGGGCAGAACATGTCTGAAGGTAAACATTATGCATCAATTCTCTTCGCAAATGTTACTTCTCTAGTTTCACCTTTATTTGATCAGCACGTTTTCAAGACCTGGATTATGTCCAAAATGTGTCTTACTTTGATATTTCTTGGCTAAGAGACAGAGAACCGCCGTGAAATAACTAGCGTGACAGGCTGAATAAAAATTCTAAACGGGAACTATGCGGCTCCAGGTGTCTTACTGAGGGACAACTGCCTGTGCAAGGTGTCGGTTAGCTTGTACCCTGGAATCCAGAACTCGTTTTCCCGGCCGCAAGAGCCCTTCGCCCGCTGGTGTAAATTACCGCTACGGGGGAGTCTAGCCCGGGGGGGGGGGGTTTGGCTGGCCCGGACAAACCCCTCGGGCTCAACTCACCCGTAGCGGTAATTTAGATAGGCGGGGGAAGGGCTCTTGGCTGCCGAAGGAAAACGGCTAACGGCCCGATACTAGTTTGGCATCCAGGGTAGTTAGCTTGAGGAATGAATCCCCTCTACCATATGCTGTGACAGAATTTATCACGGCGTCCAACAACGTAACACTTTTCCTGGTATTTACATGTTCCAGCGAAATTTGGAAAGTTCGAAAAGTTTCGTTTTTCCATAGAGGTAAGTGCATGTTCATAAAAACCTGCCTGTATAAAATACAGAGATAATCATCATTTCATATTTAGACATTCTACAGCATATATCCACGTAGACGAGTCTGATGTATAAGGTGATCAACTAGGATTTGTTTACGATCCCCTTACCTATGCCAGAACCTCCTTTCATTGGATGTCCAAACTTATTACTCCTCTCTCAAGATAATCCCTTTTTCAATAAAACTGATCCTGATTTAAATCCCAGAAAGCAACTAAATAAGGAGATAAGCTTCACGATTCAAGGACAACCCATCATGGATTGGTCACAAATCTTGTGTACGGTTGATTCTACATGATGTTTCTGTTATGTACTGCTAAAACTTTTCTGAACTCAATTTCAAAACGATTGTGTTCGAGAAGCGGAAGCGCGCCTCTCGGTGGAATAAACATTTTATCTCAAATTGTACCCTCTATATCAATTCAATTCAATTCTTTATTTCATACCAACGTTGCAGACATACAAAAATATGTGTTGCCTGAATGGAATTGGTATTTACAGCAATAACAGCAAGATAAGTACATAACAAATATTACACATATATACATACTATTAAAATATATACATTAAATCAACAGGGCATCCCAGATATGACACGTTTACACAGTCTGGTTGTATAGTCTGATAGACTGATGTAGGAACGAGTTCTGGAGTCTTTTTGTTCTGGCTGGGGGGATGGATATAGTGTCCTTGTTCCTAAGAGAGCGTCCAGTGGCGTTAGCTCTAGAGACAGGGACGAGGTCATGTAGCAATGAACGAAATGAACGAAATGAACTCTTTGACGTAGCCTCCAAATTCTACCCAAACGTTCACACATATACAAATGAGAAGAAAACTACTCTCCTCTTAACATCCCAAAACCCACAAATTACAGAAAAAGTGGGATCCTTTGTCTTCCTCTGTCTTCAAAAAAGAAGTCAAACCCAGTAGTTTTTACTAGTAGTTTCTTAGTAGTTAGTAGTTCTATGAGTACTAATTATCTGTTTTTATACCAAATGTTTCTTCTGTTCATGCAATTAGCCCTTGGGCATGAATTTGCAATAAAACTTAATTGAAATATTTTTATTGCTGTAGACATGTAATTGTACAGGGCCACTGTGTCCTGTCAGATATATATATGTGTTTATTGAAAGAGATACCCTGCGGCCAACGGTTGAATTTTTAGCTTCTAAAAATTTCAAAATCAATATTCAATTTCATGGGTTAAGGTCAGCTAAAGGGATTTTGAAGTTATTTAGGAGTATATGATTTGGGATACTACGATCTGAAACTACGTAAATTCGCACATTGAGAATATGAAGAAAAGAAATGGGAGAATTCAGACTTAATTCACGTTGCATGCATATGTGAAAGGAAAGTGATCCACAAATATCTCAAAAAAATCTCATTAAATGCCCCATGCATGGGGAAATCTATTTATTTCTGTACTTAAATCGCCTCATTGATTGGGTGCATGGTTGAAGAGTGCGTGGTCCCTTAGCGGCTTGTTATGGTACTGCAGTGGAACTTCCCGTTTTGATATCTCATGATCTGGACATGCTATCTGAGAAGGTAGTAGACATTCGTCGGTCTTAAAAGACCATGAAGTACATCATTCTACATCCTATACTTATTCTTAGTTTCATTGGTTGGGTGCATGGTTGAAAGTTGGGTGCATTGTTAAAAGTTGGGTGCATGGTTGAAAGTGTGCGTTGCCCCTTAGCGGATTCTTATGGTACTGCAGTGGAACTTCCGGTTTTGATATCTAGACATGCTATTTGAGACGGTATGACATCGTAGAACTCTAGTTTTGACGTGGTTTTAGGCGTTTTATCGAGCTTTGTTTCTGAACTGGTATCTTCTTTTACGCCAGCGGTGGTGTATTGAATACTGCCTCGGAAATTTGATACTAATGATGCCAATTTGACCTGCATTGCAGCCACCGAAAGATATACATGCTTGGCGAGTTATCGTACATACCACACATGGTCAATTGCCATCTCCTGCAAACCCTTACACTTATGGGCAGATCGACCGTCTATTTGTCAAACAAAAGTCAAAAGTCAAAGTCAAAGTTTAGTGCACAACGATTGTCACGGGTACCATGTATGGCAAATAATAAAGTTACTAGTAATTTATGTTACTTCTTTGTTATTAATAAAAATAAATAAAAAATAAAAATAAAACAAGAAGCCATAGGTGACAATCCTCCGTGAAGTTTTATATATTTCAACAAAATCCCAAGTGTCAACGCCAGACCTACTGTGCAGACATTATAATTAGGCAACGGTTAATACAATGAGGGCGCGTCACAAGCATAAAACATACAAAGAGCTAAATCCATTACTGCTCCCAGGGCGTGTAAAGATACTGTGCTTCAAGTTCGAAGTTCATTTTAATTACACACACACAATCATTGCATTCACATAAAGATCGGACTATCATGGTCGTGTCTAGTAACAAAGATAGCCCCACCGTCTTACCGTGCCTGTACCTAATTAAGCGCGCCTGGAACAGGACAAATTCCAGCAACAGTTGCGGTAAGCACCGCGAGTGTTACTACCGCCGGCCAGATAACCCGGATATCTGCTTATAGTACATCTGCTACCAGACAACTGCCTAAACCTACGGCCTATTCCACAGGATTGTAAAAGTAGGGATGTTTCTAAAATATGCATTTACTTCAATATCAAAACAGCTACGGTAAAAATAAAAAGACGTGCATCATCCCGGACATAATGCCACACCACATGCGAAATTACACAGAAATGCGACGTACGGAAGAATGCGTTTTGGCTGCGAACATCTTCCAAAAAACTTGGCATCTCTTAACCATGGGCAAAAACATCTGGAACCACTTATAAAAACCACCCCGTATCTGCATGAAGTTCCACCCCCCCCACTGCTATTCCAAACAACGCGTTTTTCTGGACCATTCCAATTCGCCTCGCAATTGTAGGGGTGCGTCTGCAATATTACATTGACCGCGAAAGCAGCAACGGCAAAAATACACATTCGTGCATCAACACGGGCATGCCCGCAGACGGCGTATAAAATTGCGTGCCGATTACACAAAGAGAACCCAGTGTTTTGACTGCGAACATGAAAAATCAGTCGATCACAACACTCCGTCCGGAGGTCCTGACCTCCTTCACGGAGTAATAAAGTTACTAGTTGGTATGAGTCTATCATAATGCGAAATATATGGTCAACGGTTACTGTGTTTGACAGAGTGTTGTAAAGAACTGCTGGCTAGAAAATATTTTAACTCTACACGTACTTTCTACATTACGCAAAACTATACTTATGAAGGGTACAGTGAGCAGCTGTACCTATACAAAATATGTTCTATGGCTACTAAACAGAGTTTCGACTAAATTACTTGCCAGGAATGTTACAATTCTACATAAAATGCTACAGTACGCTACACTATATACATGTAGTTGGTAAAATATTCAATGACTCTACTTATACAGCTATTCTAAGATTTCTTTTTTTGCATGGCAGTATAAATGTATTGGCCTATATATACAGAAAATGTGTCGGGGCATGACATAAGTACATGGAACATGCCCCCAACAAATGTACGCGTCGCCTTAGGTCCTTGCAAGTACCCTCTCAGTGAGTGTAGATTACAACTGGCGCCTTGAAGTCTAGATTTTCTTCACCGAAGCTTTTTGGACAAGCACATCAAAGATATATTGTTTTCCGAATACTGGCGTAGGTTATACTCACTGATATCTCCGTGGAACAATTTACTAGACCCCATGACACACGGGGTGTGCCAGAGTCACATGAAAGTGATTGAGAAGGTTATGAAAAGTATTAATTGTTGTCCTGTGTTCAAGTAGTGACTTTGGAGATCATCTGATGAAAGCGATCGGTGTCTTTCATTTTGCTTGAAACGTCTGAATTTCTAAAATGTATCCAGATGTATAGATTTAATTAAAACATACTTATATATTCGTAAATAATTTCATCAGGTTGGTAAACGAATGAATAGCAAAGTTCTTTGATCACAACCATTTATTTGCGAATTGCGAATTATTTGCGTTTTGCGAATTGCTGACCGTCTGTCATCTTCATCAGGGCAATTCTGACTGGTTTACTGTGCACTGACGCTAGATGTTACCTATATTTGCCTATGATGTAACAATGCCTAGTATGTATGTCACAATTACACTACGTTCCGGAATGCATTGTAAACAGTAAAAATCTAGCTTAAGTGCACTGTGAACTATGTAACACCTTTAGTGCACTATGCACCAAGTAACATCTAGCGTCAGTGCACAGTAAACCAGTCAGAATTGCCCTGATGAAGATGACAGACGGCCATCGAAACGTCGGCTCGTGAAAAATAAATGGTTGTGATCAAAGAACTTTGCTATTCATAATTATATATTCCCTGGATGTCTAACCTTTAGCAATGTATCAGATATTGCTATGATTAAAGTATTCGAATTCTCTCGGTCTCTTCACATGAGCGGTCGAGGCAAAGGTCTTGGTCGAAAATTTGTTTTTAGTTATGAAGCTGTGATAGGTTTGGACCATTGTGGGCTATCTGACATTTGACTTACTGGAACTTCTCTAGGGCCGATCGGTAAATATCTCATAGCTATGGAATCATGATGATGTGGATATTAAAAAAAAATCAAATATCACATGAAAATTGACCATTCAAGTTCCATTCACATACATGTACAAATTTTAAGTTACTTTCGTTGTATACTTCTCAACATTGATTGGGTGGAAGGAAGCCAGACAAGGCTATTACAGCACTCTTTGTGCTAGCAGGAAATAAACGTAAAACTTTGTGAAAACTCATCATTTTCTGTAGACAGCTTAGAATGGAGTCATCATAGAACTTACAGAAAAACGCAAACGACAAGCTGGTTTTACTTGAATGTCCATAAAAAGATAACGAAGATGTCCTTGAATTAGAAATGAACCAAACGCCAATATATATGAAAGTTTCGCCAAAAAGCAGTTACTCAAGCAAGTGGATATGATTTTGGAAACGTCAGACGTTTCAGCTAGTATCCACAGCTAGTATCCACTAGCTTTCGTCAGTGACTGAGATACGAGAGGGGAAATGCATCGACGTATATGAAAGTTTTATTGCAAATTCCTGCCTGGAGGCTTATTACAGGTACATCTAACATGAAAATGAAATAAACGGATCATAACATCGAATAAACATCGAATAGAAAGTATATGATGTGACTACTCTATTCCAACTTTGACACTAAATTCCAACTTATCGTGTTAAACTTCTTCTTTTTTCTTGGAAAATAAGACGTCTAGACTTAAGTCCCTAGGATACAGTTTCAGAGTGCTCATCAACTGGTAAAAAGGTTCAGAAAGGTGCAATGACTACACATTTCTCTTTGAATGTGATGAGCAAGTAGAGTACGTGTAATCTATATGTAGATAAGGCTACACCATGTCATTTCCGCAACGATGGTAAATTACTCTTATCTCGAGCTGCTATACATACATACCGTAAAGTAAAGCCAGGGATGACAATTTCAATGAAATTCGTGAGCACGGTAATAGAGCTTCTCTTGTTGGCACTGACGTACAGAATCGTGATGTGACTACTGATGGAGTTCCTACCGTGTCTGGGATTTCTTTTACATGATGAAAAAATCGTGAACATCCATTTGCAGATTCTCGAATTATCCTGCTAACAACAATAACGACACAACACAAAAGGTCAAATTCAATGACGTGGGAACCCCCCACGAGGCCCATTTCCGAACTTGACCTTCATATTCCCAACGGTAACTTGACAACTTAAAATCATAGACGACCACTTAAGGATTCCCGAGTTATCTTGATAACAACAAAAAACACAAACACAAAAGGTCAACTCTATTCACGTAAGAACCTTCCACGAAGCCGATTTTTGGCCTTGACAATACCCATCACTAAGGCAACCTGCCTGCTAAAAATCGTGAACCTCGGACCATGCCTTCAAAATTTATCGTACATAATCTGCCAAACAGTGCCAAAACGATTTCATAGCCTTCTTGTCGAAGGCAATTATTCACTAATACATAGTGATGTAATTAACTACCATTTAAACACCGCTTTAGCGTGATTAGGGCTCATTACGCTTAAGCTTTAGAGATCTTAAGGGATTCAAAGCTTTCAAAAAAGGAAGGACATGTGATGACGTTAACAAGGACAAGTTATGGTCAAATTACACTCACCCGAGAACATAAAAATTTACAGCTACATACCATTTCCTTTTTGATTGAATGTTAGGCCACACCGACTTAATGTTATGGCTAACATCCTCCGAAGACCCCCAAACTAGTGCGCGCGGACGAAAAAAAAAATGAAAAATCCGACCAAAAATAAAAATGCTACTAAACCACAGGAATACAAAGCTGGTATTGTGAAATTGTCGCATTATATAGCGACGTATACGACAGGCCTGCACATGCTGGAATTTATGAATCGACACTGTGCGTATTTATTGAGTTCTTGACTCGTGGAACTTCGGTAGCCTGGGTGCAGTCCTCCAGAGTTACCACCGGCTTCGTTGTCGCTAACTACCATGGACTATCCAGGCCTAAAGCCAGGCCAGAGCCTCGGAAGACGTAATCTTCCTTTTTTTTTTTTTTTTTTTAGATCAGGCGAAAATCAATGCGCGCGCGGATGTCATCATAAAATTAAGTCGGTGTGGCCTTACACGCAAGAATTACGGATGTATTGTGCCAGGTCTATCCACACTACGTTGGCCCGCTGCCGGTGGTTTTGACACTTGAACTATATCTGAATCAATGTTAGACATTTGTTAACAGACAAAGCGTGATATAGACCGGTAATCTGTAGCCAGGCAAGCAGAAATCCATATCGTCTGCAGGCAGTCGGGAACGAAATAAAGGGCAAGACTCGGGTGATATAACACGGTTTTATGAATGCTAATTATTAAGTATCTAATACCAGCCCAGAAAAGAACAAGAAGCAGTCATGCCTTCAAATATCAGAGTTATCAACCAAGAATTGAGGTATTCAAAAACTCATATTTCCCGCTATCGTAGACTAGAACTCGTTGCAACCAAGCACAGTTGGGGCATTATCACTAGAAAGCTTTAAAGAACTCTTGCAATCAAATGGGCAAAGATTGAGTGTAATGAGTCGTTCGGTGTGATGTAGCTAGCTGCCGCCGCGCCGCGTGCCTGCGAAGCTGGTGTGTTACGCCGAAGGGTGGTTATACCGGCTATACCGATACAGATACAAATATTAGGCTATGGTGTGCTTTAAGCCCCTGTCACACATTCAGAACCTTCACCCGACAACCAACCAACCAATTACAACCAACCAACCAACCAAGGTTGACTGACATACGAGATTTAGGCCATGGCTACTTTTCTATTTGAATCGTATCGAATTTGAGTTAAGTATGAGTAAATTTGAGTCAAATTTAGCCCCCTTACACGCCCGCAACACTACCGACTTGCTCCCGAACGCCAGCCAACCAACAGCCAACCATAGCCAATCAACCTCCCGTCCAGCTACCGAATGATTTAAGTTAAACATTTGAACAGTAGTCGACCTCGCCGAACACCAGCCAAGCACAGCCGACCTTCAACCGACCTTCTCCCGACAGTTCGTAACAAGAATTCGGAGATCTCAAACCTCCATGAAATATATGAGTTTTTGTAAATGTTTTTACACAGTACACCACACTACAGTACAGAACAAAATAACACAGGTTTTTGTCCTGAAATAGGTCAGGTTGTCAACTCAGTACATGTAGGCTATTCCAGAGGGAAAACCTCATCAATCAAACCGGGTAGGCGCGCTGCCTGACCACACGTGTTTTGCGTTAGAGGAAGTCTTTGGCAGTTGGTGTTTTGTTGCATAACCGGCACATCTGTTTTCCCTCAAAATACAAAAGTTCTGCTGCAGTACCAAGGTCAGCCACCAGGAGGCCCATATTTGACCTTGACCTTCGGCTTCCTAAGACCTACCAGCATACCAAATATCATCACAAACCATAAAGGCGTTATGAAGTTATGCTGACTACAAAGTTGCGGAGACACACACACAGACACACACACACACACACAGACACGTCAAAAACAATACCTCCATTTTTCATGGAGGTAATAACATGACCATCCTGCCACCTTGCAGTGAAAACCAGGGACATGTACAGGCGATACTGTAGCTGCTTCTACCGTGCCAACTCCATGTGTTATCTTAATGACCATATGTACCAACGGGAGGCATCGCAATGGTGGAAATGTCCGAAGCGTTAATGGGAAAATTGGCTGTCGTTATGGTACAAATACTTTTACAAACTTTCCAAATGACTTACTGCCCTTATCGAGCTACTCACGGCTCGCATGGCATGCCGCTCCAGATAAAACAGGCAATCGCATTGACTACTTATCAGCGTGAAGTTAGTTTTCTAATGTGTTCTGGGTCACAAATTGCGAATCGAAGCAGGAAGACATATTAAACCGCACTCCCCTGGAGTAAAGAATCTGCCAATTTTGTAGTCTAGATAGTAGAGGATGAAGTACATTTCACCATAGATTGTCCTTTATATGACAGTGATAGACGTATACTCTTCGGACATGTTTTAAGTCAATTTCCCCACTTCGGATTCTTAACAAGTAAAGAAAAATTTATATTCCTGTTAACCTTTGATAAACCAAATCTAACAACACATACAGCATCTTACATTTATACAATTACTAAGAAGCGAGAAGAAGTTGAAAAGACTAAAATACATTAGACATTAATATATACATGTACTATGTATATTTATATAAGTATGTATTCGAATATGTATAATGTGACCTGTGTTTAGCCCAAAAATGTACAATAAAGGTCTTCATTCATTAATTCATGCATTAAAAGATTTATCTTGTGTGTGTGTGTGTGTGTGGCAGGTAACCGCTATCGAATACCAACTAGGCTGTTTTACAATCAACACTGCAATCAGGCACAAACTTCAAGTCTTCAGGATCATTATTAAGTCAATTTATTGTCCCCCTTCTTGATTGCTTGGTAGTATAACAAATTAAGGCTCATGTGTATTAAAGCTAATGTTTGAGGGAATTCATTTTCCCCTTTCTACTTTTATTGTGGTACAAGCAATTGAGGCTCGTCTTTAATGAAATGTATTGTTCCCTTTTTTTAATCACGTTGTGGTACAAGAAATTAAGGCTCAGCTATAAAGTGATTTATTGTTCCCGTTTAAATTTCGTTGTGGTGAAAAGTTAATGCTCAGACTCATAACAATCTATTGTTCACCTTTTCGATTTCATTGACATGGGAAGAATGGAGTTAGAATTATCTATAAGACAATTTATTGCTCCTTTTTAGTCCTATTTAAGATTAGTAAAGCTATATATCACATTTAGATTACTTCAGGAGAGCGTAGTAAAGGCAATTATGTTTACCGAAGGAAAAAATTGTTTTTGCCCCGTTTCTTCCTCTTCTTCTTCTCCAAACAGTGACCTATGACCTGACCAATGACATGAGTTGTTGACGTCTGTCACCGTAGTGACTGGTGTTGGGTTACATAATGTTGCAATTTCATGGTCTGCTCTGCTCCTGTCACCATATACTAGTAGTACAATGTATGTGAATGTGTTTGAGTAAAAATTAACAGGGCAGACCATGTCCGAAGGTAAACATTATGCATTTGCTTTTCAAATGTTACTTCTCTAGTTCACTGTATCTCAGTTTTCAGCTTTTAGTTATGCCACATACATCAACACTAGTGTCGTTATGGACATGAGCTGTCTAAAATTATCTTCACATCATATATCAATTATTAGTTCTAGGCCAATACCTGTTCAAATACAGATTCCATTAGTCCCTGATGGAAAAGTAGTGGATGCTACTTGAAACGTCTGACAGCTTATATCGAGTTGCTAGATTCAGTGCCAATTTCTTTTGTATCTCATTACCTAGATGTCTAGTACCCTTAAACGACGTATCACTACTTATGATTCTACTCTTGTAGATGTCTACTCGGATAATATTTCATATCCAGTGAAGCTACTTAAGAACATGCTGGACAAGGGTCACCCCCTCCATGACCTGGTTCCACCGGCCAGGACAACGGCCACTGGGAGGACCTTAAGAAATGGAACGGCACTTACAGTACCAGCAGCCCGTACGAAAAGACTGAAAAACTCTTCCTTACACAAGGCAATATGCCTGTACAATATGCCTGTACAATATGCCTGTACAATATGCCTGTACAATATGCCTGCACTGTCTTTGCAGTAACTCTCAGGACTCTCTGGACTTTACTTTAGTGCCCATGTGTGGCTTTGTAATGTGTTTGTTTGTGTGTCTGTATACGTATTGTAATATTAATTTGTATTTGCATTTACTACACAATTGTTAAAAATCAGTGTTATTCAGCTTGTTTGTGCACTGGCTGCAAGGCTGATTTTTATGAATAAAATTTGAAACTTGCCAAAAAGCAGTTACTCAAGCAACTGGATATGATTTTGAAAACGTCAGACGTTTCATCTAGTATCCACTTAAAACATAAAAAACTTTCAGACAAAAAAAGCTTTCAGACTAATTTGCATCATCTTGTCTTGACTTGTCTGACTTTTGTTCCTTTTTCGACTTCCAAAAATTTGTCTTCACTTTATTTGCATATCAATCAATAGGTTGTGCTTATAAACCTGCATTTCTCCTCTGGTCTCTCAGTCACTGACGAAAGCTAGTGGATACTAGCTGAAACGTCTGACGCTTTCAAAATCATATCCAGTTGCTTGAGTAACTGCTTTTTGGCGTATCGTATTACCTGGATGTCTAACCTTCATCGACGTAACTTGAAACTTGATTTCTGTAGGTACAAATAAAGGGGGTATCAATCAAAGGTAACCATTCTCCAGAGTCGCTACTTCCGGCTGTTACATCTGTCGATTAAGAACATCCGTCTTTACCAAAGGAACGAAGCTGTCTCAGATACGTCAGTCACTACCCTGCAGGAGTCGAACAATCGATTTCCGTGTAAATCCATCAGATTCTGCATTCCGCAGATAGCAGAACACCTAAGATTGGGCGTCACTTTAAAATGGCTATTCTGTTCGCTTTGCATAACTGCCGTTAGGCGTAACGCACCAGTTTTGTACAGTAGGTACTCGTACAAGCTTGTTAAAGCCCTGGTCACAACCCACCGTACGTGATTTTTGTCCGTACGTTTTTTGGGAGGCTACGTCTGCTACGTTTTTTTCTGAAAACGTGGGGAAGGAGTGGCGTCGACGCACGTCACTCGTGCTTACACGTGCGATCTCTGTGCGATTGCAACTTAAAGCGACGGTCACAACTCGCCGTACGTGCTTCTGCGTGCTGTCTACGTGCAAAAACGTGGGCAATCGCACGGCATCCGTGCGTGGTGAGTACCACCTCCGTACGGAATCCTACGGATTTGGGAGCACGCAGACACGCCGTAGAACAGTATTAGGTGCATGTAATACTTTTTCTACGTGCGGTCTGCGGATTTACCACCCGTGCGTGCGAGTACGTGCGACGCGCGTGCCCCGTACAGCCTATGAGCGTGCAACGTACGGACTCCGTGAGTCTAACTTCACTATTCTCACGTGCAATTGCTGTACGGACAGCGCACGAAGCATGTGCGTGCCACGCACGGTGCTTGCGTCATCCGTGCTTACTCCTCACTTCCCAGTTGACACGTGCTCCATACCAGGTGCTCACACGTGCAACGCACCTGATTTCTACAGTATATAAAGACGACTTGACCGGCGACTGCCAACTCGTCTCCAAGATGCCCAGGAAGGCTCAGAAGAAGACTACCAGACAAGACCCAAAGAAACGGGCCGCGGAAGACACCAGGGCGGCTAGTGATGATGAAGTTAACAGGAGGTGCACGCACTTACAACGTGCGAGTGAGTAAGGAAACCGTGCGTACGCCGCACGTGTAGGTACGGCCTGTACGCGGCAACGTAGCAATCGCACAGAGATCGTGCGTTGTAAGCACGTACAACTCACTTACCACTTGCGCAACGTACGATGCACGCAACCGCTGACGGCCAGGCGTGTCGTGCAGACCACGTACGTACACCTTGCGCAACCGTGCAAGTGACGTACTCCCTCGGCCGGCCACCCTACGTTTGCAGAAAAAACGTAGCAGACGTAGCCACGACAAAAACGTACGGACAAAAAGCACGCACGGCGAGTTGTGACCGAGGCTTTACCATAAGGAGGCCGTACTCACACGTGCTTCTTCCGTACGATACGTACGGGGCACGCGCGTCGCCCGTATTCGCACGCACGGGTGGTGAATCCGCAGACCGCACGTAGAAAATGTTTTACTTGCACTTAAAGTTCTACGGCGTGTCTGCGTGCTCCCAAATCCGTAGGATTCCGTACGGAGGCGGTACTCACCACGCACGGATGCCCTACGTTTGCCCATGTTTTTGCACGTGGACAGCACGCAGAAGCACGTACGGCGGGTTGTGACCAAGGCTTAAGACCGGACTGTAAGGTTTGATCCACTCATACCAGGATGGACTACTACTGATAAGTGTGGTGGGATCTTTAAATTAACATCCTCGAGGTGTGACTCTCCTCAAACACGGGGCCTCTGACTTTACATCCCATCCGAGAGGACGTCCCTAACCGAAGCTAGGTACAGCTAGACTCATTTTCACCTGAATCGAGTGAGGAAATAGGGAACAACAGTGTTAGATTGTGTAGAAACATCCTAGAGGGTAGGACAGTGGGGCCTGTCAGGGATTCAAACCCAGAACTTTCAAATTCTGAGTCAACAACCCTAACCATAAAGCCGCCTTGCCACCTTGGTACCAGTGCTGTAGCCCTTGCTGGCACAGTGAAAATAGAGTATGGCACAAAATCAGTTCAAGAACAGGTGACTCTGCGTGCAGCATACTTTGTGACATGATTGACGGGGCATTTGTGGCCAATTTCCAATACCAATTTCCGTTTTCGTGCCCTAAAAATGATTAAATCCTAAATTCCATCATATATCTGGGGTTAAAACTTGAACTTGGCACCGACCTATTCCTAATCATGATGGGGGGGGGGAGCATTTGACTAGTGTTCGGGAGGCCAAATTCATGATTGTGTGACAGAGACTTAAGGAATCCAATGCGATTTCAGGGCAGCAAAACTGGAAATATTCTGAATAAGGCGATATTTGTAATATTGACCCATACTGTTTCACATTAGCACATTTGAGTCAGCATTTCATACTTTGGGTATTGAAAACTGCAGAAACAAGCCCCAAGATGAGTCCTTTATTTTCTAGGCGGTACCCTAAAAATCAGCCCAGGGCTCTTTCAGTAACCATTTTCCGTAAGAATTTTGGGAATTTTTGCTCCATGAGGCTCAATATACATTAGGATAGTGTGGAATCAACTCAGTATGTAGATACGTGGCTAGACTATTGGCTGTGAAAATTCAGGTTCCTAAGCCCTAAAAACTGTACTCGATGCCTTTAAGACAGCATCTATCATACATGTAGCATCAGTTAGGATACGTATCGATCACGATGACTTATCTTCCTCAGAAGCACGTGGATGTGTCACCCGCCGACCCTCAAAAGTTACCTTCGATTTTTCTCCGCTTTTCTTTACAGTATTATGCAATCAGAACTTTGAGGTCACCCCAGGACACTTAAGTTAACTTTTAAGGAGCCTTAAGTTACCTTTTGAGGAGCGACTAGCCCTGTCAGAAATCTTAAGCTTCTCAAGCAACATAACTCAGAAGATATTACTCTTACTTCAGTGGTAAGACTACCTTAAATACGTCTTCTCTTTTCAGAGCGACGACCTTTATTTTAAGTGGTTTGAAAGACCAGAGTTTTTTTATTATCAGGTTCTTCAAATCTTTTCAAAGCTTTAAGCGACCTATTCAATTGGATTTAATGAAAAGATCGCAGTACACAGTATTCATGGGCGAAGTAGTCCGGGCACAAAGTAGTGCTGCACAGTATTTGAGAAAGCTGCGGAGATTTTTTCGTGAAGGATAGCGAGGTGAAAACTATATGCTGAGTTGTTCCTTAACTATAGAAATCCCCATAGGGCGAAAACTGTGTCCTGCCACTTTAACATTTGACAATGTGTGCTGAGCATACTCTGCTTCTTTGGAGGCAAACTGAACCCCAACTAATCTGTAGCAGACATCCTTATTAATTAAAGACGCCACAGGAGCAAGGTCCCATCCAAGCCCCGTGTCTAAGTGCAGTTATTGTGCTCGTTACTGTGGGGTATTAACGAGTGACTGTGGAGCTTGCATTGATTTAATAGCGGAAAACGCTTAGCTCCATTTTACTCAACAACTGGTATTAACAAACGTACCCTGTATAGCTCCCTGTCTACATTCATTCATTCATTCTTTATTTCAGGTAAAAACCCATATAACACATTACATCATTAAAATAATACAAAAACTATGCAGACATACAAATAAAACAGGAAGAAACCTAGAAACCATAATAAATTGTAGGTCTTCCGGAAGAATGAATTCATGTAAAAGGCATCGCTATAAAGACTCTTCAGCAGAGCGAGTACACAATCATCGTCACTTAATGTGGTATTTAGATGTATACCCAAATAGACAAATGAGTTAACATACTTCAGGTTGGTACCGTATAGACTTACAGGTGACATTAAAAGCTTGAATCTCGTCCTATGGTAACAGTCTTAATTTTTTTTCTGACGTCGGCGGATGTGTCTTAGACTAGGCATTAACGGTAAGGTTACATCAAGGTCTCAAAGCTACTTATTAGTTGCCTGAGATGTCCCGGGGAAACTTTCTGGAGGAAATAACCTTTTTTCCTCACCCTTCTGGTAAGTCCCAGTCTGTGATAACCAACGACCCGTTCGCTTCAAATTTTCGGCTCCTCTCATTTTGATGCAATCCTGGCTTTGGTTGGCATTTCCAATCCAACGTGTGTCTAAACTTTAAATAACAGAAACTTCCAAAGCGCGCCAGATTGATTTTGGCAACAGGCCATAGTGACTGGATGCCGCAAGTGATTGTACTCAGGTCTAAGCCTTTGAATACTAATAACATATAGATTGATGATGTCAACGAAAATCAAAGCGATCCTCCTTCATTTGCAAGTTTGGCTTTAGTTTCGAGCCATTTTTCATCCAAAATTTTGGCTCACCTTTAAACAGAAATTTCCATTGCAATTCTCCAGATGGTTTTGAGTAATGGTGCACTATTACAGGCAGACAAGCGTTTGAATACTAATGATACTGATGATACATGATGATTTCAACGAGACTCAAAGCTATCCTCTCGGATCTTCCTTCGTTTGCTGACTTGAGGAAAGTCTGGCTTTACTTAGGGGCAATTTCCAACCCAGCATTTGGCTCATCTTTAAAGGCGAGGCGCCAGATCATTTGGAGTAATGGTCCACTAACGAACTAGCGAACAAGCGTTTGACTGCTGATGAGAAATGTCCGTGCATATTTTCATCAAGTTGGCAAGACACAGAGTAAAAAAAAAAGTTTTTACGCAACCAAGTGTTTTATTCAGCCGACGTTTCGGTGACTGTCTGTCACCTTCCTCAGGGCAATTCTGACTGGTTGACATTGCACTGAATGCATCTATAGCAGCGACACCAAGAGTCTCTTTACTCATTGATGGGCAATGATATATAATGCTGATTTCAGCGCACGAGGCTCAACGTACGCGATCTCCCATCATTTATTTTGTTGTGCAACAAAGTGCATTCCGATTTTCTACCTGACCCATCTCTTTAACAGGCTGTACATGATGAAATAAAGACTAAGCTTTAACTTCCAACACTTAGACTACAGAATTGGGACTTACCCAAATTTTCGGTTGATTCCATCAACCTTGTTCACGGAATGGACCCGTCTACTCTTGGAACGTGACGTCAGAGACACGTGACCGCAGTAGCGGGTCACACGTGCCAGATAACTTGTGTCGCCCCCCGTCTCTGTTCAGGGTAGGTCTGTGAGCTCTTATGTAGACCGCCTCCTTCACCCCTCTTGCAAAGAAGTCCGATTCAGAATCAAGGATTTTCACCCCTTCTAGAGATACTGAGTGTCCCGGAGATTCCATGTGAATATGTGAAAATGAATTCTGTAATCTAAGTGTTGGAAGTTAAAGCTTAGTCTTTATTTCATAATGACTTGTATCAACACAGATGAACTTTCATGCTAAGCTGTACATGAGTTATTACTGGATGAGCTGCTTTAATACGTGTTTAATTGTATTACAAATAAGTAGTGAGTGTAGATACCATATCTAATATGTACGCAATTCAATCATGTGCAATTGGCTGCAACTTACTTGTTTGGGCAATAAACTTTTCATTCATTTCATCATTTTTTTTTCGTAGATCTATTGCATTATAGCTAGTCTAGCTTTAGTTCAATTTCCCACCCTACATGTAGTGACTTTTTTAAAAGAAACTTTGATTGCAAGTCGCTTGAATGAGTCGCAAGTGAGTGAAGTTTCGACTAGAAAGGAATCTTATGTTATGTGAGGTAGATTTGAAGCCACGTGCACCACCCTGACTATTGTGTACGGACGTCTCCCAACTCCAGCCATTGAATTTGTGCACTGTCTCTTCTAGGTGAATATCAACACACAAATCGGCATTCTATAGCCACTATATTGATTTTCTGAAGCTGGCATAAAAGAATTTAACTTTTAACATTTTGTCTTTGCCTTGCGCCCAATAGCAAGAGACAAAGGGCTGACCTAGGCTTTATCCAAGCAACCTTCATCTTGTATATTCGTTGAAAAAAAGATGATTTTAACCCCCGTCATGCCTTCAACAGTCTCGACTGTTCTCTCATGCGATTCCCTGATCCGTTATGCATGAATCTGGACCTGATTTAATACCGCCCAAACTCCTTTCTTCTTCTAACATTACACCACTTGATATATACATGTAGAAGAGGGGATTCATTCCTCAAGCTACCGACATCTTGCACACGCAGTCGTCCCTCAGTAAGGCATCAGGAGCCGTATAGTTACCGTTTAGAACTTTTATTCAGCCTGACACACAACCGGTTTCGCCTGTGTGGCTTCTTCAAGTGTACAGAGGCTAATGACACAAGTGCATGAAGTTCTCACTTATATACCTGTCCAGTGCATACAGGCTGAATAAAAGTTCTAAACGGGAACTATGCGGCTCCAGATGTCTTACTGAGGGACGACTGCGTGTGCAAGATGTCGGTAGCTTGAGGAATGAATCCTCTCTACTATATATTACACCACTTGATACTGTCAAATCTTGAAACTTCACACAATATAGGGATAAAGATCCCCGATGTTAAAAGTAGCTTGATCTTGTACAACAAACCATTCTTTTTATCGAGAAACAAATTGATCCTAAGGGAGTGGTGGCTACTTGAGAAAGCCACTAGGTCATTCAACATCCTGTCACCGTAATGATAGTGTCTGGTCTCATCAGACTCAATCTACTGAAGGAAGAATATCACAGGGCCTCCGTGCAGTTGAAAGAAATTCTAAAAACCCTGGAAATTGTAAAGCCCAACAACTTCATCTCAAAGTACTGGTATTTCACGTATTCCATTAATATTATTGCCATAAGCCTTTTATTCCTGCCAAACTTTACAGCGGTGTAAAACCGCTATGATCGCACGCACTGAGGAGTTGCTCGTCACAGAGGTCACATATAGAGAGGATATCGGCGACCTTTCGTGCTAATAGTGTACTTATGAGATGTGAGGCACAATTTTGTATCCTTTCTTGTAGCTGGGCTAAGTATCATGATCGGCCCCTGCATGGGCAATAAGCGGTCCCACCTACGCAATTTCTGGGGAACTTCTCACCCCTTTTCACCACCGAAGGAGATTTTGGATCACTCTGTGTATTCCCGTGTGCGATACAGAGTGCAGAGAATCATTTCTGTAACATCCTGAGATCTCACGGGCAGCTGCTCTGAGCACTTCCCTTCAATTTGTGCGCCTCAACTACTTTCCACCAGCCACCGATGTAGCAAGGGGGATACAGACGGCATAACAATGATACTTTATTGCATGTAGCACGAGGGTACAGCAAGCATTACAATGATGGAAAAACTAGCAAAATGTGATCGTAAAATAAACTAGAGAAGTAACATTTGCAAAGCTAATGCATAATGTTTACCTTCGGACATGGTCTGCTCTTTTAATTCATACTTAAACACATACATGTACCACGATTATATGGTGACAGGAGTAGAGCAGACCATGAAATTGCAACATTATGTAACCCAACACCAGTCACCATGGTGACAGACGTCAACAAATCATCTCATTGGCCAGGTCAGAGGTTAGTGTTTGGAACAGAAGAGGAGGAAGAAACTGAGCAAAAACAATATGTTTTCCTTCGGTAAACATAATTACACGACAATTGCACAAGGTGCAATGTATGGCAACAACTATTAACCGTAGTATAAAAAGAGTATAGATCTACATGTATAAAAACGTGATATCCTAACTATGAAAACAATAAGGAATATCAATGGAGTGGGGCTAATCATGAGTTTCTGTATTTTTCTAATTACAAATCAGTCATATATTCTACTTTTCCACTGTGGGACTTGTTGTATCTAAATATCACATTCAAATCTGTCTGTAGTATGGTGGCTTGACATTTTTTTCATCAAATACTACTGTTGTACTTGATTTGAAAGTAAAACTGCTTCATTATGTTTACCGAAGGAATACATATTGTTTTTGCTCAGTTTCTTCCTCTTCTTCTTCTCCAAACAGTGACCTATGACCTGACCAGTGACATGATTTGTTGACGTATGTCACCATGGTGACTGGTGTTGGGTTACATAATGTTGCAATTTCATGGTCTGCTTTGCTCCTGTCTCCATATAGCAGTAGTACATGTATGTGACTTTGAGTATGTGAATATAAGAATTAACAGAGTAGACCATGTCCGAAGGTAAACATTATGCATTTGATTTGCAAATGTTGCCTTTCTAGTGTTAACGTTTGTATTAACACTTTACTTGTCTCCTCCAAAGTCTCGCTTCAGCAGATTGCTACAGCCTCATCTCCAAATCCGAAAACGTGGTCCACTGTAGCTGTGCTTATTTCTATTCTCGGAAGTATAACAAACTCAGCAACTCACAGACCCCCTACCCTGGCCATTTCTCTTCCAATTTACGCCAAACCCAGCATCAAAGATGGATGTTTTTATAGTCTGGTCTGGCACAAGCCATTAACAACGCGCGAGCCTAGGCAACTTGCCAACACTTCTTGTCAATGCCAACCCCTTCTCAATTTATCATCTTTCAACCTTGAAAATGTTAGTACGCTCCATTTATTGCACATTACGGAGGCAACGTTGAACATGTGCATGCAAGAAGCCAGCCATTAAACTGCCACGAAGTAGTATTAATGTGACCACGGATGCCAATTGCAACAGCAGGTACTCTACTTCAGGCACTCCACGATGAGCGGAATCTACCTCGACGACCTTTGCCATGTAGTCGCGGAGGCGTAATG
The DNA here is from genome assembly GCF_001625305.1 of Branchiostoma belcheri. Taxonomy (NCBI): domain Eukaryota; kingdom Metazoa; phylum Chordata; class Leptocardii; order Amphioxiformes; family Branchiostomatidae; genus Branchiostoma; species Branchiostoma belcheri. The sequence continues at coordinate 6,565,625 of NW_017804131.1, forward strand.
GATTTAGAAAGCGACCATTACAAACATTACGCCAAAAAGCAGTTACTCAAGCAACTGGATATGATGTTGGAAACGGTCAGACGTTTCAGCTAGTATCAACCAGCTTTCGTCAGTGACTGAGAGACCAGAGGGGAAATGCAGGTTTATAAGCACAAACTATTGATTGACATGCAAATAAAGTGAAGACAATTTTTGGAAGTCGAATAGGGAACAAAAGTCAGACAAGTCAAGACAAGATATTAATGAAAATTAGTCAGAAAGCTCCTGTAATACAGAACAGGAGATTAAGTGTTGTCTGTCCTCGAGGCTGGGAGCGCCAAATCTCAAGTGCCGGACAGATCTACCCGTAGCCCCCCATTCCACAAACATTACCAAGACTTTACCGTCAAGAGGGTACATGACGAGCCCTGGAAAAAGGCTAGATGTTGGATGTGATTTAAAACATTCAGCACCTCTAGCTCTGGAAGCAGTTTTACATGTACAGTACTTTGTAGCCTGGTTACGAACTTTTAGATAACTTTGTTACCTTATTTCCCAATTATCATGCATCATTAATAATCTAATATATAGTAATCTAATAACATAGCAAACCCGTGCATGTAGGGCGTTCCAGTTGTAGTTGTATTTTACTATCCACAAATTACAGCGGACGATGAAAATGGGCAATTTGATCGTTAAATTCCCCAGGTTTTATTTTGCTGTCTGTTAGTCTGTTCCATTTGTTGGCATATTGCCACTTCAGTACCTGCATGGGGCCAACCTGAACGCATTTTAACCCCGCTGTTTCGCCTTGACAGGAAGCGACTTTGCTTTGGCACAGCTTACGTTAATTTGTCTGTAAATTCAATCTCTCTCACAGGAACGTCTGGGCACACATACCATCAATTTTCTACTTGTTACCTGCGCTGAGGTGAGACCTTACCAGGCTTTGCCAACCAAGATGAAGTAAAGAAGCTTTTGCGAGATGAATTCGATAGGAGTGAGGGTAGGTGTTAGATAAATGACATGGGCACACAAATCTATCAGAGATATCTCAGACCGTTAGCATCTCACAAGACGTCCGTGAATAAGTTTCTTAGGTTTTGCCAACCAAGATGAAGTAAAGAAGCTTTTGCGAGATGAATTCGATAGGAGTGAGGGTACATGCTTGTCCGGTACGTGTTAGATAAATGACATGGGCACAAAAATCTATCAGAGATATTTCGGACCGTTAGCATCTCACATGACGTCCGTGAATAAGTTTCTTAGGTTTTGCCAACCAAGATGAAGTAAAGAAGCTTTTGCGAGATGAATTTGACAGGAGTGAGGGTACATGCTTGTCTGGTACGTGTTAGATAAATGATATGGGTACCAAAATATATCAGATATATCTAAGACCGTTAGCATCTCACAAGACGTCCGTGAATAAGTTTCTTAGGTTTTGCCAACCAAGATGAAGTAAAGAAGATTTTGCGAGATGAATTCGATAGGAGTGAGGGTACGTACAAGCTTGTCTGGTGCGTGTTAGATAAATGACAAAAATATATCAGAGATATCTCAGACCGTTAGCATCTCACAAGACGTCCGTGAATAAGTTTCTTAGGTTGGTAAGTCACTGAATAAAGAAAGAGAGTCTTTTTACACAACTAGGTGTTGAATAGCAAAGTTCTTTGATCACAACCATTTATTTTTACGAACCGACGTTTCGATGACCGTCTGTCATCTTCATCAGGGCAATTCTGATTTACTGTGCACTTACGCTAGATGTTACTTGGTGCATAGTGCACTAAAGGTGTTACATAGTTCACAGTGCACTCAGGCTAGTTTTTACTGTTTACAATACATTACGGAACGTAGTGTAATTGTAACATACATACCAGGCATTGTTACATCATAGGTCTTCATGCACTATGCACCAAGTAACATCTAGCGTCAGTGCACAGTAAACCAGTCAGAATTGCCCTGATGAAGATGACAGACGGTCATCGAAACGTCGGCTCGTGAAAAATAATGATCAAAGAACTTTGCTATTCATTCGTTTACCAACCTGATGAAATCATTCATGTATGTATGTAACACTATATTGCAACAAGACCTATTGCTTGAGACTCTAGCATTGTTACAGCAACATCTAGCTTCAGTATACAGTGAACCAAATAAGAGAGCTTTAAATATAATATAATATTCGATCACCCACCAAACTGATGAAATAATTCACGGAGTTTACCTCACCTGTTACAATGCTTAGGCCACAGCAAGTAATTTTCATGGATGACATCAGCGCGCGCATTAATTTTCGTCTGATTTTTAGAAGAAAAAAACAAGAAATTTTATTGCCTTCTGACAGTGGTCAACATGCCGGAAAGTGGATGGCAGATACGTATGAAGAGAAGAGACAAGAAAAGGCTCTGATTTAATATGTTTTGTTTCTTACTTTGATGCAGTGATATGTGATGCTGGCTGTGTATATGTGAGGTTCCCACTGAATCAAGACCTTTTGTACCATGATTGAGTCAAAATTTCAAAATATAAGAATTTTTTTTCGGCCCGTCTTTTTTTTCGCCCGCTCGCATTAGATTTGAAGTCTGCGGGGGATGTTATCCATAAAACTTACCTGCTGTGGCCTTACATAAAATGTGAAGGAAAATTTCTGACTTACCCACAAGAATATGTGATGTTCCCACTTAATCAAAACCATTTGTACCATGATTGAGTCAAAATTTCAAAATGTAAGAATCTTGTTTTTTTCGACCCGTCATTTCTTTCGCCCGCTCGCATTAGATTTGGAGTCTGCGGGGGATGCCATCCATAAAATTTACCTGCTGTGGCCTTATGCTTAGGTCACATTTCCAAACCGGGGCCTGGCCGTGCTGTTTGTATGAACGAAAAATTAACAATTCATATCAAGAATATACAGAAATAGTGCCCATGAGTATTATTAAAAACTTATTTTGCTGTCTTTTATATCGTACTTTTCGTTCCCAAAAGCTGCCCGGCCGGGCCCCTTGTGGGAATTGTGACCTCAGCATTACATAAAATGTGAAGGAAAATTTTCCGACTTACCCACAAGAATGTGCGCCACTAGTGTGAAGGGCATACAGAACAACGCCACTAGCAGGTCCGCGACAGCCAGGTTAAAGATGAAGTAGAACGTAGCGGTGTGCAGCTGCCTGGTTTTGGCCACCACGCAGCAAACTGCGAGATTACCGAGCACACAGAGGATGAAGACCAGACTGTAGACTAGTATGTACAGAACGGTGACCGGGGTGTCGTGCTGGTAACTGCTCCACGGCGGCACTACGGTCGAGTTCGAGCTTCTGTTGGGACAAACAAAATCATCCTCGCACGACAGATTTAACCAGGACATGTTCGCGTTTGGTGTCATGTCCATTTTCTTTTAGCTGAACACAAAATGAAAGTCTAAACGATGAAAGTTTTAGGGAGAGAAAAACGCTTATGTTGGAGCTGTGGTCATCTGAAGAGTCTGAAGGTAAAGTCTAACGCGGCTACTATCTTATAACGCTCGCGCAAAGAACTCTGGGGGATGTACATTAGAGCAGTCAATCTTCTATTACATGTGAAAATGTATACAGAGAAGTATGTTAGTCACGTTTGGAAGAAAATAGCCCGTTTTAGTTTAAATAGGACACCCAATGCAATTTTAGGGTGGTAAAACAATTAAAACAAGAGTTCCGAGATCTCATACCTACATGAAATATGGGCTTGATATGTAAATCTAATTTCTTTTCCTTAATTATGCAAATGACCTCTACTTAACAAAATAGATGCATCATGATGTTAATTTTTGATTAACTTACACATGTCCCAAATATGAAATTCCCATCATTTACCACTAAGGAGTCATAGAATCTTTACATTAATTATGCAAATTAGGTCCATATTTGCATAATTGGTATCTATTGATGTTCTACCTGCCATAGATTATAAACATGACATGTATCAAAGTCCCATGATGTAAAACACTGGAATTACAGAATTTCCTCATTAATTATGCAAATGAAGTAATCATTTGCATAATCTGTATCTAATAGTGTAGATCTCTGTCTAAGCTACCAACATACCAAAAGTCATAAAAATACATTGTTCCTGATATAGTATGTGAAATAATCTGCTCTGAAGGGTTTCGCCAGAAACCCCCCTGCAGTTCCACTTGAAGCGTGTGCACAGTCCATAAAACAAGCTACATGAGGCGTCTTTATTTCTTAGGGGGAGGGATCACCGTTAAGTAACTAAAGCCAGCCTAAGATACAAAACTGATCAACTGATTTCAGATTTTTGCCTCACAAAGATATCAGTATGTTATGAGATAGGGATTCATCTTACTACATTAAAAGAATTGACTTTTTTTACTTCCCTGAAATTGTATTGGTTGTCTTTTAATATAATTAAGACAAAGTGAGGATTCTTCTCTACATGTAGCAGTAATTATGTGTGCAAAATATAGTAGATGATAGGTAGTATATAGTATTGTTGTAATGTATAGATTCCTAGCATTAGAATGTAGCGTTTCAGTATGTAATACTCATGTTTTGCATACTGCATGTCCTCTTGTGCATTTAGCCCATCTGGGCAAAAAAGATTCATATCATATCAATAATATACGTACGGGATCCAGAAAGGTACTCATAGACGATTTTACATCGCTGATGATGGACATCTTATAACGCATCGAGCACCAAGCACCAGAGATAAGTAGAGCACTAATTGAACACTACTTGTTGAGTAGAATAAATCAAGTGAGGCTATCAACAAGAGGCATCATCAAGAGCTGGCAGCAGCATCTAGATTTAGAAATGAAGGAGGGAAAAGGAAAGGTCTCCCGTGCCCTTATGTAGAGCGTAGGGTGGTGCCATATCCATTTCTGTAGCCCTTGGGCGACACACAGTTGTGCAATGCACTACAGCAGGGGGCTAGTCCGCTGGTAGTGCATGCTGTGTGTTTGACCTTCCCACACTCTTTCTCCTATGTGCTGAGTGCTAAGCAGAGAAAGAAGTTTGTACCATTTTTAAAGTCTTTGGTATGACCCGGCCGGGGTTTGAACTGACGACCTCCCGGTTACAAAGCGAGCACTCTACCAATTGAGCTATTGCACCGGTACGAATAAATGAAGGATCACGTATAATCTTCAAATTCAGGAGTACTCTTCATCATGCTGAAGGAGGTCGCCACAGCAGGAAGACATATGGATGGCGCTTACTAAAATTACTTCGTGAGTAGAATAAAAAGGATGCAAGATGCAACATAGAAAACAGATTGAATTATCTAGATATAGAAATGGAAACTTTGAAATCAGTGTTCGAAGCAAATATCGCACTAGTACCGTGTATTATGGCACGGTAACATTAGTCGTGAGTTGTCATGAATATGATTTTGATGCAGTAGATTGTTTAAGCACACTGTAACAGAAGAAAACGCCGTCAAGCCAACCAAAGTCGAACCTCCCGTCCACACCCGGATGTTTTAAACAATTTTAAACATTCGGCTGGTGCAGTCGAACAGTAGCCGACCTTGCTCCAGACATAATCCTAGCCATGGTTAGGGACAGTTCAGCAGTGTTCGAGGGGCCATATTTGGCTCAGTATAGTCCTGGTCACAACCCGCCGTGCGTGCTTTTTGTCCGTACGTTTTTTTGGGAGGCTACGTCTGCTACGTTTTTTCTGAAAACGTAGGGAAGGAGTGGCGTCGACGCACGTCACTCGCACGGTTGCGCAAGGTGTAATAGTGTGGTCTGCACGCCACGTCTGGCACTTAAAGTTCTACGTGTCTGCGTGCTCCCAAATCCGTAGGATTCCGTACGAAGGCGGTACTCACCACGCACGGATGCCCTACGTTTGCCCACGTTTTTGCACGTAGACAGCACGCAGAAGCACGTACGGCGGGTTGTGACCAAGCCATATGACAGGAGCCTCACGCAAAGATTTAATCGATCGAGTTGTCAATGGCCTTGAACTGGTATCTAACTTCCGCAAGAGTTCAAAGGACTTCAACGTCCTGCACTGTCCCGAGTGGCAGACTCTATCTCAATGCATCTACAAAGAAGGTATGGTTGAGCTAAGGTCAGCATTAAACGTAGTCAACTGTGTGCCATGAATCTGAAATGGTTCAAACTTGTCAAGTTGTTTCCTGTGACTTGTCATTCAGCCGAAGCCTAGAGAAAAACTGATTAAGCATCTGTCAACGAACAGAGATGCAATCTGAATATCTATTCTCCAGAGAAGACGGGGCCTTTCAGTGTGAGCCATTTCCTGTCAAACGAAAGAAGCAGGAGGATCATCCCGTATGCACTGACTCTCAAAAGAAGCTATGACCAAGTGGGAATAGCTTGCTCGTCAAGTGCCACATAGTTAGACGTTAGGCCATGTTGATTTGATTATATGGATGACATCCTCTGGGAACCCCAAAACTGATGCGAGCGTGCGAATAAAAAAAGTTTGGCAAAAAAAAAGTTTCTTTCATTATGAAATCTAGGTGATTATGAAGGTTAAACAAATGACAAAGAGTATGGTATGGTGAATAATCTAATCTTTAAATTTATTTCTGTACATTTTCGTCTTTTTCGTTTGATTTTGGCATTCTACGACAATGGTATCGTTTTCGAATATTTTTTGGCAACTTACGGTATATATTTGCTCATTTTTGCATCTTTTTGAACGATTTGCAGCATGGTTGAAAACTTTATTTTTTGGAAACGGCCGAAAATTTATGCGCGCGCGGATGTCATCCATATAATCAAATCAACATGGCCTTAAAAAAACAAGCTACGAAACGGAACATTTGACTTTCAGAGGCCTTTACGAAGTCGTAAAGTCAACTGAAATATTTTCCCACCTTTAATACTTCTTTACATATTGCGGAAAGTTTGCTTAAATGTCTGTATATATTTACGTCGCATTTAAGCGCACTGAAAGGTGACGGAAAGGCGGAATTTGCCTTTCAGTGGCCTTCACGAAGTCGTAAAGTCAACTTAAATATTTTCCCATCTTTGATACCTCTTTACATATTGCGGAAAGTTTGCTTAAATGTCTGTTTTCGTGCTGTGTATGCAACTTTCATAGCACTGGGATGACATTGCACTTCGTGTAAAATGGTGGCTTTGCAATGCCAATCATTTTGTTTGTAAATTGGACTGTGGATACAAAAAATGATTCCAAAGAGATTTTGAAGCAAAGTTTCTGTCTCATGTAAAATGGTGGCTTTTGTCTAAGCCAAATATTTTGTTTATAATTGGACTATGGATACATAATAATTCCGAAGGGATTTTGAAGCAACGTTTCGCTCATTTCTGTATTTGTCATTCTTATGTCTAGACGTATGCATGTATTCTGTTTGCTAATGTTCGTCCAGCATTTATCCCAGTTGTCGCTTATCTTGACAATTCTACATCCTACACATCGATCACGTCCATGGCAGTTGTCTGTTCTCAGTTCTACCGTGGTATTGAGGTAGAGGCTATAAGCTTTTAGCAAGCTTAAATGCCTCTCCCTAGAGTTTAGCTTAATGGGTTTGGCTATTCGCTTCATTCTCCAAATGTTTTTTCTGTAGAAACCGCGGTCGATTCTTTCTGGTGATCTGCAACAAACCTCAAATGCCTCATGGATCATCTCATCAGCTCTTGTGGCTTTAATGTTTATAGATTAATGATCTAGAGGTTCTGGGTTTGAATCCCTAACAAATCCAAGAACAACATCACTTTAAAATTGGAATAAACTACCTCGTGATTGCTTCCCCTATGAGTATAACCTTAAACATTTCAAGTCTGAGGTCAACAAACATCTGTCCTCGCTGGCTGTACTGTAACCCAAAACATTTTAAGTGGCTCCCATGAGCCTTATTTTTTTGGTGACCGATGAAGTAAAAAAAATCACCAAAGCCCCTGTCACACGTTCACGAATTTGGCCTCCCCAACACTAGTCGAACGCCCCACAAACATGGTTAGGAGTAGTTCAAAGCAAAGTCGGCTGGAGTTCGGCTGGTATTCTGTGTTATATCGACAAGTGGGAGCCTGAGGTAAATAAATAAAAGTAATAACAAGCAGAGAAAACTGTCAAAGTTACGTTTATGTTAAATCCAAATCGTTTACAATCTACTAGCTAAAGACCTGAACATGAACGAATGAAAGATTATTTTTTTATTATTATTTCCAACATGTAATCACAAGACGTGGTGACGGCACACTGACGTTTTTCAACTTATATTAATGCCGCCACCAACACAGGGGACAATACAATACTCATTTTCACCTGAGCGAAGTGAGGAAAGTCGTGTAAAGTGCCTTTCCCAAGGGCACAAGATCGGTGGCATGTCAGGACTCGAACCCGGGACCTCTAGGTTCCGAGTCGAGCACTCTGCCGCTACGCCACACGACCCCACTAAATGAAATGAAAGATTATTTCGGGACATCATAGCTTAATTTGATTTAATTTTCTTACTATGATCTTCGAATCTCTTATAGTGCTCTGAAAAATGTATTGCCTCTACGGCTGGACACCGGACAGCCATAGGACTGCTGAGGTGAGGTGAGGTGAGGATCTTCGGATGAGATCTATGATCTTCACAACCAGACTTGATTCGAAATCGACAAAAACTGACTTACTGTCCAAGAAATTCAGTCGACATGCAACAATTACTGTCCAAGACCATCTGCATCTGTATCTGTATAACCACCCTTCGGCGTAACACACAAGCTTCACAGGCACACGCGGCGCGGTGGCAGCTGGCTACATTACACCGAACGACCTGTTACACCGAACCCTTGAACATCAAACTCTAAACAGTGTTTAAAGCTATCTAGTGACAATGCTCCTACTGTACTTCGTGACAGCGAGTTCCAGTCTGCGATATTTTCTATGAGATTTTGAACACCTCAATCCTTGGTTGATAATTCTGGTAGGTGGGGTCGTATGGCGTAGCGGCAGAGTGCGCGACTCGGAACCTAGATGTCCCGGGTTCGAGTCCTGACATGCCACCGATCTTGTGCCCTTGGGAAAGGCACTTTCCTCACTTCACTAAGGTGAAAATGAGTATTGTCCTGTCATTTAGTCGTCCGGGATCCCCTGTGTTGGTGGCGGCATTAATATAAGTTGAAAAAACTTGAGGGTGCCGTGATTACATGTTGGAATAATAAAAAAAAAACTCTGGTGGGCATGTATTTTCACTCGTGACTCTTGCCCGAGACATTTAAGCTTTAGAAGGTCAGCAATCCATTAAAGTCGCACACTAAGCATTACAGATGTTTATCGGTGTTTAAGGGATATGTCATTGCCAGAGAGGACCGATGTACAAAAGAGTTCGGGTGAAAAAAAATCAATACTTGTTTCGCAGCACGCTACTACATCTAGTGTGGACCCAAATCCATACACTCGCCGATTTCTTCGAACGGCCGTAAAAGAGTTAGGCCACACCATCTTAATTTTATGGATGACATCCGCGCGCGCATTGACTTTTGCCTGTCGCCCTCAAAAAGAAAAAGATCTCGTCCTCCGAGGCTCTGGCCTGGCTCCAGTCCTGGGTAGTCCATGGTAGTTAGCGACAATACGGAGCCGAGCACCCAGGCTATCGAATTCGAAACTACACGACTCAAAAACTCATAAGCACAGTACCGATTCATAAATTTCGCAAAACGCCAGCATGTGCCGACTTGTCGTATATGCCGCTAAGTATTGCCACAAATTCACAATACCAGCTTTGTATTCCTGCGGTTTAGTAGCATTTTTATTTTTGGCCGTAATTTTTTTTTTTTTAATTCGCCCGCGCGCACTAGTTTGGGGGTCTTCGGAGGATGTCATCCATAAAATTAAATCGGTGTGGCCTTAGAGTGCACATCCTAAATATAGCATGACTGCGGCTTTCGTTTCTTTGTTCATCTTTGCCAGCTTTTGTCCAAGATTATAGTCTTCTTTGCCATACCACTTAACGATCCTAAGTGTTCTCTTTTGTGTGTTTACTTAGCCTTTTAACTTATGTACCAAAAGATTTCTGTTGCCCAAATGGGTTGTATTGTATACTCACATCCAAGTGCAAGGCATTAGGAAAATACTGCAGTCTCTTTCCAAGAAAAGATGACCCTTTTACGCCTAATCATTGGAACACAGGATACAGGAAGGCACATCTGGTCAAAGTCAAGTATAATGACTTGGCAAATGTTTTTTCTCGGAATCCCATATGTATGTATTACGCAACCAGTACTAGTAGTTCAACTGTGCCAGGCCGTGCTAACTAGCAGAACTTCCGAATCGATTTTAAAATACGTGACTGAGATTTTGCATCGCAAAAATGGGTCCAGATCCCTATTTCCTGAGTCAGTCAGACTCAAACGATTGTGACATAACTTCGTTAAAACAGATTAGTACAGTTTCTTTACAAATCGAAATTCGAGCTCAAATTTAAAACATGTACGTCTCTCATATTTTCTTATAAGTTTGCACCTTAATTTCACCTTATTCTTATGTTCTGTACTTAAATGTTCTAGTAGTGACGTTGATAAGTTTGATTACTTGAGTTACACAACCGCTATGACTGTATTTTGTTTTCTTTGATCCAAATAAAAAAAGTTAAAACACAAAATAATAAAGCAAGAGTACGAGTTCTTGTAGTATCCACCAGACTTCTTTTGCAGGCTGAATAAATCGGCCTAAAAAGGGTATTAATTGGCCAGAGAAGCTCCATTTGCCTGCCAAGGCCAATTTCTACGATTTATTCAGCCTGCAAAAGAAGTCTGGTGGAGACTAGAGTTATTGGTCCTTCTTTGACGCGTGGCATCTTCGCGCACATTCGTCCTCCAGACCTTCCCACCCAACTTAAAAGATAAATAATTAATTAATCAATTTCTTTCTTTATTGCACTATTTCAAATGTACATCAGCAGTGGGAGAATAACTACTACCCCCTGAATTGAGTACCATTTGTCACATAAAAAAGTTGAGAGACAATACATGGACATCTAAATAAGGTATATACAAAGATATATACAAAGTAGTTAAAACATACATAATATCCATGCTGATTGCATCCAGTCAAGTCAGGTTCAGTTTATATTGAAGGTGAGTTATTGTAAAGTCTGATGGCGCAATACAGGAAAGACTGCTGCAGTCGTTTGGTTCTTGCATAGGGAACTGGGATGTTGTGACCGTTCCTCAGTGCTCTTCCTGTGGCTGGTAAGTCGTGAGCTTTAGCTTGGTCCGGCTGGTTTCGGCGGGCCCGGTGGGGTCCTTGCGGGTCGCCGGGTTCAATCAACACCCGGCCGGGAATTTGGCCGGGATCAGAACAGGTCACGAGAGACCGGTCAGAACGTTATTAGTAGTAGCGGTGCCAAATTCCGCTTCTCATTCCGGGACACTTGGTCTAACATAACACTCCGCGTATTCAATGCCATGATATGGCAGATTATGATTTTTTACAAGACATGCAATGGCTAACTCAAGTTTATTTTCAACTTATTATTATGCATGAAAAAGTCAAAAGTCAAAGTTTATTGCACAACGATTGTCACGGGTACCATGTATGGCAAAAAGTAAGATTACTAGTTGGTATGTTTCTAACATAATGCTATATATATGGTCAACGGACATTGTATCTGACAGAGTATTATAAATAACTACTGGCTAGAGCATATTTTGACTCTACATGTACATTTTACATTACGCTAAACTATACACATGAAGGGTACAGCGAGCAATTATACCTAATTATACTAAACATGTTCTATGGCTACTAAACAGAGTGTATACTAAGTTACTTGCCAGGAATGTTAAGATTCTACATACAAATGCTACAAAACGCTATACTATATACATGTAGTTGATAAAAATTCAGTGACTCTACTTATACAGCTATACTAAGATGTCTTTTTTGCATGGCATTATAAATGTATTGACCTATATAAAAAAATAAATGGTTTTTATTGTCCAAACAGTACCCGTGCAGTCGCAGCCTGTATACGGCTGAATTGATGCAGGGTATCACATAATCAATACAAATTACAACAATTACAACAATCAAATAATACACATGATACACATATTTGTCGCAAGGGTCTGTGCGGCTGCCATTCGGCGCCACAAGGTGACCTCAATACGACTTTCCCCAACCGAAGTTAGGTACCCATTCACACCTGGGTGGAGTGAGGAAAGTCGTGTAAAGTGCCTTTCCCAAGGACACAACGTCGGGGCGCATGTTCAGACATGTCCCGGGTACGACTCGGAATCGAACCCGGGTCTCCCGGTTCATAGTCGATTGCTCTATCCACTACACCACCCGACGCCATTTATATACAGAAAATATGTCTGGATATGACATAAATACATGGAACGTCTCTCTAGATGTGTTGGGTAATGTTTTAGTAGTCTTACATCGGATCATCTGCATTAATTTGTGTCTCTCTTCGTCGTATGTGGGGCATGTCATCAGAAAATGATATTCGTCTTCAACTCCATCTTTGCACGTAGGACATAATCTCTGACTGGCTGGTATATTATTGTGTCTGCCTATTTCAATCTCTAGGCAGTGTGCTCCGATTCTTAATTTTGTGGTATTAACTATAAAGGATTTGTTTTGAACAGATAGAAGATAGTTCTCGATGTGAAAGTTCTTTTTTTTTGGAGTATATTTCAAGTTTTTTAAAGCTATTTATCTTTTGCCTCCAGCCAGATAGAAATCCGTCCTTAAAGGACTGCAGACATACTGATTTTTGTGCAATTCCTGGAAAAGTGCCTCTCCCAAGAATCGTTGGCATGGCAGGATTCGAACTCGGGACCTCTTGGTCCCGAGCCAAACGCTCTGTCGTTACGCCACACGTATTGCAGATTATTCAATGTCATGTCATGATAACGTCATTTTTCAGCAGATTATGAGAAATGCGAACTCAAACCTGAACCCTTTAAACCATTTCCTCCCTTTTTTTCTAGGCCATACCCTCTTAATTTTATGGATGACATCCTCTGAAGACCCCCAAACTAGTGCGCGCGGGCGAATAAAATAAAAATCCGGCCAAAAATAAAAATGCTACTAAACCACAGGAATACAAAGGCAAAGCTGGTAGTGTGAATTTGCGGCAGAACTGCGGCAGAACATAGCGACATATACGACAAGTCGGCATATGCTGGCTTTTTGCGGAATTTATGAATCGACACTGTACGTATGTACTGAGGTCTTGAGTCGTGGAGCTTTGGTAGCCTGGGTGCCATCCTCCAGAGTTACCACCGGCTCCGTACTGTCGCTATATAGCAAGCTACCATGGACTATCCAGGCCAGAGCCTCGGATGACGTGTTTTTTTTTTTTTTGAGCACAGACGAAAATCAATGCGCGCGTGGATGTCATCCATAAAATTAAGTCGGTGTGGCCCTACCGCGCACTACCACGGACCTCTGTCGCGGAAGAAATTGTGTCTTACGCCGTGAAACGACTTTGCCGAGCCTAACGCGATTCCAGGAAAACGCAATCACGCTAACACGTTACATCCCGCGTGTAGACAGTCACTGATTCGTATTTGAAAAGCGCATGTTATTGCGTGATAAGCTTCAACAAACACGCTCACACGACATCGGAGGTGAAGGTTGAAGTTGGCAATGGTAAGGTCGCAGCTGATCGTAGGAAAGGAAAGGTCTCCCGTGCCCTTATGCAGAGCGTAGGGTGGTGCCCATCTCCATTTCTGTAGCCCTTGGGCGACACACAGTTGTGCAACACACTACAGCAATACTCATTTTCACCTGAGCGAAGTGAGGAAAGTCGTGTAAAGTGCCTTTCCCAAGGGCACAAGATGAGCATTGTCCTGTCATGTATTTGTCCCCTGTGTTGGTAGCGGCATTAATATAAGTTTAAAAAACTTGAGTGTGCCGTCACCACGTCTGGTGATTACATGTTGGAATAAAAAAGGCACTACAGCAGGGGGCTAGTCCGCTGGTAGTGCTGTGTGTTTGACCTTCCCACACTCGTTCTCATATGTGCTGAGTGCTGAGCAGAGAAAGAAGTGTGTACCATTTTTAAAGTCTTTGGTATGACCCGGCCGGGGTTTGAACTCACGACCTCCCGGTTACAAAGCGAGCACTCTACCAATTGAGCTATTGCACCGGTTGACGCAGCTGATCGTAGCCTGGGATAAAATGCTCAAAGATATCATATGAACAATACATAAAATGAATACGTTTGATCATGATACCTTCTTCCTTGCAACCAAAACATGGTAAAGCTCCAAGCTTGGATTTTCCTCCATCGTTTTGGGAGATGTCTCATATGACTAAAAACCCTTCTTGCATTTTTTTTTCAAAATCGCACAGAGGAAAGGATGTCTGAAATTATCCCTATCCCTATGAAAAGGGACTTGCGTCAACCAGACAATTATATGGATATTTCCTTGTCACAAAATGATTCTAATCTTTTTACGACCGTTGCGTACTGAACAGTATCCATGCTGTCATTGCCGTCAAGTGTTAGGCCACACCAAGTAAATTTTATGGATGACGTCCGCGCGCGCATTGATCTTGGTCTGTTCCTAGAAAAAAAAAAAGAAATTCCGCTTCCTGTAATTATGACCAAAGAGTCACGACAGTGCCGCAAATCGTCGGATTGACGTGAAACCCGTAACGCGTGTGTCTAAGTATCTATTACCATCCTGTCAATCTTAGAAAATTTTTCACTTTCCACTGTTCCACCTGATTTATTGCTGTTTTGATGATGAATAAAAGACTTCTTGATTGTTACACTGTGTCATCTCATTCAATTTGTGTCCTAACATTTGTCGTCTCTTAGTATATTTCTAATCTAGGCATCTTGTTTTTTAGGGCCCTACTTGTTTTTTTTCGCCCTCTCGCATTAGACTTAGGGTCTCCAAAGGACGTCATCCATAAAATTTACTTGGTGTGGCCTTACGTACAAAGAAAAATGGCTTCCGTCAAGCACGACCAACCACTTCTCACATTCTTGTGCTCAGGTGCATTGTGGAATAGTTGCGAAACTTGAAAAAAAAACAGTTCTTAATATGATCATACTAAGAACTGCTTTTGCATGAAAGTTCATCTGAGTTGGCAAATTACATTATGAAAAACTTAAACTGATCTCCAACTCAAAATTTGACTCACCAGAAATTTTCGACTGAATCACTCAGTCTTCCTCAGCTATCTGACCCAAATGCTGTGGACACGTGATTTTTCCCACGGGGACGGGGGGCGATATCGACTTCAGACAACCTTTGACCCTTTGCTGACGTCACACGTGGGAAAAATCACGTGTCCACAGCATTTGGGTCAGATAGCTGAGGAAGACTGAGTGATTCAGTCGAAAATTTCTGGTGAGTCAAATTTTGAGGTGGAGAACAGTTTATATTTTCATAAGAACTGCTTTTTTTAAATCCCGGGTTCAATACTTATCGTGGCCCAACGTTGTGCCCTTGGGAAAGGCACTTTACACGACTTTCTTCCTTATACGGCGGAGTGACGCCCACCGAGCCTCTTCGGCTAAACTGTCTAACTTTGTGCCATGCAAAAACACACCACGGATTTGGTGCGCCGATGTGTCAACATTAGCACACTTGCCACCGAGAGCCGTTAATTTTTTTTTTATATGTTCATCGACTTCCGCAAAGCTATTCATTCGATGAATTTCCACAAAATGTTTCAGACTTTGGAGCCATAAGGGATTTTGCTGAATGTTTTCAATGCTGTTAGACTTATGTATAAGGACACCACTGCTGTTGTTATCACTCCTGAAGGAAAACAGTATTAACACTGGCGTCCTTCAGGGGGACCCCTTGGACCCCCTCCACTTTGTCACATGTCTTGATTACGCAAAACGGGATTCTATATCCAACACAGAGGTATTACCCTCAACACTGCGGCAGCAGACCGTTCTCAGACTGACAATTAGGCCACAGCAAGTAATTTGTACCCTCTATGTACAACTTTAAAACGATGCAACTCACTCAGATTTACATTGGAGATACCAAGCGCTTCTAGCTCTGCTTGACTGTTTCTAACAGTCAATTAGATATAGAAGTCCAAATACTACGTAAGTGTTAATGGGCCTAAATTCTCCTCCTAGCTCTGATTGGCGGATGTTTTTCCGCCAATGAGATATAGGAGGTTACCACGTAATCTTATCTTTCAAATAGTTTTGTTAACATTTAATTTAACATTTTAATGTCTTGGGGTGGTGGAACTACGGCGCACAGATATGTCAACTTTGTATATTTAAAAGTTAATTGTACTTTTTTGTTGTGTGGCGCTGTTAATATAAGTTGCAAACTTGAGTGCAGCGTCACACTGTCTTTGTTATGTTTTCATGTTTTGATGAATAAAAAAAAAGTAATTTGTATGGATGACATCAGCGCGCTCATTGATTTTCTCCTGATTTTGGGGGGGAAAAAACAAGAAATTTTATTACCTTTTGACAGTGGTTAACATGCCGAAAATGGGCAAACATGTCTGTTGCCATGCCGGAACGTGAATGGCAGATAACTATGAAGACAGGAGACAAGGAAAGACTCTGATTCAATGTTCTGCTTTTTACTTTGATGCAGTGATATGTGATACTGGCTGTGTATATGTGATGTTTTCACTGAATCAAAACCATTTGTACAATTATTGAGTCAAAATTTGAGAATGTAGGAACCTGTTTTTTTCGGCCCGCGTTGTTTTTCGCCTGCTCGCATTAGATTTGCGAGAATGTCATCCATAAAATTTACTTGCTGTGGCCTATTTTGTCCGTGTTAGAACATATATCAAGTGGATTAAGTTGTTGCAGGTTCTCTACGCGTGGTTTTATTATCTCTATACATATTCCGCGGTTTGACGTTATGATGTATGATAAAGACCACCAGAGGATGAAATGACAAGATCACGCGGTATATCTGCCTGCGCTAGAGCCAATTTGTCAGACACGATACAAGCTTTATAGTAAATCGCTTCTTCTTAAGAAAAAGTTGGAGTGGTTTACTGGGACGCGCTCCCGGACGAAATTACAGCAAACCATGCGTGAAGCTTTCAATTTCTTTGGCGAGATTGGGGCCACGGATCCCGGAGAAGATATTATTCTTCTCTCTTCGACTTGTAAACGTGACAAGATGAATCTCATGTATCTAGAAGAGCACGTGTTAACTGGAGTCTGCGCGTTGCTCCCTCTTGTCAGCGTGTTCATCTGCAACAACTCCACGATACCGTACCTAATCCGACTATTAAATGAATAAATAGCTTTATTGTATCAGAGAAATTGAACAAAGGAAAATATGCTTTTTGATTTATGTGAGGAATGAGTTAACGTTAAGCCCTGTAAGTCGTACTGATTGTAAATTACTTATGTGCATTATGTATTAATTATTTTGATCATTTTTAATCATCTGTAACTGACACACGAAATTTTAAGCCATGATACAATCGAATTGCTTTCAAACAGGTAAATGATTTGTTTTATATTGTATTATAATTGAATGATACTTATAAAAATGTGTAATGGAATCTGCAATTCAGCCGATTGGCTGTGAGGGAGTCTCCCAGTTTGAATAAACCATTCATTCATTCAATAAAACATTCATTCATTCAACAAGTAATCAGGGACAAGCGATCAGAGAGAGGTGTGATGTTCTTAAAGAGGTGTTATTGCCTATATCTACTGTGGTTTCGGGAACGTTAGTTATCATTTCCAATAGTGTTTTGTTCGTATGAATCTTGTCAGAACTGAGTGTACTTTTCGGACCCTCTAAAAGGTTCTTTACGCAAAAAGTGACCAAACCAAAATTTTTGTGACGTTTGATTTCATGATTAGAATATAGGATACACGACGCAATAGTCTGATTTAGTAGACAGCAAACCTATATTCGTTTGTCGAATATTTGGTTCATCGACGGTCGTTCAAAGACTTACACTTTGGCATGAGATTTGAAGGCATTGGTTAATGGCAAATTTACTATACCCCCTTCTTGTAGCTTTAACCTGCTGCAACTTTATGATTCTATAGGAATACCAGGAGAATGTGTCATCCTTGTGTGGACACAAAATGCGATTAGACCATCACCTCAAATAACCCATCAAATAAACCTCAGGTTGCCGTATGTACGTGTACCGCCATGCAAACGTGTATGATATTACTGCGTCAAAACCAATTACTTCAGAACGTTACAAGTTCGGCAGTAACCCGTCTCGTATGAAAGGGAAGTGTGGATGAAGGTAATAAGCTCCCGGAAGGAGTTTCGCGACACTATATGCGTGAAGGTGACGATGTCTTTGCAATTTGGCAATTGCCGTGAATACAAAGTAAAATTGACAAGATTAGTCCTTCAAACCGGCTTCCAAAAATTACCGTAAGGCGTATCTGTATCTGTATAGCCGGTATAACCGCCTTTCGCCGTAACAGACCAGCTTCGCAGGCACTCGGCGCGGCGACAGCTGGCTATATTACACCGATCGACTTGTTACATGTAACCCTTGAACTTCTAACTCTAGACATTGTTTAAAGCTATCTAATGACAATGTCCCTACTGTACTTGGTGACATTGAGTTCCACTCTGCGATAGTTCTAGGAAAGAATGAATTCTTGAACACCTCAATCCTTGGTTAGTAACTCTGGTACTTGAAGGCATGGCTATTTCTTGTTCTCTTCTGGGCTGGTATTATTCATTGATGTGTCTGATCAGTGAAGGAAAATTTGATGGATTCAAAACCAGATTGAAAAGAAAAATACACAATGTGCTGTTATGCAATTGGCAATTGTCTGTCCTGATCAGCACACAGAGAAGACGTATTACCTACATTTAGAAGAGTTTCGATTCATAAACACAATATTGCCAGCGGCTGTTGCTTCATTATTACCTATTCTATACTTTCCTATCATGTCACAAGTTCACATACATGTAATTGTAATTCTTAGTCAAAATGGAGGACAGTGTGATAAACTGCCATCTGATATATCTCAAAACAGAACAGTTTGATAAAGCTTTCTCTGGCAACACTATCTATCGATTGGTTCTGATGAACAATAAAACAGCTACTGAATGAACTGATCCTAAATACGCTACTTCTAAATCATGTTAAATCTAATGATAAAGAATACAATTGTCTCATACATATTGAGCATCAACAAATTATGTTAACTTTAGCAATGCCATAAATGTGTGTTCGCGATATAATCTGTGGTTTGAATTGTAAAGATATTTCACCATTATCATCTACAAGCCGAGATAAATCATGAACGATAATTTTCCAATCCGTCACGGACTTTCTGTTATACTGATAACGTTAGCGCGCAATCTGTTTAATGGGTCGTGTGGGCGGAAAGATAAAAGTAGATGAGAAAATAATTTATAACCTAATCATTTTAGATTGAACAAATAAGGTGTGGCATCTAGGCTGAGCGCAAACGCATCGAGTCTTTCCTTTTGTTTTTGGAAGGCATTCAGCACCAAGGAAAGAGGCAGCTAAATGTACATGCATGTCTGTGTACGTGTGCTTTAGTGTTTGGTTCTGCGTACAAGTGTTTACACAAGTTCAAAATGTCCTTGCCTGTAAGTGGATGGCATTCAGCACCAAGAACAGGTCCAGCTAGTTGAATGTACATGTGTTCACGCAAGTCACAGTAAACAGTTCATAGTGTCACCAGTGAGTGGATGACATTCAGCACCAAGGACAGTCCCAGCTAAATGTGTATCCATGCCTGTGTTTGCGTGCATTTAGTGTTCAGCTCTACGTACAAGTGTACACACAATGTCACAGTAAACCGCTTAACGTGTCCTTGCCTGTGAGTGGATGGCATTCAGCACCAAGGACAGATCCAGCTAAATGTATGCTGGCCTGTGTATTTCTGCATTAGTGTTCGGTTCTACATATAGGTGTTAACACAAGTCAGGGTAGAAAGCTCATAATGTACTTGAGTGTGTGTGGATGGCATTCAGCACCAAGGACAGGTCCAGCTAAATGTGTATGTATGCCTGTGTTTGCATGCATTTAGTTCTACGTACAATTGTTCACACACAAGTCACAGTTAACAGCTCAAAGTGTCCTTGCCTGTGAGTGGACGGCATTCAGCACCAAGGACAGACCCAGCTAAATGTATAACCATACCTGTGTATGTGTGCATTAACATTCAGTTCTAGCTACAGGTTATATGGCAACTGGGAAACAAATGATTTATTATCATTTCACAACTTCAACAATACTTTCAAGTACCGCATTTGTTGATACAATGTATCTAAACATACAATCTGCAAAGTGTCGCATGTGGTACCATACAGGTCCATAGATTTGTAAGACCTGAGTTAGGCCACACCGACTTAATTTTATAGATGACCTGCCGTGAATTCGAAGACCCTAAGTTAGTTAGTTTCTCTCATTAATACAAAACTTCCCATACATTTTGAATAAAGGCCCTACATGCATGTTAAGCACTTTATACGATCAGAAATAAAAGATAGGAAAAGGAAATGTGTCAACTTTCTGTACATTACACCGTACGGCACAATAACCAGCAGTTACGGAAACGCACTACCTTAGCAAAAGCTACAAAACCTTCAAAATAAAACCTCCGTAACGTTTCATACTGGTTGGTGAGGGAAACGCGGACGCACCAAAGTGAAAATGTGTCAACTTTCTGTACATAACACCATACAGCAAGACAATCAGCAGTTATGGAAACGTACTATCTTAGCAAAAGCTACGAAACCTTCAAAACCTACAAAACAAAATCTTCGTAATCTTTCTTACTGATGAGAGAAGCACTGAAGCACCGGAATGATTTAATTTAATTTTCAGAGGGATCAAAATGCAGCGACCATCCGCGAACCTACATAAGAGCACACATGGCCGGTTTGTCTACTCTCCCCTAGGTTTAACCTACCACTGAGACACACTTGCTTATACGTATGTTCGGTAACTCTTTGTAACGCGACCACTTGTTACTGTAAGCTTTCTTCTAGACGACCAACCTTCAGTCTAAATGCCCCGTGTCTTAGTCTCCTTTTGGTGTTTCTTGGCTGTTCTTGGAGCAGAAGCTGTGGACTGATAAGGAATGCGTCTTTACCTGACCTAGATGTGACTTGTCTGCGAGCTGCTTCGTTGCCTGACGGGAAAAGACTAAAGAGGGACCATGCAAATTACTACATGTGGGACCCTGACAAAAAGGTTCATGACAAGGGGTCGAAACAAGTTCATGACAAGGGGTCGTCTCAGAGGTTCACTGTCATTATGACGTCATTAATGTGATTTTATTGGCCAAAACCGTCTAAATAGGTTTTTCCTTGAAAACTAAATGGTATTCAACATAACTGTACCAAAAGTGTTTATGACAGAATATTAGGGTGTACTAAGTCTTATGTTGCCCATGGCAACACCGGTGACGTACATAAAATGACGTCATGCATATTTAAGATATCCGCCATCTTGGATCATCAATCTTGAATTTTCAAAAATAGTTTTTTTTTTCATAATAAAGCCTAAAATACATTGTAAACATACTAAAGACCTTCATTTAAACCTTTTTTGGAAAAAGAAATGGAAGTATTGATGAAATTTTTAATGAAAATAACCTGTATATACCTGTTCTAATGATATGGTCCGCCATCTTGGATTTTGGTCAATGACGTCATCAAATTAGCATAAATTATTCATATTCAATGATAAAATTTACATAAAATTATATGGGATGTTATTAATATTAGAAACCATGAGTAACTTGACATAAAACCCATAAAATTCTATTGTTGAAACAAAAAGTACTAAATTTAGCAAAAAATGCCTGTCAGAAACCCGTTGCCATGGCAACACAAAAAATCACTATCTTATTCCAATGATAGAGAATTGTTGCCAACAACATTCTAGGAAAAGTCACCAAGTTTGGCCGTTCAGACGCTAGGTGACATCAAAGTTGCCGCGGGCACTTTTAGCCCCCCCCCCCCGGTCTAGGTAGGGTTAACGTTCCTGTTACTTATTACTGGCCAGGCCAAAACCAAGCAACAGTTGCGGCCAGCACCGCGAGTGTTACTACCATCGGTCAGATACTGGGCGAAAACATCTCATCGACCTTATAGGGATGTTTTAAAAATAAGCATTTACTCCAATATCAAAACTGCTAGGGTAAAAATAAAGTCCATAGGCGACAATTCTCCGTGAAGTTTTATATTTTGAAGATTGAGAACTGTAATAGTGTATGTAAACAGTGTGTGATTACTTGACAACTGGTAACAACGTATAGTAAAATTGGCTAAATCCCTGGCCTAATAATCTAGCCTGACTAAAAAATCGCGCTTCTGGTGGCCACCTGCCCAGAGGTTTGCCGCCCTCTTGGGGAAACAGTTGCAGACTAGTCTAAACACAGGCTGCATAAAATCAACAACACGACAATCTAAATAGATGAACAAAGTCTGCTTTCATAACAATATCTTTCATTTACTACATATTATTCATTTGACAAGGTATCGCAGTAGGTACAAACCACAATCCCAAAAGGTACTCGCCACAACAGCACAATATGCACAACAGCCACCTAATATCTGCTTAGAGTACCTCTGCTACAAGACAACTGCCTAAACCTACGGCCTATTCCACAGGATTGTAAAAGTAGGGATGTTTCTAAAATATGCATTTACTTCAATATCAAAACTGCTACGGTATCATCACCGACATAATGGTACACCACATGCCAAATTACACAGAAATGCTACGTACGGAAGAATGCGTTTTGGCTGCGAACATCTTCCAAAAACCTTAAGCATCTATTAAGCACGGGGAAAAACATCTGGTACCACTTATCGGCCCCTCACCATATCTGCCTGAAGTTCCACCCCCCACCGCTATTCCAAACAACGGGTTTTTCTATACCATTCCAATTTGCCTCACAATTGTAGGGGTGCATCTGCAATATTACATTGACCGCGAAAGCAGCAACGGAAATAATATAGGGTTAATGACCCGCCCTAAGGTGAATACGATGTCGGTTCCTATAACCACCGTTTATGAGGTGCTCTGTTGGTGTAAGGCGTCCCACGGTTACCCCCAGCAAAGATCTCATTTTAATATGATAATAAGCTACTGTAATATTGAAATGAACTAACTGCAGCCTGGATGGTTGTAAATATGCAACAGTTTGAGTGATAACCCACTGCCTCTGCCCCGCCTGCCGTTTAGCATTTGATTAGCGCGCTAATTCCATCCTGTGGAGCCTCTCTTTTGTTACCTCTTTTGTTAACAAGGCTGATCAAGAGTTAGGCTGAATTGCATACATACCACCACAGACAAAACAACTAATTGACGCTCCTTGCTGTAACTCTGATCTAAATCTGGCCACAAAAAAGTAAGTTACCTCCAGTATGACCTACAAAGGGTCATTTTAGGAAGGGTCATGGATATTAGAATTGATAAAGAATGGGAAAAGCCACGTTAGTATTAAATGCCCCTGTCACAAAAAGCTGAACATGGACTACCGATCTACCCAAACCATTGAAAGGAGTCTTGAGCTGCTGCTCGGCTGAGGCCGTCTACTTAACCCTATCTAAAAGTGCCCGCGCCAACTTTGAAGTCACATAGCATCTGAACGGCTAGGGCTAGAAAGACCAAACTTGGTGACTTTTCCTAAAATATTGTTGGCAACAATTTTCTATCATTGGAATAAGATAATGATTTTTTGTATTGCCATGGCAACGGGTTTCTGACAGGCATTTTTTGCTAAATTTAGTAATTTTTGTTTTAACAATAGAATTTTATGGGTTTTATGTCAAGTTACTCATGGTTTCTAATATTAATAACATCCCATGTAATTTTATGTAAATTCTATCATTAAATATGCATAATTTATGCTAATTTGATGACGTCATTGGCTAAAATCCAAGATGGCGGACCATATCATTAGAACAGGTATATACAGGTTATTTTCATTAAAATTTCATCAATACTTCCATTTCTTTTTCCAAAAAAGGTTTAAATGAAGGTCTTTAGTATGTTTACAATGTATTTTAGGCTTTATCACGAAAAAAAATATATATTTTTGAAAATTCAAGATTGATGATCCAAGATGGCGGATATCTTAAATATGTATGACGTCATTTTATGACGTCACGGTGTCAAAAGAGACCCCCCCCCCCGGTCAAATCTTGCTCAAAAAAGCCCGGTCTAGATAGGGTTAAAACTTTTGTAAACATTAGGCTATAGACAGGACGTTATAAATTGTTTGGAACATAAAAGGGTTATTATAAGGTACCTTATATATAATAACCATCCAAAACGCGTATGTCTCTGATGTTGGGAATAGTTCCTCGATTTACGTTTTTTGTAAAAGAATTATACATTATATCAGACATAGAAATATGAAAATCAAAGAAAATCAACATGGGTTAGGGTTAGGGTAACAAAAACTCTTAGGAAGGAAAAGTTTGGTATCGCTTGAGAGGGTTTGACACAAGTATTCCAGAGA
Source organism: Branchiostoma belcheri (assembly GCF_001625305.1). Taxonomy (NCBI): domain Eukaryota; kingdom Metazoa; phylum Chordata; class Leptocardii; order Amphioxiformes; family Branchiostomatidae; genus Branchiostoma; species Branchiostoma belcheri. Next base: position 6,590,003 of record NW_017804131.1, read on the forward strand.
ACAGCAAACCGTTTTGGAATATCGTCTTTGGTTTTGGAATTGTACGTGTTTGAACTTTTCACGTGACGCTATAGTAACAAATTAATGATCTTGACATGGTTAGGGTTTGGGCTAGGGTAAGGGTAAAATCAAGTTTTAGGACGCAAAAGTTTGGTATCGTTTGAATGAGTTTTGACACAAGTATTCCAGAACAGCAAACCGTTTTCAATATCGTCTTTGGTTTTGGAATTGTACGTGTTTGAACTTTTCAGGTGACGCTATAGTAACAAGTTAATGATCGTGACATGGTTAGGGTTTGGGTTAGGGTTATGGTAACAAAAGCTCTTAGGAAGGGAAAGTTTGGTATCGTTTGAAAGGGTTTGACACAAGTATTCCAGAACAGCAAACCGTTTTGGAATATCGTCTTTGGTTTTGGAATTGTACGTGTTTGAACTTTTCACGTGACGCTATAGTAACAAATTAATGATCTTGACATGGTTAGGGTTTAGGCTTGGGTTAGGGCAAAAAGCAGGTTTTAGGACGCAAAAAGTTTGGTATCGTTTGAATGAGTTTGACACAAGTATTCCAGAACACCAAACCGTTTTCAATATCGTCTTTGGTTTTGGAAATTGTACGTGTTTGAACTTTTCAGGTGACGCTATAGTAACGAGTTAATGATCGTGACATGGTTGGGGTTTGGGCTAGGGTTAGGGTATAAACATGTTTTAGGACGCAAAAGTTTGGTATCGTTTGAAAGGGTTTGACACAAGTATTCCAGAACACCAAACCGTTTTGGAATATCGTCTTTGGTTTTGGAATTGTACGTGTTCGAACACTTCCAGGTGACGCTATAGTAACAAGTTAATGATCGTGACATGGTTAGGGTTTGCAATAGGTTTAGGGTAAAAACAAGTTTTAGGACGCAAAAGTTTGGTATCGTTTGAAAGGGTTTGACACAAGTATTCCAGAACAGCAAACCGTTTTGGAATATCGACTTTGGTTTTGGAATTGTACGTGTTCGAACACTTCCAGGTGACGCTATAGTAACAAGTT